>NC_051130.1:1541016-2141016 GCF_014839805.1 Manduca sexta
CAAACTTTCTTGTAACTGGTAAGACAGGACAACATAATTCTGGCGACCATAGAGACACGTCTCCACTTAGTCGCCGTTGTATTTGAAACATAGTAATACATACCGGTGGATCGCTAAGAGATTAATAATTAAAAAGTGGGTGTTGGGTCGGTTCGTACTGAAATCTGAAATGTTCTCTCTCTGATTTCTGGTTTATACCATGACTCATCCGCTCGCATAAATCTGGATATACCTATAGCAGCCATCATAAAATCAATTTTTTGCGGCAAGTTCGTTTCAAACTTCACATGTCAATCCGGGCAAGAATTGCTTCTCCATTGTGTTCAGACGGGATATATTTATTAAGTTCCTGAGTCTCATTCTCCCTTCTCCGTCTAATGAGACCAATATAGCTTAATATCTGCATTTTCTAATCGCAGTAGTTCTAAAGATTACCTATCAAACAAAATCATCAGCTATAAATAACATGACTGCCTCGGTGGCGTAGTTGCACTGCACGGTACAGCAGCGCTCTGAGGTCCTGGGTTCGAATCCCGAGTCGGGCAACGTGATATTTGGGATTTTCTGCTTAGTATCAGCACCGAGACTGGAATTTGTGCCCGATATGGCGATAGGGTTGCCCCTATCACATCACGGGACGGAACACACTTGGCGAAAAGTGGGTGCAATGTTTGCGCCTCTGCATACCCCTTCGGGGATAAATGCGTGATGTGAGTATAAATAACATACGTCTTGGCAAGGTCTGTGATTGAAGGTTAGTTTAATTGCCTCCCGGAAAATGAATATTCAAATGAAACACGCCAGCTTTGAATACGATATGCTTCGACGAATAGGCTGATTTAATATTAAACCGTATGCCTTTCAAGTGGTTACGAACTCAGTTCATATTCATGATAGTATCGTGCGATGTATCGAAGATCATAAAAACTGTTGTATTGATGTACTACTGTATTTTTTGCTAAAAACGTGTCTTATGAGCTCCTAAAAAATGCAAATGAATCATCTTTTTATGAATTAACATCTTTAAGTATCGTAATATTTCTGGGCTGTGTGGCTTTGTTCCTTTGCTTTTTCAAAGAAGAACTAACGAATGCCATAATCTCGAATAAAGATGGTCATAATTTTAGGTACGTTCCAGTATTTCTTTAAAAAATATTTATTTTGAAAAGACGGTTTAAAGATATCATTTATTATATAACTTTTTTATATGAAAATTAAGATACTAAGTGTTGCTCGTGGCTTCGCGCGTGTGAAAATCTTTCCCACTATAAAAGTCCCTAAACAATTCGCAATTAGTAACGCCACAACTACGACCTCAGCGCCGGCTATTCAAAACCCATATTAACAATTTATATCATTTCCCATAGATGCCAATTACTGGGATAAAATAGCCTATGTGTTAATTCAGGACATACTCTACCCGTGTGCCAAATTCCATCCAAATCTGAAAAGCTAATTCGAAGTTTACTTCTAACAAACATCAAACATTTTTAAAGCTTGTAGTGACAAGTAATAATATTATGTATCACTAGTTTTTCCCTGTTGTTCTGCCCGCGTGAAAAACTTTTCAGGGATAAAAAGGAAGACTATAAGGCTTAGGAGTAATGCAGCTTCCTATTGGTAGAAAAAATATCGAAATCGTTTTAATAGTTCCTGACATTACAGGGTTCGAACACACTCTTCAGGTTTATTTATTTATTGGATTTTAAGGGAAACATACAAGCAATAATGAATAACATAAAAATAAAGCAAATTAAGTAGTACATGACTGAATTAAATTTCCACAAAAACTGAGAATTTAATATAATTAAGATATAGGAAATAACCCGCCACCAAGAGTAACAACCCAGTAATGCATACAAATATAAAATAAGAGACAAAAAAAATAATAAGACACAATGCTATCACACTATGTTTTCAATAATCCCATTGCATGCAAGCTGTATGTTATACATTAGATAGATCTACTCAGAGCCGTAAACATCGTTCAATAAGCCTTCCATGTTGGCTTGTTCACTTCACTACAGATTCTCATAACAACTGTATTTATATACTGTATAGCATTAAAATAATTAATTCAGCATTACGTCGAAAATATACTTTGATACAATCTAAATAGGACGATATAACTGTCAATAAAGCTATAAGTTATTAGTGTACATTAATGGGAAAAGAAATTGCCAATTCCATTAGGAATAACCCAGACGTTATATTTGTTTTGTGTAAAATAGATATATAATACAAACCCATGTAAAGAAACAGAGGCACAGCTTTTAGATTGTACGTATCGCTTTTATGGCCATGATTGTCTATTTCTGCCCTCAAGCAACAAGAAGAAGGCACTGCTGTGTTGCTTTTAAAAGACATTGTTGCTAGCGTAATTACTTTTTTATGAGCATGACAAATTGACCCTACTGCAGCTGATGGTAAGCAGAGTCGATCAACTGTCGACTAGTGAAAGATGATTATTGCTCGCCAGTCGACGCAATTATGCCGGCCTGTTTGAAGCCAGATATACTGATCCCGAACGCGACACACTTACGTAGGCCACTATGGGTTTTACACCCTATATGGGTCGCTATCTGAATAACAGAAAAGCTCAAGTATTCTGGCACCAGCATGACAAGAATGCTTTGTATTTCCACGTAGTATTATGTAATTCAAAACTTTTGAAGGTATTACTGTTATTTATGAGCAACCGCAACCATCAGCCGAGCGACTAGCTCATCTCGTCATTTAAACATAAAATTCAGATCTCTAAAGGTGGAATCAGAAGGGAATTTATTGGACCACCCTAATCCTAACACAATTTGAACAATCTTAACGATGTTTTACATTTTGTCACGTTTTGCTGAAATTTATTTTATTAGCCCAACGAGGCATTACCTCTTTACGAGGGTGAATACCTTCAGCGTACTTGTTTATTGCGCACGTAAAAGGATTTTTCGTTCCGTGTGTGTGGATGAAACTTTTTTAATGTACCTACATACGCCATTGCAAGTACTATAAGCCACGATTGACAGCATTATAACCAGAGAAGCTGGTGGTAGGATATATTTTATATTCACCCAGATAGCAACCATCGTACACAAGATGTTAAAACCCGCCATAGTGTCCCACGTAAATGTGTCGCGTTCCGGGATCAGCCTGTGTATATCTGCTTCCAACAGGCCGGCATAATTGTGTCGACTGCCGAGAGGTAATCATCTCTCGTCAGTCGACATACTATTGGACCCACTCCACTTACCATCATGCCGAAAAAAGCCAGTTAACTGCAGTTTTCTGTAACTACGAGGCATTTACAAAGATACATGTCGCACTCTTAATAAAATAATGACCCATTCTATAATTGCCAATTTGTGGAATCGTCAAATAACCAATTTCTGTTTGCGACCTTTTAATGTTTTTGCCTCTTTTTTTTCATGCTGTAGATCTCATTTTTTACCTATCTTTAATAATCTCAATGTTATAGCAACTTCAAAAAAAAAGGTAGCAAACAAAATATAGTTCTCCCATGATTGTCACAAATTAACAATTTTGTAATAGGTCATTATTTTATTAAGAGTGTGATGTCTATCGCAAGATCAGCCATGAATCTTACTGATATATTAAATACAAAAGTTTGTGAATATTTGGTTTGTTTAAGAGATAGATAAGGTATATATATCCTGTACCAAATTTCATTCAAAACCGTTCAGCGGTTTCAACGTTTACTTCTAACAAACTCAAACATTTAGAAACTTTCGCATTGATAATAAGTCTGATACTGCCTTAGTTCCCGATAACAAACTAACCACTTTATATAAGCCAAACACCAATGCGCAAATGATATTGAGTTCAAACACAACCCTCCCCGGAATTAATTTGACCAAGGGACTTTTGTATACAAAATAAAGTTCATAAGTTGTTATAGTTGGATATTTTTTCGTATATTGCGTGCGGGAAATGCTTATAATATTACTTTGTCTTTGATGGTTAGAGAACTTGTTTTGTTTGTATAGTTAGGTACGAGTAGATTCGTTTTTGGACTGCCTTCAAGGTATCGTTTTGCGTAAACTACTGCCGCTCTATGATCCTTGGTCGGGCAGTGATATTGGATTTTGGTTTGGGAGTCTGGAATTTGTAGTCGATCTGGCTCGACCCTATCTCGTCATCAGACGGAATACTCATGGTGAAAGGTGGGTGCACTAATACCAACCGACCCTTTTTGAGATGAAACGCGTGAATACACATGGTATCGGATTTTGGGATATCAAATCAAAACACGTCGTTAGTAATCTATTTATTTAATTATTGCAGTTACCGTATGCTGTAACTGACGTTCTAACTCACTCCATCTTGTTTTTTTTCCTTCTCTTATCCTTTCTCCGCGCACGTTTCCTTTCCTTCTCCTGCGCAAGTTCCGTTTCCCACATATATATTTTTCCTTATTTTTACTATATAATACATAATATAACACAATATAGAAGATAACTACTTTCTGAAACATAAAATTATTATGATATTTATTTATAACATACTTATAAATAGGTAAGTCAATAACTACAATATTCTTTAAATATCAATGATTAGTAAACAAATGTTTTTATTTATCTTTCATTAGTTATAAGTAGAAAAACATTCTATAATCAAACATCGAGTAAAATTATTCGAAAAGAAATAAGTAACAAATTTTGAATTCTTTCTACGAATATTTAATAAGGTCTAGATCAGTGGTTCCTAACCTTTTCAATGTCACTACCCTGTGAACAAGTATGGGAATTGAGTTTACCCCTAGCCAATTTAAAATAATTAAAACCACACAAATTCGAACGAAAATATGTTTATTATCTAACTAAATTCTAAGAAATTGCACGTTTAGGTAACTAGTCAAGTAAAGTAATATGTAAATCTTGGAGTTAACTAGTGTGAAGGTTGAAATTGCTTTGCATTCGCAAGTTTGACAATATTAGGTTCGGTTTCACTCAACGCGCATCTCATGTCATGCTCAACATTCAGACGGTTTCTGGCTTTTGTTTTAATGTAACAAGAGTTGAGAAACCAGTTTCACATCTGTAAGTTGTAGCAAATGGAATCAACATTTTAAAAGCTCTGTCAGCTATAATGGGATATTCTGCAGCTGCTTTTCGCCAAAATGTGCTTAGTTTATCATTTTGAAAATCAACTTTCAATGAGTTATTCTCACGCAGCCCGAGAAACTCTACTTTCGCTGACACATCTTCGTCCTTGAAAATATCGACGCAAGTAGAAAATGGTCTTAAAATCCAGGAGTAGGACTCACGACTGTCCATGTTCGGAAAATATTGCTGCAGTGAGTCTATCACGGCAGTTAAATGTTGAACCACGGAATTTTCAAACGTGATTTTCTCTTGTTTATATTTATTGTATGTATTATTATTTGCTAATTGCTCACTTAGCTGTGTAAACATTGACACATCACCAGCTTGAACTCTGCGTTGGTAAAGTTCCAATTTGCGCAAAAAACTTGCGATTTTATCCTGCAACGTCAAAATATTCGTTTCATTTCGTTGCAGTGAAATATTGAGACTATTAATTTCAGTGAAAAAATCAGCAAGGTACGCCATTTTAGAATAAATGTTTGGTCTTTAATTTTTGCATAATATTCTTTCTTTTTGTGTTCTCTGGTTTTCAAAAACAATCCAATTTCTTCTCGTAATTCGTAAACCCTACTTAGAACTTTGCCTCTTGATAACCAACGTACCTCTGTATGGTACAAAAGAGCATTAAATGTAGCACCAACTTCATCGCACAAAACTTTGAATAATCTTGAGTTAGTGGCGCTGCCTCGAATATGATTAACAATTTTACTATGTCACTCAACGTGTTTAGCAAATCTGGTGGAAGCGTTTTCACAGCCAAAGCGTAACGGTGTATCAAGCAATGATAGCCGAAAACTTGAGGAGCAACTTGCTTCACGAGTGCCTGAAAACCAGAACGGATGCCCATCATGGAAGGCGCCCCGTCTGTACAAGTACCAATCAGCTTTAACCAGTCTAGGCCATTTTCCTCTATAAACTCTTTTAGCGTTTGAAATACGTCTTCGCCGCGAGTAGTAGTAGGCAAAGACTTGCAGAACAAATATTCCTCCTTTACATCATCATCTTTAATGTATCGTGTAAACACCAATAATTGTGAACACGAAGCAACATCTGTGGACTCGTCCAACTGCAGCGCAAACATAGGACTATCCTTTATTTCAGAAATAACGGTTGCTAGAATATCGGCACTCATTTCACATATGCGACTTTGAATAGTAGTGTTTGAGAGTGAGATTTGTTTAATCTTAGCTACATGTTGCTCACCAATAACAAGTGCTACTGCATCTAACAAGCAAGGTTTGATGAGGTCCTCTCCTATAGTGTGTGGTTTTTATTACGTGCGATGCGATAAGCAATTTTGTATGAAGCTTGAAGGCATGATTCATTTGCTTTCTGTATATTGCCTGTAGAATCCATGCGGGAAGACTTCAGAATCCTCTCCTTTTCTTAAAAAAATCTATATTTTTATCTGCGAACTCCTTGTGAACTTTAGCAAAATGTTCTTTTAATTTGCTCGGTTTCATGCTTTCTGGATTAAGCACTTTATTACATAAAACACACTGAGGCTTTTCTATATTTTTGTCTACGATGCTTGTGAAACCCCATTGTAGAAATGCTTCTTTATAAGTGCGCTTTTTGCCAGATGAAGTAGAAGCCATGTCAAAACACCTGTAGGTACCTAAAACAAAAATCAACTAATACATACCTACGTAAACAAATCACTCGTGACAATATTAACGTGACGATATTAACAAACACTGCTTACCTTTGAATTTAAACAATTCAAAAATACGATTTCTGCAATGCGCGGCGGAACAAATAAAATGCGTGTTCTTCCTAAGCTTAGGTAAACAAAATGAACATCGCCGCCTGTCCGGCCCGCCGCTAGTCATGCTTCACCCTCCCACACCGCAGCTCACCCGCCGCCGTCGCCATCAGCCGCGCGCATGAGAGCGCCGTGCTACCGTTTACCGTACTATTATTTTGTTTATTGCTATTTTAATACTATTTCGTGCCATCCCGTGTTACCCCCTTAGAATCTCCGTTTTACCCCTGCGGGGGTAATTACCCCCAGGTTAGGAACCACTGGTCTAGATGGAACACCATCAAATAAATCTGAAAAGCTAGCTTCGTACGGATATTCATTGAATTCCCGAGCTGTTCTTGCAATATGACGGATCGATGTTTCCTATAAAACCTCTATTTTGTAAACTAAAAACCGATTTCGGAGAAA
Source organism: Manduca sexta (assembly GCF_014839805.1). Classification (NCBI taxonomy): domain Eukaryota; kingdom Metazoa; phylum Arthropoda; class Insecta; order Lepidoptera; family Sphingidae; genus Manduca; species Manduca sexta. The sequence goes on from NC_051130.1 coordinate 1,548,310, forward strand.
ACGATAAAAAATCTTACTCAATAATATATTTGGAAAGGTTGGAAATATTCTGACGTCTGTTAAGAGCAAACGAATGTAGATAAAGAGAACACAGATATACCATGTAATATATAAAATAATAAATCATATTTAATCATCAAGTAGGCAAACAAAAGAAACTTTGACAAGTCATCACAATTCTCAAAGGTACCTACTTAATTTACATCGGAAAGACATAGGAATATTCTGAAAAATCATTTTCACACGAGCGAAGCCACTATCATAACCTAGTATAGGAAAAAATGAGCTGAAACAAAAATTGTTTGTTGGTTTGTTTGAACGCGCTAATATAAGGAATTACTGATTCAAATTGAAAAATTATTTAAGTATGCGATAGCCCCTTTATCAATGGAGGCTATAGCCTATATGACATCAAGGTATAACCAATTTTAATAATCCACGCTAGTTAGAAGGAAAAGCTATCAAATAACAGAAACGAGTTGCATTACTGAATTGTGACGTCACCAGGCGCCACGGGAATAACGCTGCGTGCGTTAGAAAGAGATAGTAAGCTATCCCCATTACTGCTCCATTTTTTCACAAAAATATTGAATATTGTGAACTACGTCCACGTGAAAACTAACAATATTTTTTCGCCTCATATTTCTAACAGGCAAAATAATGGGGTCCTTAAATGTTTTGAAGAAAGGATAATGCTAGCACATGGCCAAATGATGTCGCCTTTTAGGTCTATGACGTAAATATTCTAGAGGTCATTAGACGCACGTTCATTTTATCTTTCTCACACTTTCCTTCTCGGATTTATTTGAAAGCTAGATAAAATACTGAAGTAATAACGAATGAATATAAACGCAAGCGGAGCAATAGGTAATTTGTTAAACACGAAACATGTACATAAATCTTTTTATTTTTCCGAGGTCGGCCGCCCTAAAGCCTAGTCGGCCTTATCAAAATCCATTCCTTACTTTTATCATAAGTATAGATATATAAATAGACACAAAACCAATTCCCAACATACAACAAAAAATTCTTTCCAAATCGCAGAAGTAGCTAAAAGCAATTTCCATAAACACGGCCATTTGTAATAGTATAGATAGGTACACTATAGTATGAGGCGACGCATTGGGCGTCCCGCCAAATATTTATACTGTCGGGCGTTTCTCGTTTATTTCAATAAAACTAGTATTAACTGTGGAACTGAACTGTTGTCAAGGATATTTTAAATTTTATTGTAGGTGTTGGTCATTACTCCACTCTTGACCCGTTATGAAAATACTACCGTGTACTTTTAGCGAATAAAAAGTACCTGCTCTATTTTTCTAGTCTATTACCTGGTATTTTTTATTACATTTATATATGAAAATTATGTGTCATGCATAATTGAACGTAAAAATGATTTTAATAATCCACGCTATAAAACTAACTACAGCTTTGAAATTTGTTAGATGGGATAGCTGTAAAATAACAGAAACGAGTTGCATGAATTATGACGTCACCAGGCGCCACCGGCCAGAACACTGTGTACGTTAGAAAGAGATAGCTATATATCCCTATCACGCCCCAATTGTTCACAAAAGGATTTCACACATGACTAACAATTTTATTTTTCAACCTATTTTGGTACTAATAGCACAAAAATATAAGTATTATTTTCTGTTAAAATACATAATCAAAGATATAAAAGTACCCAATTAATATTTAATTATAGTATAAAAAGATTAAATGGGTGTTAATATAACATCTAATGATCAGCACAAACCAATACAGTGGCACACAATGCTTTTCAATTCAAAGATATGGATAGTTGGTGGTAGGATACATTTTATATCCGCCCGGATAACAACCACCGTACCAGTGGCGAAGCGTCCATACAAGCCGATTCCCACCGGCTTCCCTTTTAGGTTTTCGGTGATACTAAACAATATATTTAATAGGCAAATATAAATTTACAACATATCAGACAATGGACAATAATTATAATAGCTTAACTTAATAATTATAATTGATAACTTAATAATGACATCTATCGGCCATTAGCCCGTTGTTTGTTAATTTAATCGATATCAATTACTTATTTTAAATGACGTTAGATGGCGCACCTTGTATTTAGTTCCCCAGAAATTCCGTTACCAAAGTGAAATTGTGACGCCACAGGCAAAGGTAACCCGCTGTCAAGCGGCTTAGTGTCGTAGTATGTTTTTTAATATAGATGGCAGCACTTTCTATGACTTTCTATGCCAGTGTTTGTCGAAATCGCGCGGAAGATATGGGCAAAGGTAACCCGAGCTAGTTCGGCTTCACGTTAACCGACTTTGTATAGTTGTCGCTTTTTACGTCCTTCAAACGTCATAATTTAATATGCTACAAAGTTGCGGTGTTTGTAAATTGTCATATTCATTTTATTTTTTGATAGTTATGTGATATTTAGTTACCAGCGCTTTGTTTATTTAGAAACTACAAATAAAAGTGTATTATAATGGAAATAACTACCTGTGATCAGTTTAATGTCTACCTTTACGTAAGTATATTATTAGTCGGTGATTTCACATATTAGTATTTAGATGGTAAAATATTTGAAGAAGATCTGAAAGTTTTTGATTTTAGACACAAAATGTTTGTTAGAAGAAAATAAATATGATATTATACTGAATTAAAAGTAGCACCACGATACAATCAAAAGTTAACGAATAACCTTTCTTGATTATAATTGAAATTGATAATTATATAAGTTTATCATGTAGGTAGACTTAAACTGTTGGTCTGTTTGGCGATCGTGATACCTATTTCTATTACATTTATAGTTTTAATTTGAAAATAAACAGATACTTTTAGTGTAGTGTGGTTATAATTTTAATACTTACTTTTGTTGCTGTTATAAGTAACTAATTAATAGGTAAGTACTTATATTTTGATTAATGGATCGAGAATTATCTTCGTTTATTGTTCGATTTTATGAATGTCTCAATTATTTACGCATAATAGGTAATTTAGTATGTATGTCAACGTTTGTTGATTTCGAATCAAGACTAATCCGTTGTCTTAGTTTTTGTTTGCCGATAAATTGCCCCGATATCTTAACTGACGCCAATTTTTTTTACACCGGGTTACCTTTTGAAAAATTTCACCCTTCGCCACTGCACCGTACACAAGGTGTTAAAATCCGCTATAGTAGCCCGCGTGGTGTCACGTTCCAACAGGCCGGCATAATTATGTCGACTGAGAGGTAAACCTCTCAGTCAATCGAAATTCTATTGGACCCCACTCCATTTACCGTCAGGTGCATCGGGTCATTTTAATGTGCACATATAAAAACAAGTTTCATATACAGTTACATAGCTAAAGAATCGACTTATCTAGTCGTTAACCCTTAAACATGATAAAACCGTCTATTTCTCGTCGGGGGTTAAAAAGACTAAGTCTTAACGATCTGAGAATCATGGAAAGCGAACTAACCAGGTGCGAGATTCGAGTCCAAAGAAACTTCACGTGAAAAGTAAATGGGCTATTCATTCTTCGAGATATTTTAAAATGTTATAAAGGGAATTATTTCAAACGAAATCTCTTTGGTACGTTTTTCATAAGAAATCCGGACGCAAATGCTGTGATATTAAAATGTCTTTTCCGGGTAAAGTTTTGTATAACTACCTTCAAACAGATGGTACGTATTTGTGGTAATGTTGGCCTTTTATTACACTTTGTGGCTTCCATTATACTTCTCGATAAAGGGTAAAGGAGGCCTTGCTTACCACATGGACCCAATATGGGTTGGAAATAGTTTCTTATTATATACGATTGACAAATGAGCGTCTATACACCCCTTAAAATTACAACAAACCTCTTTTCCCGGTTAAAAACTCTCATAAACTTCAAAGGTATACGAGGTCCCTAATCATAGGCTAGCGTGTGTAAACCTAACCTCTCAATAGAGGAATAGCAAGACAATTCACAGCTAATAACAGTATCCTCTACAACAACTAATAAATACTCATGAAAGCCCTGCAAATTAATCCGCCACAAAAGAATCGAGCGGGCCCGTAATCTTCGCTGCTGTGGGGCGGAAAATATATTTTTTTTCTAAAACAATGAAGCCTTTGTTGTTATAATTTAGTTCGGCGGGCAATCAATCAAGTGACGTCAGGCCTGCACGCGACTTCACTCATCACGTATTATCAACACGTTTTTGTAGTTGATGAGTTTATTTAACAGGTACGTGGGTTTCTCGTTCGCGAGTCAGGGTATTTTGGTAGGTTAGTGTCACTACCTGCAAACAACTTAAACCGTTACCATGTGGTGGAATATTTTTTTGCTGGATTTAAAAAAAAACTGTTATTTTACTGTTTTCGTACGCCAGTCTGTATCTGTCTGTATCTGTGTCCTTATGGTGCCCTGGAGCAGCCTCTAACTCGGCGATGAAGGCTACCACGGGGTTTTGGTAGGCACGTCCATAGCATATTGGTAACCCTAACATATGTACCTGCCTTGGTTTCTCAGACTAATACGGGACTTATAATGATTTCCTCGCGAAATAAAGTCTAGGTAACCACAGCAATGTTTATTTCTACGGCCAAATATATAAGTACTCTTGGGTTCCACTTTGAACGATATAAATCCCCCGTTAAAAATTGAAGATGAACCATGAAACTGAAATCTATTCACAGACAAAAAGAAACTGAATATTTTAACCGACTATAAAAAGGAGGAGGTTCTCAATTCCACTGTATTTTTTTCAAACATAGAACGCACTTGAATTATTTCAGATTTGTGCCCAAAATTGCCTTGACCAACGCCAACCATTCCAAAGCCTTGACCATCGATTTGGGCTTTGCGCTGGGCAAAACGTGTAGTCGCGTCTCTGGCTAACATTTTCTAGGTTTATTTTCCCAACACAGCCCAGAACGCAAACAAAAAGAATTGAACACGCCCTTGTTTGTAAAAACAAGCGTGAAAAAGGGCCCGCAGTTAATATTACTTATTCAGAACATCTGAGGATTAGATACTGCGTAGCAAGCTTTAATACATTGTTAATCTTTGTTATTGCTGTTTGTACAGGTTTATTCAAAAACAACATTCATGTTTGCCTCTTGTAAGATACAGCTTAGCAGTCTCTGAAAGACGTCATATGACGTTGTGATGTAGTTACCACAATATTATAGAAAATGTATAGATTTCACAACAACTAAAACAACATTCACGTTTTGCGCCTTGTATAATGATGTCTCTTGAGCACCGTAGATTGATTAAAAATCAACTATTTTTGGACAAAATCATCAATAACTTTATTGACTCTCCTTATCTTTTAGGTGAAATTTCATTCAAATGTCCCCGGATTAGTGCACGTAAGGCATGTTTGTTTCAGCCTCCCGCGTCTAAAACTAATTATGGTTCTAATATTTTTATTAGTAGGGCAACTATTAAGAATAATAAGTTTGCTTTAATCTCTGATATCGATATATTTTGTCAATCGTTACAAATCTACAGGAAGGCATTATTTGCTATTGTGGATAATTTAGATACTTGACTCTATTGAATTATTTTCCACGTTTGATTGAATTTGTTTGTTTATTTCCTTTTTGCAATTTTTTATTTGTAATATTGTAAATTAATTTTCGTCTACTCTCTTCTATGTATGTATTACCTATTAGTGGAAACTGTGTTGGATTAAGAACCTTAATTTACATTCATTTATTTTTAGTCATAATTTGTTCTGTTTGTTTCCCAAATAAATAATTTATCAGTCTCTGAAGACGTCATATGACGTTGTGATATAGTAACAATATTGTAAAATAGATTTACCAATCACACGCACCATCTAAAGCCTCGACATTTTTTCAATTTAGAATGATTTCTTACCCTTTGCATTAATAACTAGCTGTCTCCTTTGTTCGTAATAGGGCAAATATGTCAGTTCTTTTACATGATATGGCTATTTCTAGAATCCGTATGTGCGTACGGATAACTTCTTTCGTTTGATTCGCTAGTGTATAACATAATATTTATCAGGTCTGTCATGAAATGACGTGTAATCGTGGTATGGAGTAGGTAAGTAGATGATGCACATTCACTGAGACTGTCCCATGATATAAGGGAGCCTTTATCGCACTTAATTCCTTTATATGAATAGAATTTATATAAATAGAAAAAAAAACAGTTTAAATTGCTCCTCTCAGCAAACAAATTAAAATCTTGACTCTTGAACAAGTACACCAACAATTAATACTATGAATCAGGTACGAAATTATTAATGCAAACATATATAGATCTACTCAATATAAAAAAAAAGTATAGAATTGCAATTAACGTACTATCTAAAGACTCAAAATTATCCGAATTCGGACGATTGAATACATTACTCGTAAATGTGAAATACTAGCTGCTTTTTTATTCGTACTGGTTTAAATAACGTCATGTATTTCACGCATGTCAATATAATGAAATATAAAGAATGTATGTATATACGGAATACTTTTTTTTTATTTATTAGGCAACTGTATAGTTTTTAAATATCATGGGATAGATTTACTTTTAAATTCTCTCTGTTGTATCTTAATTGGGGATCTTAACAATGGATTTAGGCATTTGAAAAAAATATATACATTTTGTTCCATAGATATGAGAACCAATGAGCCTATGTTTGACTTTAATTTTAACCTTTCCAATCTACGAGACTCAACCCCTTACAACCCAAACCTTTAAGGGATTCAAATCACGCCTAAGCTGAATAAAGACCCCAGAACACATAACACAAAACACAAAGTGGTTTTTGAATAGCGAGCGGAAAATCGGCCAGATCCCTCATTGAGGGTCCCTCAGACCTTTTTGCGTCGAGATTTTAATGTCAAAGGGTTGTCAAAGATCCTCGCTGTTTGAATACATTGTGTCGGGGTTTGTTACAATGGATTCTGTGTTAGTGAATGACTAACGTCGCACTGGCTAAAAACTTTAGTACAAAGTCAGCAGATTACTTATTAAAATTGTATAGCAAACTAAGAATAAAATCTTAGTGATACTCATGTGGTATTATATTTAATACGCGACAGGATGACAACCATATGCATAAAACTGTAATGGATCTTACTAGTCCGTCATAAAGTTAACTATTCAATAATACGCCCCATACCACAATCTTTCATTTACTAAGACGTCAAGGGACGTCTTTCGCTTGTCGACATTTTATTTAAATGGGTAACGTGCACTCATTCACCCATACTAAGTACAATACTTCACATATTAGGTATAATAATTGAATTAATCACTTCCCACTATACACACTACTAAACTAATTAGTGACTTTAATAATAGTCGCTGGATATTGGCTGAAAACGCGTAAGACGTGCAATCACGTCGTCGGGTAATAAAGTGAACAGTACCCGGGGCGATGGAATTAACGCTTCATCCAACCGATCAACGATCTATAAACGTGTAATATCCATTATAACTTATTAAGTTTGGTTAAAAGGGAGCGTCTAGAGACGTTCAATATATACAATTAGTTTCCTAAAATTAATAATGGATGATGATAGGAAACTAACGAAGAAGATATAACGCTCTCTTAATAAAATTATGTTCTATACCCAAATTGTTAATTAGTGGGAATCGTCAAAATACGATTTTGTGTTTGCGATCTTTTTTTAGGTTGCTATAAAATTGAACTTATTAAAGATACGTGAAAAAAAAAGGAAGAAAAAGTAAAGGTCGCCAACAATTTTGGTATAAGTCATTATCTATACTATTATATAAAGCTGAAGAGTTTGTTTGTTTGTTTGTTTGTTTGTTTGTTTGAACGCGCTAATCTCAGGAACTACCGGTCCAAACTGAAAAATTCTTTTTGCGTTGGATAGCCCTTTGTTCGTGGAGTGCTATAGGCTATATATCATCACGCTATACCCAATAGGAGCGGAGCAGTCATGACTGATCTCAGGAACTACCGGTCCAAATTGAAAAATTCTTTTTGTGTTGGATAGCCCTTTGTTCGTGGAGTACTATAGGCTATATATCATCACGCTATACCCAATAGGAGCGGAGCAGTCATGACTGATCTCAGGAACTACCGGTCCAAATTGAAAAATTCTTTTTGTGTTGGATAGCTCTTTGTTTGTGGAGTACTATAGGCTATATATCATCACGCTATACCTAATAGGAGCGGAGCAGTAATTGCTAATCTCAGGAACTACCGGTCCAAACTGAAAAATTCTTTTTGCGTTGGATAGCCCTATGTTCGTGGAGTGCTATAGGCTATATATCATCACGCTATACCTAATAGGAGCGGAGCAGTAATGGCTAATCTCAGGAACTACCGGTCCAAACTGAAAAATTATTTTTGCGTTGGATAGCCCTTTGTTCGTGGAGTGCTATAGGCTATATATCATCACGCTATACCCAATAGGAGCGGAGCAGTAATGGCTAATCTCAGGAACTACCGATTCGAACTGAAAAATTCTTTTTGTGTTGAATAGCCCTTTGTTTGTGGAGTGCTCTTAGTTATATGTCATCACGCTATAACCAATAGGAGCGGAGCAGTAATGTACATGTTGCAAAAACGGGGACAATTTATTAGTTTTGAGAGCTTCCGTTGCGTGCGTGCGTAAACGGTTAAAGTTATGCAACAATGATGTATGACGGGATTGTTCCTCTTAAAAAGTTCTAAAAAAATATAAAACAAAGTCCCCCGCTGCATCTGTCTGCCTGAACGTGTTGAACTCAAAAACTACCCAACGTGTTAAGATGAAATTTAGTATGGAGACAGTTTGAGACCCTGGGAAGAACATAGGGTCCCGGGAAACTACTACTTTCATAACGAAAAACTTTAGCCTGAAAAACTTTATAACGCGGGCGGAGCCGCGGGAAAAGCTAGTTTTATTATAAAGCGATAATAAGGCGAGTAAGAATGAAAGAACCAGTTTGGGCCACACTGTATAATCGTTCGATTGGCAGCTATCTGATATTTTTGGTAAAAGTCAAGTCAAAAGTACCCTCAAAGTAAGAAAATTGAATTGGTTGATAAAAGAAGAGGAAGTAGCAGTCCAGAGAACCTACCGACCCCTGGAATAGAGGCGTGATATCTACACACTCACGCAGTTTATCCCCGAAGGGGTAGGTAGAGGCCCAACTGGTTCACCCATTTTCCGTCATGTGTATTTTGTCCCATGTAATAGGGGGCGAGCCTATCGCCATATCGAGCACAAATTCTCAGTTTTTTATAGAACAACCCAATATCACTGCCCGACCCGGGGATCGAACCCGGGACCTCAGCACTGCAGTTGTACCGTAATACAACTACGCCACCGAGGCACTCATATGTATCTAAGACATGTACGTATGTAAAATTAATAAAGGTAAGTCTGTTTTGAGTCAAACAGTTTTTAGAACTGCAAGAATCCGAACATGTAGTTGCCACCTCTATATATTTTCTGTTAAAGAGCTATACACTTTGAAATATAACTATTTTAAGGATTTTATCGCGGTTAATTATATTATTATTTTCTCCCGAAGTTTCAGAGACATTACAGCCTTCGTGGTCACGGGATAGACAGATACATACTTGTAGTCTGGAGTGTGTAGCCATACAACTACTGGCTAACTGGTAGAAATAACGTGAAACGTAAATTCGCGCCTGGTGGTACATACATAGTATCACGCCACTATCCCATAGGGGTAGGCAGAGACTATGGATTGCCGCTTTGCACGATTCTGGCATACTTCTCGCGCTTCCTCCACCTTCATTAATCTTTTCATGCAATTCCGCCGGTTCCGGGTACTTTTGACCTGGCTTTTACTAAGAATGTCAGATAACTGACATTCGAAGGTTCGGTGCGGTCGACCCCTACCGGCTCTTCCATCCACATTCGGTAATCGTGAAAATTATGCCGGCCTGGTCTACGTACGATTATACCCGAAACGCTAAACCACCTATAAAAAGGTTATCAAATAATTAATTAATTTAACGCATATTTCAATATGATATTAATTTCATACGATTAATGTTAGAGAGGGGAGGACGATTTCCCTTTTGACACCCCATTTCAATCAATATTCAGCCTATATTACGTTTATTATATCATCAAATATAATACGATGAGCATAAATATCTCGATGCGTATGTCATTACATTCCGATCTAGAAACTAAATTAGATCATTAATTACTTATATATTTTGGCTTCGAAGAGGTCTAAGGTTAAATAAATGTTAAGTTAAATTCAACAAAATCATACATTAATAGTTTTTACTTACGGATTTTTGAGTTACAGTGTTCGTACAATAAAACTTCATAATTTAGCTATAAATAAAGATATTTAATTATGGGATCACTGCGAGAACTTCCTTCATACTAATATATAATAATATCAGCCCTGTATTATATACTGTCCCACTGCTGAGCACGGGCCTCCTCTACTACTGAGAGGGATTAAGCCTTAGTCCACCACGCTGTCCTAGTGCGGATTGGTAGACTTCACACAACCTCGAAAATTATTATAGAGAATTTCTCAGGTATGCAGGTTCCCTCACGATGTTTTCCTTCACCGTTAAAGCAAGCGATAATTCACAAATAATACATACATTTACTTTTTTTTAATTCAGGGGGATGCCCTTGGGATTTGAACCTGCGGACATTCGTCTCGGCAGTCCGTTCCACAACCAACTACGCTATCGCAGCTTCCTTTACTGAATATAAAAAGTATCACGTGGATAGGCTCAAGGATCTCGTTGTAATAAGTGTACATACATTAAAACCTATACTGGTGGTAGCTCTCATATGTGAGACTCTGCCTGGGTAGGTACCACTGCAATGTCTATATCTGCCGCCAAGAAGTGTGTAGTCACTGTTATATTCCGGTTTGAAGAACATTGTAGCCAGTGTAACTACTGGACATAATAAGACTTAACTTCTCATGTCTCAAGATGGCGAGCTCAGTGGAATATCAAACAATACGTTGTTATGCAAGGTGTTGGATGGTGTTTCTACTGTTTATGGGCGGACGTATCGCTTACCATCAGGCGAATGACAAGCTCGTCTCGTCATACAAAGCATTAAAAAAAAATATGCGCCTTGAATAGAGTCTCCTCTATTTGTAAAGTCGGTTAACGTAATCTTCTAACCCAGAATTTGTGCCGAATTTCATTCACATATATTCAGCGTCTTATATGTTCAAAAACATCAAAATATACAATAATACTTATATCAATATAGAAGCTTTAACATTAAAATTAGGGCTCTGTATGTTTGAGAAGTAAATAAATCTTTCCAATCATAAGAAAGCTACTATATTATGACATAACATTAAACTTCTAGAATTATAGCTCTAAAATACAATAATATTTATATATCATGTAACATACAATTTAGTCCAGAGAATATCCATTACGTGCCATTCTAAACCCTAGCAACGACGCTTAAGGACGATATTATATTATCAATTAATGCTTTAGCGCTTCGCAAAATCTATAGAGCATAAGCTCGGCGCCTATTTACCCCGTCACAGAAATCTACACCATATAGTTAATTCTAGATGGCCCTAATAATAACTTACAAAAGGTTGAATCTTGATTGACATATTTATGCAAGTCTTCAACTCAAGAAAGAATTTATTTAAGAAAAGAATTAAATAAGAAAAAACTTACTAAAATTTCAATAATTAGAAATAAATAAAAATAACCACCACAGCTTACACTAATTTGTAGATAACCTATATCACAATGTAATATTCGTCACAAAATTGTATAAGCCAACCAAATACAAATGCCAGACAATATATGCTCCCAAATACATTGTAATAAGGAGTAGTATTTAAATTAGCTGGTTAATAGAACTGTCAAGCAGAATTACTCGAAACTTGTGAAACAGGCCCCGAGAGGCATGTTGTTGACAATTGACATTATATCTATTGTAGCATAAATAGGCCGGGATGTCCAAGCAAGGTGAGTGAGATTTCCGGCGGCCGCATTATCCCCTTCCTTACTCTAATCCCTATTCCTTTCCCTTAAGGTCGACAGCATATCCATTTTGAAACTATATATTTATTGAAATTAAACAAATTTTCGGATTCTATCGCGGTATTGGAGTTTTATTTTCTCCCGTCGTTTCGAAGACTTTGCAGTCTTCATGGTCACGGGGGGGACTGAGGTGTTGTTCATCCGTAAAGTCAAAGTTACAATATCTACCTACATTTTACAATTATACAACTTTTTTAAATTTTTTAAAATTTTAGCTGTTGGTGGTCCGATCTACGCAGAATGAGCTCACAGTGTCTTGAAGTCTGGCAGCCGGTCTTTTGGGTTCCGATTTAATTAAATGTAGAACTGGATCCCAGGCTTGTGCAAGCTTCCAACCATCTTCCCTATTGAAATTAGGATGTTTTTTAATTTCAATAGCCTCGCGAATCATCCTAGGCAGGAATCGGTGTTCTTTGGCGAGGATTTGTGGCTTGTCTAGTCGCAGATAATGATTGGCGCCTCCCTCAGAGAGTTATTTCGAGTTTTTTTTTTATAGGAGCATGGCAAAGATTTTTTTTATTTACTTATTTTTACATATATTATAACACCATAACAGTTGAAACTAATGCGATGTTATACAGATTTAATCTTAATAATTAATTTCAATACATTTATGAGCCATTTCTGTGAATTCTGACGGGTTACATATAAATATATCCAAGTTCTGAGATATAGTGTTAAGCAATCGTATGGCCCGTGACAAGGGCGCAAACCTTAGTACATTTGTCCGCGGTGTTTGAAGGCGGAACACTGCACCTGATAGTAAGTAGAGTGGGGTCCAATAGTGTCGACACAATTGGAACCGGATATACACAGGCTGATCCCGGAACGCGAAATACTTAAGCGAGCCACTACGGTAGGTTTTAATAGCTTGTGTACATTGTCGCTATCCGGGTAGATATAAAAAATATCCTACCACCAAGAAAAAATATGGCACTCAAGTTCCCTTGTCTTCTATAGTGTTATATTATTATGAATTGAGTAGTATTATTGATATTTTGATGATTTTTATGTATTCAATTAAATTACAAGAAATAGGAGATTAATAGAAACGTAATAGTTCAACCATTACATAGTATAAAACAAAGTCGCTTTCTCTGTCCCTATGTGTGCTTAAATCTTTAAAATTACGCAACGGATTTTGATGCGGTTTTTTTTTAATAGATAGAGTGATTCAAGAGGAAGGTTTATATGTATAATAATAACATCCATTAAATAGTGGAGAAATACTGTTATTTTGTTATGTTATATCCGTGCGAAGCCAGAGCGGGCCGCTATGTTTTTATATACAACGTTCACAGTTTTTCTGTAGTGTATTTAGTATCAGCATTGCACCCGTGCGAAGCAGGGGCGGGTCGCTAGTAATTTATAAAGTAAGTCAATTGACTGTTTTAATAATTTTAAGAAAGTCAATTAACTAGGTCGTCAAAATTTATTAAAAAAAAAAGGAAGTGTTTTGAGTCGACATGACTTTATATAATTAGCACACGGTTATGCGGGGAGCATTCTGTGTTCGAGACTCGTAAAGAGCAGTCGACTTGAATAAGAAGTTGTTTAAAGACATTATTTGTTTAAATTTTCAATCCCTGGCTTCCGAGTTTTCTTATAATAGCGATCGATAATTAACAATACACGCATAAGTTCGAAGACAGGCGAGCACTAAGATCAATACCAAGACTGCTGTCGCGACAGTGAGGTAATATCGCTAGACTAGCTGATCGAACGCGAAAAAAATGTAGACGTTGAAAATTATACGAATCATTGCTTCATCACTTGAATGATAATATATGTTGGAGTAGACAAAAATCACTTAAGACGGAATAGTACCGTTTATTTATATTGTTATTGTTTATTTGTATTGAGCAGCGTGGCGCGCTTTAGGGGAGGCCTATGTTCAGCAGTGGACAGTTGTAGGCTGATGATGATGATGATGATGATTTATATTGTTACGTTATAAAGTTAAAGTTGGCAATTCCTCTATAGCCATGTTAAAATTAAACTATTTTTCGTATTTTATCGCTGTTCTAATATTTTAATTATCTCTCGTTTCGAAGACTTTCCAGCCTTCATGGTCACGGGGAGGACTCACTATAGTCATGAGTTTAAGTCCACGGTTGTAGTTGCACTGAGTGTTAATTAGTAAAAATATAAAATATTGATATTTTTGCATGCGTTGTATTATACGTCACGCCACAAACGCCGTCAGCAAACATGTGCAGTTGAGATGTAAAAACAAATATTTAACACATAACAAGGCAGGAATCACATATAAATAAATTTTATCGATGAACCAATGTATTACTATATCATACATCATATCGTGTAGGTCCAAGTAACCCGATTACTGCCAGCTTTCCTTTTATAATTTATGTAAAATCTAATTATCATTAGAACTATGCAGATCGCATTTATGGATATTAATACCTTTATGTTATATAGGAGTTCCCATTCGGAAAATTTCAGCCATCGCCACTACATATACTGTTTTATATTAACTATATCTATCTATACTTATAATAAATCTGTAGAGAGGTCAATTCTGTACATGAAATATATTTCCAAAATAACTATCAGGGGGTGATTAGGGATCGATACTGATGCCAAAAATGCAATTAGTAAAATTTTTGTCTGTCTGTCTGTCTGTATAACCGTTATAGAAACAAAAACTACTCGACGGATTTTAACGAAACTTGGTACAATTATTTTTCATACTCCTGTGCTGGTTATAGTATACTTTTCATCACGCTACAATTAATAGGAGCACAGCAGTGAAGGGAAATGTTGGGAAAACGGGAGAAGTTATTCCATTTTTTAAGCTTCCGTCGCGTGTGCAACCTTAATGGTTAAAGCTACACAGAAATCATGTATGACGGAAATGTTCTCCTTAAAATTATGTAAAAAATATCCCAGGACAGCATATGTCTATCTTTTATGGTTGACTCAGAATAACACGTGTAACTCCCGATAGCTTAGCAGTTCGAAGCTTTCTCATTATATTTGTCTACTTTTACGTTTATAACACTCTCAGTCATCCCTAATTAAAAAAGTTAACATTATTAAATATTCCATAAAAAAGAATCATAGAAATCGGTATAGAAACACCAAAGTTATACATGAAACAGGTACGCTAATAATAAGCCATCACGCGTGAATACTGAATCATGCTATTAGCTTCTTTCGATTTCACCAGGATCCCATCATCAGACCCAGACCGGACAATCGGACCACCCGCATACCACCATACATTAAAAAAACATCCCGACAAATTGAGCACCTCCTCCATTTTTGAAGTCCGAAATCCACGCGGACGAAGCTGCGAGCGGAAGCTAGTCTCTAATAATTCTATTTACTTGTATGTCATTAATTAAGTGACCAATAAAAGAAAAGGTTTTCATTTTTCTTTAGGCGGTTGGTGTGACAAATGCATGAATCCATCTGTAATTACTGCTATTTGACCTTCAATCGATAGTTTACAATAGTTTGGATTATAGAGCACTGTAGGTAGTTTAATAATGCGCAATAAGAGTCTTATTAAGGCTGTATTAGCTATAACTTAGTTTTGCTCTCAAGTAGAAAATTTGCTGAGAATGTCAAAGTCAGCATTTTAAGTTCGTCGCTACTTAATAAACAAATATGAACAACAATTGTTGGTACTGGGAAGAGTCGAAGGTAAACGTCCTCGCGGCCGAATACCCACCAAATGGACAGACGTTATTAAATCGTTTTCAAAGTGTTCCCTTACTGAATGTACACGCAGTGCCATGAATAGAGGGACATGGAAGAGTCTCGCAAAAGTCGCAATCAATTTTTCAGACGATCCATAACCACGACCATACCGTCAGGAGCGTACGACTGAGAAGAATAATATCAACATCTCAAATGACATCTTAAGTCAGCATATGACGGATTTTGACAGCTGAGCTTTGTTTATTAAAGAACACGATCTCAGTTCAGAACAAACTCTCAAATGACAACTTAAGCTTTAATTATTATATTATAGTTCAATACACTAAATGTCTACTTAAAATCCAAATGAAAGGTGAGATTGATTTATTAAGACGGCTTTAACACCCAATAATTGGGAATAAGCAACGCGGTATACACTGCCGAGACGAATGTCCGCAGTTTCAAAACCCAAGAGCTCGGACCTTTAGTAAAGTTATGTGTATTTGTAAATGATCGCTTGCTTTAACAGTGAAGGAAAACATCGTGTAGAAATCTACACACTGGAGAAGTTCCTCATAATAATTTTGAGAGCATAAGAAGTCTATCAACCGTCACTAGGCCAGCGTGGTGGACTAAGGCCTAAACCCTCTTAGTAGTATTGGAGGCTCGTGCCCAACAATCGGACAATACAATACGGGGCTGATATTATTAAATAGGTTTGTGCAGAACATTGAGCAATATGACAGTGCTTGTACAATTTTGTTTACCATACGCTAACACTCACAAGAGGCAACCGATTAACCTCCTAAAGAGAACAACCAGAATTTGCTGGTCGCAGGATGTCTGTATCCGCCCGGATACCGAACACTGTACACAAAGTGTAAAGCCCGCCATAGTGACCTACATAGGTACGTCTATCCAGTTTCAAATAGTTGTGTTGACGGATAATTATCTCACTTCAGTAAACACTCTATTTGGACTTCGCTTACCAGGTTGGGGTGACATTCGCGTGCCCGAATAAAAAGACAACAAAAATGTTTTTTCGTCACCACGGCAACCCAATAAACTGGTTGAAATTGACAATGATTTCTCATGTTTAAGCGAATGTTAGACAATGAAGTAACATGTTCCACCCTGAGAACACGAAGCCGCAGTCTTCGAAACGTCGCGTCGGGAGAAAATAATAATATAAATAACCGCGATAACATCCGAAATTGGCATTTTTAAACTGGATATACTATTCTATGATTTATGTACACTACCTCGAATTCAGGCAAAGATAATATCAGTCTATAGTTCACCCACTCAATAAGCGTCATGTGGCGGTCTTAATTCCACCTCATTTTAAAAACATTTCAATACTAAGAAAAAATTACCTCATTCTTAATTTCCAGTTGAAATGTAAAAACCTTATTTCGTTTATCCTTGGGGCGTAATTAAAGAAATATCTTCAAGGCCGTAAACAATTCGTTTGAAAATATAAAAATGGCAAAAACACCTTTTCATTAATAGCTATATCTCAGGGGAACAGGCGCGTTGAAATCAAAAATCCCACGGGAGCCGGATTCCCGTGTAAAAATTCGCTCCGACCGATGTAATTAAAATTAAATTTAAATCAACGCGTATTCCAAATGTTACATATAATAAACGTTCTTTCCAAAAGCTTCGTCAAAATTATATTCGAAAATTCATTCACGAAGCATTCAATGTATTCAATGCAGTGAACTGATTGAAACTGCTTCACATTATAGGTTTTAGTATATATATTTTTTTTATAAATTTACGTTATAAAGGAATTTATTTCATAGTACCTAATATAAATTATTTTCAAGAATATTGAAGTATTAAGAGCAACTTTGTTCGCTACTGTGATAAATAAAGTGAGTTAATATAAATATGTTTTTATTTATTATCGGATCCTGCAGTCAACATCGGGAGATCTACAAATGGAACACTGGAATCCCCCGGTCTAGTGACTGCAAAGACCTGGAGGAAAGTAGGGAGAGGCAACGGCAACATCTGGGCAACGGAAGTGTAGGGGAAGGAAAAGAAACCTAAGGATGAATGGAGGGGAGAAGGCCAGGATATGTTCGCGAGCCCTCATAGATCTCAATGTGAATTGACAACCATGAGGTATACACACTTAACTGAGGCTATGGCCGCAACAAATGTCCCCCCGTACATGGGCGTGCATTCGGTGTGGAGATCGAACGCACAAGGAGTATAGATATGGTTAGATATGTTTCCAGTCCGTCATTTCATTTATTATACCACAGCAGTTTGCAAGCATTCATTCCGCTTTGAAGGACTTGGTCAGTTCCAAATAAACTTTATGAAAGTTATCATCGATGAATGAGAAATGCCACGCAGTTCTTTGTAATGCAAAGTTCAGTTCTTAAACAGCGGTAACTACTAACAGACGATCGTTCTAATGATTTCTTATGTTTAAGAAATTTATATCGAAATAAAACTAATTTTCAGCCCCCCCCCCCCCCCCCTCCCCGGCCCCGTGACCATGAAGACTGCAGTCTTCAAAACGTCGGCAAAAAATAATATAAAAAGACGCGGTACAATCCGAAAAATAATTTTCCAGATTCTGATTATTCCACGAAACAAACTGCCTATTCCATAATGTTCAAGTAAGTATTTGATATATTCTATATTAACAGCTAATGTAAATAGTACTCATTTTATAACCCTTTATATGGGAGTATAGATTAAAGTGTAACTATTTGATCGGCTTATACATTTACCTATGCAATGAGTAGCAATTACGCAGAAGTGAAACGTAAAGCTGCCTCTAAATGCAAGTCGAATTCAATTTGAATATTATAAACCAGTATAGGCATAATGGAAACTAACACATCGACTAAAACATAATATAAACGAATTTACCTTTTTTTATTGCTTTGAATGACGAGATGAGCCTTCCGTTTGCCTGATGGTAAATACTATGATCGACCATCAAATCATTGCGAAGTACCCCAACACCATAGAAAACCATAAAGTACAAAGCCTTGCGAAATACCCCAACCTCATACAAAACTCTAAATTTCAAAAACTGTGAAGTACCCAAACGCCATAAAATAAGAATAGATTACTATATACCCCAACACCATACAGAACTTTGAAAAAAGCACTGCGTGGCACTCCACTGCACTTGTCACCCTAAGACATATGAAGTCTCATAATGGCCAGTAATTACACTGGATAGATTGTCCCTCAAATAGAAACACAACAGTCCATGCACACTATTACTTGACGGTAGAAATAGATACTGCGGTGATACCTACCTAGATGTCTTCTCGCGTACGAAAGAGCTACCACCAGTTTCAAGTGGGACATTAAAATTTATTGCTAATGATAGGTCTTCCCATTTTTACTTAAAAAGTCTCTCTATGGTAAATGAGTTGCTCATAATAATTACGCTAGATCTGGTCACCTGAAGAAGTCATTATGATTTTCATATCGTTCATCTTTCGTTGGTTACAAAATATTTGAAGTATTAATTACTTATGGTTTACATTGTTTAACACTGGTCCAACATCTATTTCCTCCTCATGGTAGACCAACACGCGATTAAGCAAAACGTATTAAAAAGAGGGAACAATTCCCGTAAATTTAGTACCCATACTACCTTTAATTAACTCTTAAACTAGTCAAAATAATGTATATTTAAGTACTATCGTAAACTTCAAACTACCCTAACTATATTAATTAATATCGTACGCATGTTTGTTTAGCAATATTAAACAAGTAATATCGCTCCTTTGATCGGGTTAGCAGTGTAACTAACACATTATTAATCCTAGAGGTTTATTTTAAATATTATTTATGGTCAAATATTTTGTTGCGTACATTTCTGACGTTTGAAAATTATAATATCAATTTTAAAGTAATTATTTTACTATTTTTACCTTTAATAAAGCACTTATTTATTTTCAATTTTTCAATTTAAATTACTTTCTCCACGATACATATAAACGATAAAATGTATATAATTAAAACCTGTAAAACCCTTACCACAAACAAGAAAAAAATATCACTTCGAATAATAAAAAAAACTTACATATCACCCATCCGTTACACACAACACAACACATACACAAGTCACGCACAACACAGGGTAGACAGAGAGGAAAATCGATGTATTTCACTGTAAACCGAAACGACACGACCGCACTGGCGGCACGCTTTCTCCTACTGAGGGGGGAACGGCGCGGCGCAGCCCTCGCCAACACAACTATTGTAAGCTTCATTCGCGTTGTTTCGGCGAGATTGATACGTGCCGAATAAAGTTTTTAATAATGATTTTTTATGTTTACGCTAATGTTAGACATTGAAAAAAGACTACTTTTCGGATTCTATCGCGGTTTTTTATATTTCAGTCCACCACGGGACCATGAAGGCCGCAAAGTCTTCGAAACGTCGGGTGAAAACGAAAATATAAAAAACTGCGACAGAATCCGAAAAGTATTCTAATTTCAAAGTTTTTAATGTGTTATTCACAAATAATGGGCAGTCTTTAATGAAATGGAATTGTTTGTAATAATAAGATTGTTTTGAGTTGACGCGTCGCTTAGTGATAATTTTTTACAAATCACTCGGCAGAACGATATTACCACTTGTGTATTATTTGTAAATAAAATTTGTCACGTAAATATTATTATAGCTACCTTTTCTACGCGAGTGAAACCGTGAGCAAGAGTTTTTCGTGATAAATATTTTCCAAGGAAAAAACCCATATCCTTACCAGGGTCTCAATCTTTATACTAAATTTCATCGAAATCCGTTGAGTAGATTTTGAGTTTCTCGCGTTTAGACAGATCGTTATATTTCAGTCAATTCACATAAAACCTTAATGTACTATTAAACTAAACCTTCCTCAAGATATGCTTTATCTTTTAGTAAAAACCGTACAAAAATCCTTTCAGTAGATTTTGAGAAAATCTGTTATATACAAGCAGACAGCTTTTAAGGATTGGTATATATTAGGTATGTATGTATAGATAGATAGGTACTAAATTTATGAAAATTTTCCTCTTTGTATATTCCCTTGAAAAATGCTCACGAAGCTCAAGCAAGAGTTAGTGTCTATTTATTTTAAAAGGTACAACATTGACTTATTACTTTGTGATACATACGAGTACATACCCTGGAATAATTATTGATTAGAGTCCTACATTCCGTGTAAATTTATACGACATTATTGATTGATATAAAAATAGTCGAAATAGTTTATCTATCACAATTAAGTGTTTGCCGAAGTATCCATAGCCTTGGCAAGACTGGAACAGCGAGAGGCTTCAAGGAAACTTCGCTGATCATTTCGAATGTTTGGAATAGCTTACTCGGTGTATTTGTGGCGCGTATAATCTCGTTTAGCACGCTTGCTCGCATGCCAAGCTCGTACTAGCGGCTGTAAGCTCGTTTCAGCGCGTGTATCAATTTTTGGAGTATTAGAGTTGATATCTGTCTATAAATGTCTGCTTGACCTAAATCCCAGAAAACTATTTTTTTATATGTGCACAGTAGTGAGCCTACTGCACCTGATGGTAAGTGGAGTGGGGTCCAATAGACGGGTGACGAGAGATGATTATCCCTCGGCAGTCGACGCAATTATGCCGGCCTGTTGGAACGCGACACACTTATGTGAGCCACTATGACAGGTTTTAACACCTTATGTACAGTGGTCGCTATCTGGGCGGATATAAAATATATCCTACCACCAGCAAAATCAGATTGCTATTGGTAAATATGTTGTACAG
Source organism: Manduca sexta (assembly GCF_014839805.1). Classification (NCBI taxonomy): domain Eukaryota; kingdom Metazoa; phylum Arthropoda; class Insecta; order Lepidoptera; family Sphingidae; genus Manduca; species Manduca sexta. The sequence goes on from NC_051130.1 coordinate 1,569,733, forward strand.
TTGATCCAAACGGACCAACATTTTAATTAGCAGTGCAGTTCCTAATTTAATTAATTATAGGATCTTTGCAATCAAAATCCAATATAAAGAAAACGGGAGACGATTTAGTGGCCGCGTGACTCGTTCTTTTCACAGCACGCAACACTTCTTCAACTGCAGGGATTTTTAACGTGCTTGCAAGGACCATATAAAATTCCTCCACGAGCCGCAGTATGGCGGGGGTTGAGCAGCGTTAATCTAGAGCATTCTTGGATAAAATTCTTTAATTTATCAGAAGCTATTTAATCATATCGTATAAGATAAATTATAACTCTAGTTTCACTATAATCTTTGCATATTAGGTCCTTAAATTGCTTTTGCTGCTGGTAGGATATATTTTATATCCCGGATAGCGACCACTGTACACAAGGTGTTAAAAACCGCCATAGTGGCCTTATAATTGTGACGCGTTCATCAGCCTGTGTATATATGGTTTCAACAGGCCGGCATAATTGTGTAGATTGCAGAGGAGTAATCATCTCCATCAGTCGAGATAATTTGGTCCCCACTCCACTTACCATAAATGGTATTACTTTGCCGTATAAAACAATGAGAATAAACAGTGCCTGAATGTTGAATAGTTGTATGTTCTCAGACGAATTGCATAACAGATCTATTAAAATTCCTAGTGTACGCATCAAATACTTCAATTCAGCGGCGCCATCGTCCCTTGCAATGCTTAGTTACGAGGATAATAATTTATGCATTCCACAACTTCGAACCGAGTTCATAAAAATAACGAATGGTTAAACAAAGTTTTCATAGCTTTCAGTATTAACCGAGCATTAAAGTTGCCAGCGTAATTAGAAGTGATTTACGGAAAAACTAGTGCATAACACCTGGTGAGAGCGAAATCATCTTAGCATTGGAATTTTGGGTAGAAATCTCTGATGTTGGTCTAGGACGTATTTTTGTTTTTCTTTGAATGACGAGACGAGCTTGCCGTTCGTTTAATGGTAAGCGATACGATCGCCCATAATCAGCAGAAACATCATCCCACACCTTAAAGTACAGAGTATTATTTGATATTCCACTAACCTCGCCATCCTGAGATATGAGATGTTAAGTCTCATTATGTCCAATAGTTTCACTGGCTACAATGTTCTTCAAACCGGAACCGAAACTGTTTGGCGGCAGAAATAGACATTGCGGTGGTACCTACCCAGGCGGATTCTCACATATGAGAGACCTACCACTATTAATACTAGTGCGTATTACTTAGCCATAAAGTTATGATTTCATCAAGCAGACCATATTGGACGTTAACTGTTAATGTCTGGCTTTTCGACGAGCAAATAAAAATTTGTTAATATCTTCCAAAAAGTGTTGCTCTATATTCAGAACTATGCCCAAATTGCGATAATCGATTCCTCAAAGATCAGCATAATAATCTTTGGTCACAGTATACAAGCTGACTCCGGAGTGCAATACTAAAACCAGGATATTTCGTGAAAATATTAGTTGTTAATGGGTGATATTTGGCACAATGTCAGCGAAGGTGCATACGAGTATGTGATTTCGTTTACTAACGCAATGTCAAAATGACCCTGTATACCGTGGTCGCTATCCAGAGGTAGTCTTGATATAAGTTAACGAACGTAAAGCATTACCGATTGATAATAATGAAAGTAAGTGTCCAAATTTAGATATCACATCGGTATAGCTTTACAATTAACAATTAACTACCGCTGATTCAAACATCCTACCACTAGCAAAATGAAGAAATATTTTCTTCAAAACTCACGGGCAATTACTTACCAAGTAACTTCTGAAGAAGTGTGAAAGGAAGGCGTCTTTGGGGAAGCAGGGAGTGCTAATTGTAAGCTTTGAAACAAAAAAGGTAAGTGCGAGTGCATTGCTTAATGAGAGTTCCGTACATAGGTATATGTTTTCTCCTGTTACCTTCCAGGCCAAACTAGGTTTTTAGTTAGATTATGCATTACTTCTTTTATTTTATCTCTAGCATTAAATATCTATGAATATCCGTAGTTATAAAAGTATATTGCATCCGGGTCATGGGTACGGAATTTAAACGAACACAAACGTCATAGTGACGTTTACGGAGTGAAGGCGAGTAGGAGTAGATAGTGCTTATAAAAGATCATTCTTAAAGTATCTGGATTCAGTGTACTTTCACTATTTAATACATTTGTTAAGCCTGGGAACTGTCTTGTGTATAGTGATTGTATTCTACGTACATGTGAAGTAAATAATTACTTAATCATCACAAGTGTTATTTCTTGCCAATTGCTTGCTGGTTTTCATAAGAAAATAACGATGATCCGACAAGTAATTCTTAATTAAAATTATTAATATCTTGTATCTTGACCTCATGCCTCATCAGCTTAGTTGTAATGCGTATTGCGGTACGAGTACGATTACAGCGCTGAGCACCTGGGTTCGAATTCTTGGTCGGGCCAAAAATAATTGTCTGGGTTTTTATACGTTAAAAATTACTCGGTCACAGCTCGGAGTCAGGAAGTTGGCGGTGTGATACACCCGTGCCTTGGAAAGCACGTAGAGACGTTTGTCCTGCGCCTGATCGCTTTCTGATCATGTCGGATCGCCATCACATCGGACTATATAAGTCAAGGAACAGAAAGTGCACCTGTGTATTGCGCACACACTAGTGCACTATAATATCTAGTATCTGTCAGCGCTTCTAGAATTGCATCTCGGATAACAGCATAACTGCTGAAAAAGCAAGACAATTCCAGTATTTCGTTTCTCCAAACATACCCTCAGTCCTTAAGCAGATGCGCAACTAGTCCAACTAGTGTACCCTCTTTACGTCTATAGTCTATACATCCCATGATATGATATGAGGCGACCCTTTCGCCATATTCAGTGATAGTGAACAGAAAAATTCAATATTATACACACACACACACGTATACGTTTTGTCTTAATACCCAAGGGTAGCCAGGTTGACAACTAGAAAATCCCCTTTTCGCCTTATATTTTCTGTCTCGTGATGTGATAGCCAACCATAGGAGCGAGCCTACGCTATATTGGGCACAAATTTCGAACTACAGACAGATACAGAAGACAAAAGCCCAACATATCTTTAACCGACCTGGGCTTTAAATACAATACCTTAGAGCGAGAAGTCATACCATGCACCCTGAACAACATCACTGAGTCAGTCAAGCGAGTAAAATTAAAAATTCAATTTTACTCCAAGTATTTCATTTTAGATCTGCAATACAGTAGATCCGACAGTGGAAGATGTCAAAACGATTCCAGCATTTCATTTTCAGATTACGGGACCCTAAACATTATTCTCAGAGCGTCAGCAGTGAGAAGCGCTGACCTCTTTCAGTTTTTAGTCATTCTAAGTTTCATATTCGAGCTCAATTTTATGGTGGATAACCGGAGCAATATTTATGTGGTGTAGTAACAGCCTAGGAGCTATGACCTTTGGGCTAGACCTAGGGGCTTTGGGTTCAACTATGTTGAACAAATTAGTGGTATTTTCATAATCCATTTGCCTACGCTCAGTATTTTTGATACGTGCACGTCAAAGGGATCACTGCACCTGATCGTAAGTGGAATGGAGTCGATGAGAGATTAAGTACCTCTCGACAGTCTACACAATTATGCCGGCCTGTTGGGACGGTATGGGACCGGATATACACAGGCTGATCCCGGAACGCAACACTTACGCGAGCCACTATGGCGGGTTTTAACACCATGTGTACAGTGATCGCTATCCAGACGGATATACATAAAATATATCCTACCACCAGCAAATATCAGTCAGTATTAGTATAGAGTCTGAAATTTGTGCCCGATATGGCGATAGGTTCGCTACCTATCACATCATGGAATGGAACAGATATGGCGAATCGAAGATGCTCTGGTTGCATCTCTGCCTGCCCCTTCGCGGATGAAGGCGTGATGTGTGTTTTATTTCATTTGCCGCTGGGAATGGATGTCAAGAAGCCACTCAATGATAAGTGAAATTCATTCTGAAACTTGCGTAAATAAATAGCATCAACACAATAATCATTTATGTTTTTACCAGGCACCAAACGAGATAATGGATTACCTCATGTTTTATGACGATTGCCCATAATACCAGCAGAAAAGCTGAATTAAAATAAAAATGTGAAATTCAAAAGCAAAAAAATCGTACCACATGTTACATAAAACGGCCCAATTTCATTTTTCTACAAACGAAAAGCGGAAAGATCTCCCAGAGGTATAAAAGTTAAAATTAAGGACGAGGAAAATGAACAAAAATGTACAAAGGGAGTCAAATGTAAAGTCCCACATTGGACGATATTTATTCAGTACCAGAAATGAAATTAAATATGTAATAGTGTTAAGTCCAGTTAAGAATAAGGAAGCTACAGCTGAGGTCATCCTAATGATGATCCTTTAGTCGTGGCGCAGATGCTGAAATACTGCCGAGAAAGTTGGTTAGGCAATTACCTTTAGACGTCGCGCAGACGCTGAAACATCGCCGAGAAAGTTGGTTCAGCAAGTACCTTTAGGCGATGCGCAGACACTGACATATTGCCCAAAAAGTTGGTTCAGCAAGTACCTTAAGGCGATGCGCAGACACTGACATATTGCCTAAAAAGTTGGTTCAGTAAGTACCTTTAGGCGATGCGCAGACGCTGACATATTGCCTAAAAAGTTGGTTCAGCAAGTACCTTTAGGCGATGCGCAGACACTGACATATTGCCTAAAAAGTTGGTTCAGTAAGTACCTTTAGGCGATGCGCAGACGCTGACATATTGCCTAAAAAGTTGGTTCAGCAAGTACCTTTAGGCGATGCGCAGACACTGACATATTGCCAAGATATTTGCTTCAGCAAGTACCTTTAGGCGTTGCGCAGACGCTGACATATTGCCAAGAAAGTTGGTTCAGCAATTACTTTTAGGCGTCGTGCAAACGCTTACATATTGCTGAGAAAATTGGTTCAGCAATTTCAGCAACTGTGAGATTAATATCAGGTCTGGTTTACAATTTTCGCTGAAACGCCACTTACCATATAAGATAGTTATTAATTAACACACTCTTTGTTTAACATTTATTAAGGACCTTGACTTTTGTTTTGACATCGCGAAACAAGCGCTTAATAAATTTTTTTCGGTAATCAATTGAGTCTGCGCGACGTCTTAATTTTATTCCTGTGGTGATGCCATACTAATAATGGCAGATGCCACATTAACGAAATAGCAGAACAAACTTATTGTGATATCTGTACATTTGCTAATGAAACCAAGAGTTCTCTAATAACCTGGGATGGTAAGACCTTACCATAAGATCCGATTTTCCATTTGTCACGTTTGGAACCATAATCTTTTATTTATGTACAGACAAGAAAGGATTACATCGTGACCTCAAACAACAATCTGTGGATTTAAGTCAACAATATTCTAAGAGGTCCATAATTCATAACTTTGCTGGGAATAAATAAAAAATATTATCCCTTTAGGGACTCGATCCAATCATGGGATTTGTGTAAGGAAACGAGTAAAATAAGTGATTTATTTATAAGCTCTTTTATCCCGGTGGGGTAAACAAAAAAATAATTAGTTACATCAGGCAACCATCCAAAACCGCGTTGTTGTCAACTGAATGATGTTAATACATTTTCTGATAAAAAAACTTCACAAGTCAACAACAACTAGGTTTGTTTCAGTTACTAAATCGTCATCCTGAGATGGAATATTAAGTTAAATCTAATAGAACAGTTACCCTGGCAATGTCTTTAAGCCCTTTTTTGTTTTCGAGAGAAAGTGTTTTAATAGAATTTATGATAATATATAAATAGTGTGTATGATAATATATTCACAAGATATAGTGTAGGACGAAGCACAATGAAACACACGAAAAACGAGACTGATAGGACGGTAGATTGAAAAAAGTTCGGGTCGTACTACCCTCGACTCCTTTATAAATATTTCTATACTACATTATACAATATAGGTTATACACCAATTACTACCGCCCAGCCTTTGTGGAATGTTTTTCAAGCCTGTTACTGATGATCTGCACTGGCATGCTTGTTGCATAAATAGACAATATCGGTGGCTTGTGGAAGTGCTTTCAGGCAATCTAGTAACATACTTCGATGGTGAAATGCTAATTGACTTAAGCGACATTTTTTATATTAAATAAGCAGATAACAGAAAAATTTGCTGATTCCAAAAATGTATACCTTCCAGGGCATTTTTTACAGGTTTTAAGTAAATTTTATCTGACAATTATCATACTAAACATTTTGATAATACTCATTTTATTATCATTTATTTGGGAGCGTCGATTACAGTGTGACTTTGGTATTTAGTCATCATATTATACATTTACTAGCTTTTCCTCGCAAGTTCGCTCGCTTGAAGGAATTCTCCGGGATAAAATTCCCGCTATATATTTTCTCGGGATAGAAAGTAGAGCCTATAGCCTTTCCAGGTCTTAAACTATCTCCATACCAAATTTCATAAAAATCCGTTTAGTAGATTTTGAGAAAATCAATAACATACAGACATACCGAAAAGTGGGACTTTTTTATAATGTGTATAGACGTGACGAGTAGCATTTACTCAGAGGTTGTTAAATAGGTCTTCAACATCAAAGAAATGGTCCTTTAAGACAATTAGCCTTTCACCTTTCGAAGTATGTACTAAATAACCTAAAAATACTTTCACTATGAGAGATCTTCCTAACTAATCTCTCAAAGACGACCGAGATCTGTAAGATCTGTAACTAGTAGTCCACCCCATGCCCACGCAGGCTACAAAGTCTTCGAAACGTCGGGAGAAAATTATAGTATTAAAAACCGTGATGAAATCCGCAAATAAAGTTTCATTTCACAGTTAGCAGTAGTAAATATAAACTAAGCTCATAGAATTAAACCATTCAGCAATATTAGCAATGTGAAATATCGCCTGTAATTACAAGATTACAGCTGTAATAAGGCGTGTGCGAGTGCGACCTGCGTGGGATTACAAGTAAATCCCCCGAATCTTACACGCGCGGGAAACTGTTAAATCTGTTTTGATAATCCTTGGTTACTGGGATAACCCTTTCCAGGTGCCACGTTTTGGCAAGGAAAAATGGCCTTTGTGAACTACCAGCTGTCTATTGGTTTTGAACCGTGAGGTTCTGGGTTAATATTTGAAACCTAATAATATTTGATACCTACATTTTGGATTCGATGTAACATGAGTTCGGATATGAATACGTTTGCCATCATGATGTATCGGAAATATTTTATCTTAGTTACGTCTAGGCTTTTGCCTCTTGCAATATGGGTGTAATTGTTAAAATTTCTGCAGATTAGTGCTGAGAAATAGTTAAAGGTGTGGTTTCAGAGAGATTAATTTTTCATACAGTTTTAAACGAAATAGGCTCTAACATCACTAACAGCATGAAACGTACCACCCTTATGAACTAGTTTTCTAAGACCTATTCTGAGCCGGCCAAAGAATAATGTACACATCTATAAACCACTTTTCTTCGTTCAGGGATCTTTAACAGATTTCCTCACGTACATAAAAAAGATATTACTTTGTTTGTAAAATAAAACCGCCGAGCTAACTTGCTCATGGTCGTTCAACGCCTACGAGAAAATACGCGTAGCCGCTCTTATGTGCCGGGTTAGGGTTTAGTGGTAAGCGGAGCGAAGACGAAAGCGGTATAATAAATTTTTGTAAGAGGAATCTAAACCTAGTTGCTTTCTTTATGTGCGGCACATAATTTTGTGGATAGAAAGATCCTCACTACGATTCTTTTCTTTTTATATTTGAATTTTTCTAACACGATTCTTTCATGGCTAGTTCGTTGGAGGCTGTTGATATCGGGCAGTATTTTTATTAAACGAATTTTCGGCATAATATACTTGGCAAAGTTTCGGCATCAATTCCAAATCCGTATCTCATTATCGCCCTTATATTCCGAGCAAAATTTCATCAGAATTAGTTCAGGTATTTACCCAATCTTAAGAGAAATACAGGCAGAATTACTTTGAAATTTATAATATTTGTATAGAGATAAGATTTTACTCGCAAGCAAAATTTCATTGCTCATGATCACATCACGAATGCCACTAGCAATCTAGACTAATAGAAGTTTTAGTGTTGAGCATCGGACTATTTCATAGCTTAGCTTTTATTTACACTATACTTATAAAGGTGCTACGATGCTTCTGTGGAAACTGTCCGCTAACCGCTCCGCTCATTACCCTAACCGCACTCTAGCGAGTCGTTTTAGATTATCCTTTTTCCGCTCGCTTGCGTCAAAGCAATTCGTTTGATCCCGTTTAATTAATTAATTACACATATGTAATTATGCTCGCGTAGTGTTTACGTTTAATTACAATGTTAGTATATGCGTCTTCGACCAATTTCAACTTTTGTTATATCGTTTATAATAAAATCTTGATCAGATAGTAACGTAGTAGTTTATTGGTGATAGGTCTCTCATATGAGAGAGTCCGCCTGGGTAGGTACCACCGCAAAGTCTATTTCTGCCGCCAAGTGTGTGTGGCCTCTGTTATGTTCCGGTTTTAAGGACACTGTACCCAGTGTAACTGAAAATAATAAGACTTAACATCTCATGTCTCAGGATGGCGAGCGCAGTAGAATACCAAACAATACTTTGTAATTCAAGGTGTTGGATGGTGTTTCTACTGTTTATGGGCGGTCGTATCACTTACTATCAGGCGAACGGTAAGCTCGTCTCGCCATTCAAAGCAATATAAAAAAAATACATCCGTAATTGCGAAAAGACGGATTCGCCCCTATAGACGGAATTGGGCTCCTGGCTTTACATACCTCTGCCTACCCTGATATATTATTTATTTATTTACTATAATAGGAACATCAACAGTACATATATTCAACAGTCTAATATACCTTACACAGGCTTAATAACTAATACATGCAACAATTAAAGATGTATGTACACAACATTGCTTGAGAAAATTGCATACTTAGCTTAACCGCGAGTAACTGAGGAATACAATATAATATAATAATAATATAGCAAATACTTAAATTTTATATTAAAAAAAAAACAATCAAAACGACAAAAAGTATAATTCTTTTCACAATTATTTATTAAATATAATAGATTTTATATACAATCGACAAGAGTTATGACCGAGTAGTGAACGCTGCGCGTACTCGGCAAGGAGTGAAGTCAAACGGCGCGCGCGCCTTCCGTCCAAGAGTGAGTCGATGACGTCAGCAGTCAGACCACCGCACGATCGCACGATCACGCGATGCGCTGGCCACGCCCATTCCTCGACTATTTTACGCTAATAATATAATATATAATATAATGTAACACGTCCCGATTTTCCTGTGGCTTCACATATTTACGTAGTTATTTTCAGAAAATAGATTCCTTTTAAGGTGAAAAATACAACGCTGAACATTGGTATTGACGTCAAGAGGCGTTTGCAGACGCGACGAGCCGCAACGAAAGCCCCGAGGCGGTGACTTGTGTTATACGTGTATGAACGTAGCTCCGTTTTAGATACAATAGTTTTATTGGTCTAGCTACTATGTATTGTGTTTTAGGACATGTTAGTAATATTAAGCATCATTTAGATGAAACAATAATTGTTAGCTATAATCCTACTTATTGCTTAAAAACTTAGCCCGCTTGAATATGCGTAATGATGGGCCAACTCTGGCCTACTTTGATGCATACGAGTCTTTTAATACATATTCATTCGTTTATAGCGAAAAATTGCAAGCGACTATTGCTAGCAAAAATTTCTCCGTCTAATTGAAGCCTTAGTATTATAAATTCAAAGTTGAAAGTGTTTGTTGTTATTGTCAGAAGTTAGCGCAACGACGCAAAATTTAAAGTCCTAGAATGGAGTTGACTTCAGGGGCCTTATTCTCTATCCCGCACGTTATTTTAACAGTGCGTAACAAGCACGTAACACAACGCGTCATGTTTAGGACTATAGAAATTTGACTTACAGAATACCATTCCACGCACATTTCTCGAAGATAACATGACGGCCGCGTTACGCGTTTACACTATCATACAGAATAAGGGCCCAGGCATACGGCCTTATCAGAAAACAAAGTGTTATCCATACTAGAAATCGAACTCACGTCCACAGTACAATAATACTCTGCTACCAGATTTTCTATACAGACATGGAAGATTCAACCCACTGCACCTGATGAACGTGGAGTGGAGTCCAATAGAATGTCGACTGACGAGGGATCGTTACTCCTTGACAGTCGACATAATTATGCCGGCCTGTTGGAACTGGATATACACAGAGTGATCCCTGAACGCGACACACTTACGTGGGCCACTAAGGTTTTAACACCTTGTGTACGGTGGTCGCTATCCAGGCGGATATAAAATATATCTTACCAACAGATTATACGAACACAAATATTGATATTTGCACAAAACAAATACCAAAATTGTTCGAAACTATTCGATCTACGTTTATTTCATGTGGTATCCGACCGTAATGTTTCTTTTTCACTCACAATACCATAAAATTGTTAACACTCTGTGTCGTTAGTCACGCAGGTATCCAGTACCGAAAATAATACATTCGTTTATTTTTGTACCAATGTTTTCTGACTCGTTTTACCCAATTCTGAATTGGGTGGTTTGTATTTTTTCTATAAATATTGAGGATTTAAACCGACTGTGAAAAGAGATAGTGTTTTTGAACGTAATAAAGCCTTTAGGTATATTGTGTATTGGTTCAATTGTATAAATGAATATTTATTAAATACGTCTATAGACGTTATTGGAAAGATGTCATAATAAGTTATTTAACGACGAGCTACACTGATGTTAATTAAAAAGTAAAACCGACTTCAATAGCCAATAAAGCATAAAAAGTACACTTTATAATTTATATTCGGCGTATATAAAAATATTAAAACATTATCAATAAAAACTTTTTGCGATTAACATTTTTTATTTTTTTATACAGAGGTTTTTTTATCTGTACTTAATTAAAATTGCCAGCAAAGGTAAGTCAAAGAATAAATAAATATTCAAAAACAAACTTAATTTTAGCTTTATTGTTATTTTTAAAGTCCTTCATGATTTTTGGTAAATTATTTACTAGTTCTAGCTCCATCTTTGCTTTTTCTTACTGTCTACACTACATTCGCAAATACTAAGGCTATTATTCTTTAGAATTTTCAATAGAAATATTCTTAGTACATGACTACCGGAACTGGCTCGTTATTTCTCGGACCGTCGACTGTCATTCGTATATCTCGCTTTCCGGGTCTTAGCGGGGATTTGCAAGATTTCCGTGCAGGGTTCATTGGTATTATATAGATTATCTTGTGGCGTTCCGTGCAATGGAACCGTTATATTAAAATTAAGTCACATAAGAGTATTTTTACAAAATAAAATGAAAAGCGTAGAGTTGGACGCATACTTTGCCTTTTCAATTTTACTTCTAGATCTAAATGTTCTTAAATGTTCGCAGTTTAGAAATTACTTTTAATTATTATTATAATTATCATGTATCTTAACCTGTAAGGTGCAACTGTACGCCTGCGTGACTAATATTTTTTTTTATTAATTGGTGCATCATCGTCATCATCATCACTATCATCATAATCATCATCATCATCATCATCATCACCATCACCATCATCACCATCGTCACCATCACCATCATCATCATCATCGTCGTCATCATCACCGTCACCATTACCATCATCATCATATCAGCCACAGGATGTCCACTACTAAACATGGGCCCAAAGATTTCCAGATCGACCTATTGGAAGATATTTATTATTAATAGGCTCGTAATTGTTAATTCATGTCGAAATGTCCGTACCAAAATCAAAAATCCTGTACAATACGGGACCCGGCCCGAGCGGTCTGTTTGCACTTGTCAAAATTTCAAGCGTCAAGAAAATTAAAACGCGAGCGCTGTAACCTGGGGTTACAGTAATTAATTCCGTTGAACAGACGGCTTTTTCGTCAGGGAAATATTCTTTTCAGTTGAAACTTTAATTATAATAACACTAGGAGCGCGCCATGTCCCCGCCCATGATATTAATTTTAGACGTTAGTCCGCAACGTGTTCATTGGTCCGTAGAGGTTTGAGATTAAAATTGTATGTTTTATGTATGTGTAGGTTGTATGTGTTTTATAGATTATTTTATCGGCAAAGTGACCCTACTGGACCTGATGGTAAGTGGAGTGGGGTCCAAAAGAATATCGAGAGATGATTACCCCTCGGCAGTCGACACAATTATGCCGGCCTGTTGGAAGCGTATATACACAGGCTGATGAATGCGACACACTTACGCCGCCACTATGGCGGGTTTTATCACCCTACGGTGGTCGCTATCCAGGCGGATATAAAATATATTCTACCACCAGAACTATGTCATTAAATTGTTAATAATGTGTTTAATATTATAAAGGTCGGACATTTTTTTCGTGTTTATTCAAGACTGGCAGCAATACTAGTTACATTCCTTATACGTAATTAGTGTGGAACTAAAGCATTTAGCAGTAGTGGAGAGTCCACATAACCAGATTCCTGCTGCTTCCCTTGATGTAGAATTTATGTAGAATCTAATTATCATTAGAACGATTTGTAGATCGCATTTATGCATATTAGTACATATATCCATGAATGCCGTCAATATATATTGTGTTGGGCTTCCTTTCGGAGAATTTCACATTACGCCACTGGTATTTAGTACCTGAAGCTTAGTGGGTAAAGCAATAAATGCGAAATAATGTTTTGTTTTAATTATTTCGTCACCAGCATTGTGAATTGTCAGAAAATCAGCGCTACATAATTTGAATGACAGTCAATAATGAACTTAATAAATGGTTACAAGAATTGATTAGTTTCCCAATTTAGTTGAAGCCAACAAAAACATATTCGATAATAAATCCAAATGAAAAAATATATGAAAATAAATAGACTTATAAAATAAAAATATTCGTTTAGTCCATGTCGGTAAAACTCAAAGCGATCAAACTGGTTTTCGAATTACTAGTGCCTAATAGAAGCTTCGGCTTCGGCCGAGAAAACTACCTTCGGCCAATTAAATATCGAACGAAATGAATAAATTTTATAATTACCATTACAATTTTTAAAAATCAACTTCTTGAGATGATTAAAATTACGTTCCAATATTACCATTTTAAAATAATGTAAAATGAATTTAAACCTTCAATTATAAATATAATATTAACTTAATATGCTAATTGTAGCTTGTTGGCAAACTTGAACGACACATCTTAGAGGTTGACTTCTGGTCGGATTTCGGCTGAGGCTGTGACGAGAGCCAATTAATCGGAATCACTTTCGCTTAGGGTCCGACACTTCTCATTACTAATTAAAGGTTCTTCGTGCTTAGCTATTTTGTACCTACATATTTGCTTTCCATCAATTGTCATAAATATAGCTTTCTATTGTGTACGTTGCTTGAAGTTATCGCAAAAGAAATCGGTAAGTAGCAGGTGAGATTTTTTTTAAATGAAAGTTTATATATTTGGAAAAATTCATTGCTGTTCCTTTAAATATTTTCTTATCAATTAATCAATAAGAAAATATTTAAAGCAACGTAAATTAAGTTAGATATACATACAAATTGAAGCAACGATAGCGTAGTTGGGAGTGGTACGGACTGCCAAGACGAATGTCCGCAGATTCGAAACCCTGGGGCATACCTACACCTCTGGCTTTTATAAAGTTATGTGTGTATTCTTTGGGAATTATCGCTCTCTTTAACGATGAAGGAATAATTATAATTTTCACGGTGAACGAATTCATCGTGAGGAAACCTCAATACCTGAGAAGTTCTCAATAATAATTTCGAAGGTACATATGTGAAGTCTACCAACCCGCACTAGGCCAGCGTGATGGACTGAGGCCTAATCATTCTCAGTATTAAAGGACGCCCTTGCCCAGCAGTGGAATAATACAGAGTTGATATTATTATTTATTACTAAAAATTGAGAGTAATAAATAACTGGAACTATTTCCCTGCCACAAGAATTTGACAAATTTACTTACATCAAAGCAGAACATTAAGAAATAAAATTTAAGATATAAAGCTGCGATACTCGTTAAGATAGCAATCGTGATCCCAAACCTTAGGTCAAAAGGTCCTTCACACGAAAGAACTAATTATACTTTATGGAACGTAGACCACCGATTTTTGATAACGATTTTTTACGGAAAGATATTTTTTTTTTTTATTTTGTCTTGCACTGAAAATTGACCCAACAATAATGGTAAGTGAAGTAGGGTCTAGTTGTCGATTGACATGAGATGATTACCCTCGCCAGTCGACACAACAATGCCGACCTATTTGAAATATACACAGGCTGATTTCGGAACGTAACACACTTACGTGGGCCACTATGGCGGTTTTGATACCTTGTGTACGGTGGTTCGACAGACGAATACAAAATATATACTAACAGTAGCATCTGTTTATTTTGTTCCATTTAATAGAAAGAGTTTTAAGGGAATATTGTCATACAAAATTTTTGCGCTCATGCTATGGTTACTGTATCTACCATTAAATAGCAAAAGACCAATATAAAACATTTTCCATATCGTGATTTGCACGGTTTTAATGAGCATATTAGCATATTTTCTGTATATGTGTTATTTTTGTATGAATATCGTAAGGACGCTGTGCCATATTGTCACACAGACATTTCAAATAAGAGACTTGATACCAATTGATAATAACTTTTGGAGTACAAATTTGGTTCTAATGTCCAATCTACCACTGTACTGTCCAATTTCTTCGGTGTAACATGTCGAAATATGTTTATGTAACCCGTCTAAATTCAATTCAGTCCATTATTTCATCGACTTTGATGGCACCATGTAGTTACCAGTCGTCTGCGTTGGTTCGAAACGTTATTCTTTTGATACGAATTGTCATTGAGCCGTATCGTGTGATGGAATTGGCAATAACTTAAATTGTATTTGAGATAGAAAGCAATAAATATTATGAATTTCTAGAAATCTGTACTTCGTTCTTCCCTTGACTATTCCGATGTGAGGTTGACAGCCTTTCCCAAAAATCTCGTAAATCTAATTTATTGATACCCGCTGTCTATTTGATGTCTTGTTTAAAAGAAATATGTCAATACTGAAGACCAATAGTTCCATTCACTTTTAACTACCACAATAAGAAATGAACGCAACAAAACCCAATACAAAATACCACGAACAAAGTGACGGGAAACCAAATTTCGCAATTTCGTTTACCTGGCCGAAACACAAATTTCAATTATTTCGGCTTAAAAACTACTGAACAGATTTTTTAATATTTCTATAGGACCGATCTGGAAGTATATCTTTTAAAATAAAAAAAAAGTCCAAATTGATTAATAAACGACTTAATTCTGAGGTAACAAACATAAAAAATAAACGTCGCATTGAAAACCTCCTCCTTTTTAAGTCGGTTAAAAGGAAATTATTTAGAAAAATACTATCTATATATGTATTCACCAATGTGAAGCCAAGACACACACTCAGTACTTGAAATATTAAACCCAAAACACTATCACCCATCACACAAGCTCTCTAAAATACAACATCAAAAGAAAATTAAATTAACAAATGCCCTTACAAACAACAAAGAAACATTCTCAAGAAAAGCAATATTACAAGTACCGATAAAATTCAATACTCATCCAAGAGGGAAAAAATGTATGAGAAAACTGGTAAATCATGTACGATATTAGTCATAAATCAACGATTATCCCGAGCCTTGGAAGGTGAGAGTGTGGGCCCTGGAGTAGGCGGGAATACTTCCGTTATTCCTTACCGGCGAAACAATACCGGATATTCAGTAAATATTGAGCTGTAGCAAATACACACGCACACTCATCACGCTTTTACACCCTCAGGGGTAGGTTTTTGCCATTATTTTATGGCAAGATGAAATGAGACACGAGCTGGTATTTGGCCTGATTTATTCTTTGTACAAATGGTGCTTATATACTAATGTGGTACGTGAGGTACGTGAGTTAACACTCAAGCAAGCATCTACGTGATACTATGTGCGACGCTGCCGCTACAAGGTACAACTAGAACATCTAATTTTCGTCTTATTTGTATTGTTTAGTAATGTAATGGAGGTGAGACTATTGCCGCATCAAACATACATTTCAGACATCGCGCTGATATAAAGAAGAAAAATGCGATATCACTTGGCACCACCTCGTTTCGAAACCATGGTCCCGCGGTCTACAGCATATAATATACGCCGCCACTCGGGCTATGAGGATTTTACGCGATAAAAAATAGGACAAAGTGAAATAAGGGTGATGTACGTGCATTAACTTATATTTATTGTGACATTGTAAACGAAAGACCAATTGGAAAAAATATGCAATTGACAACTTATGGCAACAAGTTAGCCCGGTGTTTCTATCTGCCTTTCTTTTTTGGGTAGTCATCACTTAGGTAGTTAGTGAAAAGCTGGTGGATTAGCTAGGTAAGGACCTATTTATACTCACAGGTAAGGATCGCGACGCATCCTCGACATTATTATATTAAAATATTTTTGTGTATAATATTTTCTAATCATACTTCGCAGTCTGAGCTTGAATTTTAGGTACATTTTGCTTTGGTTTTTTTAATTTTACCTCTGGCACTATGTCTGTAAATGTAAGCAGTTATAAAACTCTTTAATTATTATCATGTATCTTGTAATTTCGACAGGTCCGTCTGGAAATCTTTGGGAAAGGCCTATGTTCAGCAGTGGACTTTATGTGGCTGATGATGATGATTATCTTGACCTGTCAAAGGTGCTACTCTGTTCGCGTATAAGACTAATAATTTCAGAATCATCAGCAGCAAGATGACCATTGCTGAGCATGGGCCTAACAATTTATTTTAATTTTATATTTATCAGGAAAATTCGCTGTTTTCTTGGCCTCTGTAATGTATATTACGGCGGTTGCATACGAATGGTACACAAAACAGTAGATACTACAGAGCTCGACGCCGCTAATGGTCGCACTTGCTGATTTCTGATAAAATAATGTTTCTTTGCGGCTTCACTTTTGTTATTGTTTCTTTTGTTCTTTGGCGTGCAATAACGACTTACGGTCATTTTACTGACAGTTACAGTCAAAGTTACGTTTACTTTTGTCAATGATGATGTTTTTGTAATGGTAAGTTATGGCTTTTACTTTAATGACGATTGTGTTGTGGCAATTCGATTATTACTTTATAATCGAATATTCGTATTCGTTATAAATCGACTAGCTATTGAATTTCCTTGAGTCCGTCTGGTGCTTTGTCTGTTTCTATCAAGCAGCAATTCATTTTGCTGGTTGGATATATTGTATATACCCCCGGATAGCGACCACCGTACAAAATGTGTAATAACCCGCCATAGTAGCCGACGTAAATGTGTCGCATTCCGGCCAATGTATATCAGGTTCCAACAGGCCGGCATAATTGTGTCGACTGCCGAGGGGTACTCATCTCTCGTCAGTCGACATTCTATTAGACCACACTCCATCATCAAGGACAAGGAGGACATTTTGACGTTACCATATAAAAAAAAACTGCATTTAAGTGTTGAGGATACCATAATTAATATTAAACAAACAGATTTACCCTCACGACTAATTAAACTGTTATTTGCTATTGTTATCTAACATTTATCATTGGTCCAGTGATCTTCGTAGACATAATAAATGAGACAAATTGGTTTGTTTATGACATTAAATATTATATATGGAATTTTTCTATTTGACTTGTCAGCGCCTTTGTGTGCTTATATTTTTTTATTGCTTTGAATGATGAGATATAGTCAGCCTGATAGTAAGCGATACGATCGCCCATAAACAAATTATTGTTTGGTATTCCACTGCGAATTACAAAATATTGTTTGGTATTCCACTGCGCTCGCCATCTTGTCACATGAAATGTTACGTCTTAGTATGTCCAGTAGTTACACTGGCTACAATGTTCTTCAAACCGGAACACCATAGTGCCTACACACTGCTGCTTGGCGGTAGAAATAGACATTGCGGTAATACCCAGGCAGACTGTCACATATGAGAGACTTACTACCAGTATTATATAATTAATGTCCTTCCTTGCCGTTCAATCTTACTCCGTACAAAACTTCAATGAAATTCTATTTTTCCGTTTAATCGTAAAAGAGTAACAGACAGATAGTTACCTACTGTCGCATTGATTTAGTTTTAATATGTTTTCTCGCTTAAATATTATCATGTCACATAATCTCTTTAGCTTTTAGTCATTACAAGTCCATTACGAGTCCTTCAAAATTTTAATTTTATGAGCTCATTTGGTATCCGTAGGATACTTTAGATGGCCACGAAAAACTGTTTTGAGATTTTTAACTCAACTTATACCACAGCTTATGCCGAATTCGGTACTTAGTCTTCGCGGTGTGGTTATGTTGTCGGCGTGTTTTTATATTATATTTATATTTAACTGCATTTTGATCGCGTCTTTGCTCAACTGAGAGATTTCCAGGATCAAATTCTTTATACATTTTCCTGGAATAAAAATAGTGTGTATTCCTTCCTAGAATCTCAATTTATCATCATGGCCAAAATTTATCGAAATTCGTTCCATAGTTTTTTTAGTTTTCACGTTACACAGACGAGGAGGAAACTTTGTTTTATAATATATAAGAATATATATTAAAATTAAACTAATTTACGGATTTTCTCGCGGTTTTAATATTTTACTTTTCTCTATATATTAATTTTTCAGTATAATAATATATTCTTCTTCGAAAATAAATTTTACTTCCTTCCATTTTAACTTTTAAAAATTGTAGCTGTAAGTTTTTATGATGCAAAATTGCACAAAAGGTCAATTCCAGGAAACGTCTTTTACGAAGACAGAGTAGCAAGCAAAACCTACTATAGTTTATCAAATCCGAGTAATTGCTGTTCTCAAAATGATGCACTGCTTTCAACGTCGCTTCCCTCTGCATGCGGTAATTTCATTTCACCCGCATTTACGTGTAGATGTTGCATTAACTTGCTTCCATTGAAATGATATTAGCGCTTGTTTCATTTGATGCATGATTTAAGCCTTAATATTCCTGAGAACTATATGCCTTCTGAATCTATTTTGGTAAACTGATTTTGTAGGAGATTAATTGCCATTTTCCTCTAGTTAATGGTAATGCTTTTTATTGCCGGCTCGACTGGGGTAGTACCACTAACAAAAAATAGACCAAGTTCTCATCTCCGAAGCAGTACGCAAAGATGCTACCAGGGTATCAAGTTTTTGTCATATGTGTTCCGTCCCATGATGTATGTAATTGTTAGCGATCCTCTCGCCTAATTGCTGCCCGACTTGCTCATCCAATTCAAGTACGCCATCTCATGGAAAACTAAAAGACGGCTTGTTGGAATGGTGACACTCAAACTCCTAAACAGCATCCTTTCTCATTTTTACACCGGCAGTCCATTTCTGATTTTACTTGTATAATTTATAGAAGCTGGAGATCTAACTTATTCCTTCCCCGACTATGGCTATGAAAACTCGTTGAGTATTCTCTAAAACGTATGAATTGAAATATCAATTGAACTCCAATACATCAAGATAAAACCAATGGATAAACGATCTTAAAATTAGAATAACTTAAGACTTAAATTCCAAGCCCTACGACGAGGCACGATAAGAATTTGCGAGAAATGGAATGCGTTTTTTTTATTAATTGACAGCTGCTACGCAAGACGAATGAGAGACGTGTTGATATGACAGTCTCATTACTCTCAGATAAGGCCTGAAACCCATCTGAGAAATGGTATCTGTGTATAACTTGTGCTCATGACTTTGTTTCTATTTTTCCTCATAGTCTTCTACTATGGTCTTTGTCCAACATAGGTTCGGTGCATGTCAGGGGCGAGGTCTGAAAATTTCCGAAAGGGAACCGTAGGTATTAATTTGCATTAATGTGGTCTTCAAATCGTTCTATTGATAATTATATTTTATATAAAATACGAAGGGGAATGTTGTCTACCACTCCGCACTAGGCCAGCGTGGTGGAATAAGGCCTAATCCCTCTCAGTAGTAGAGGAGGCCCGTGCTCAGCAGTGGGCAAGTATATAATGCAGCGCTGATATTATTATTATTATTATTACGAAAGAGGAGCCTGCAGGAAGGGGTTATATGGACCCTTCGTTTCTGGTGCATGTTACATGGGCGCTACAAGAACAATTCGGCTTTTTACCGACCTCTGATTTTAACTCTAGAGCTCGGGAGCTCTACTACTACCTACTATCTACAGCCCACTCACGCTATCATTAGAGTCAGAAGGCATTTGCCTCATAATAAGCTAAAGTGAAAAGTAAATGTATATATTTATAGATTTATACACGTATATATTTATATAAATCATTCCCATTAGCTTGTCTTACTTGGTGTCGCTTTCTAGTAAAAGAATTTCAAGGATCGATAGAACCAAATATTTCTCCTGAAAATGAACATACTTTACTATCTTTAATTTTAAATCATATTTATATTATGAATGTGAAAGTTAGAAGTAAACGTAGAAATGCGAAACAGCTTTTGAAACCAAGCACTTCAGTTTATTCAGTAGTGTGTGTAAACACCTTCGAACTTTCACATTTATATTTGCGGAGGTTATTTTGGCGTGACGTCACAGCGTGTAGTCAGTGTGCGCCTGCCTTTATATTTTAATTACATTTGCGAAGATTTGTTTTACGTTCTCACAGTTTGCGGCGATTACTCAGCTATTCGTTTGTGGTGAAAACACGTGATGCCAGTTTTATACAATAAAGTTAGACCTGTAAACCAATTTTTTTCCTCGCATGGAAAAATTACTAAACTGGACCATCAGCACATGTAATCTGAATAAGGTCATTTAAAAGAAGCGTTGCTTAAGTTAAAAGATTTTGCTGCTCCAATAAGCTGTGGAACTGTTTGCCAGCATACGTGTTCCCTTCTTCTTTGGAGTCCTTCTAGCGGAATCTGAAGAAGCAATTAAGCAAGCCGACATACCTATGCCGATTGTCCGGGGATGTTTATCTCTTGAATTTTCCTATTCTTGACATATTTTATCACATACCACAAGGCTGCGTTGCTAAAATAATAATAAACTTATGGATTTGGGCTGCTTTATTAGATAATGACTGACCTGGCTCAATAACCCATGCTTATCTTTATCTTTATTACATTGTAATGTCATATTTATCGCATTAATCGAGATATTGCTTAGGACGAGTCACGATTTTTTGAAAAATTTAAGAACAGTATTCATTTTGATTTGTGATATGAATCAATAGATTTTGATTTTCGATATATGCTTTATTTTTATGCCTTATTCATGCGTTATTGAGAGTTAGATATAACACGGCCCTAGCATCAGCGTGCAGTATTGAAATACTTACTAACATCTTACCAAGAAACAGTTACTTCATTGAAGAAAAATCTCTGGAAACCAATTTCTATTAGCAGTATCGGAAACAGGAAATTACGATGGACGCTGCAGCTGCTCTTAGTTAATTCGTTAAGTGTTGCGGCTAGCCGCTGCGACGTTAATAGCTTTGAACCTGGCCCCTAAAAGCCGTCCACTTACTCTTTGACTTTCGAAGAAAATCTTAATGCATTTAATGTTTTACCCTAACAAATCGGACATTCTTTAAATATGGTAATATCACACAAAAATACTTAGGTAATACGCAATATACACTTTTTGAGTTATGAGCGTTTTTAGGTGTAAAAAAAAATAACAACACGACTTTATCTTCGAAGGGGTATGCAGAAGCGCAAACAGTGCACCCACTTTTCGCCATATGTGTTCTGTATCATGATATTATGGAGACGATCCGTTGGTTATATGTTGGTTCGTATTCCCTTTCAGAAAATTTAATTGTTAACTGTCGAGCACTATTTCTGGACTCCAAGCTGATTCTGAGCAAAGAAACCTAATATCACTTAGCCCGAATTCGAATCCAGGTTTCAGACCGTTCTCGCACACCCTATACAACTACACCACCGACGCACTCTTTATTTATTTATTTATTTGTAATAAGGTACACCAACAGCACTACATATTACATCAATCAATATTATAAAAAACTATAAGGTACAGCATCTGATATGTGTGCTATTAATAGGTGAACACAGCATTTACCACTAACAACATGTTGAATTAAAATCTAAAACATAATAATAGGGAGTAGAAAATTATACAGTACAAAAAAATATTAAATCAATGAGTAACAATTATATACTAAATAATTTGTCTATAAAAACTATTGTAAACAACGTCATATAATTGGCAACAGAAAAGGATATTGAGAATATCTAGTTGACAAAATTTATAAAAAGTTACATGTTAATTTTTGAGATATTCCAGTAGTCTTTCTTTGAAGACTTTTACAGAATCATTAAATATATCAATATTACACTCTACAACTTTCGTCAATACTCCAAGTAATTATTGAGTTAAAAACAAATTATTGGCTAACTTAATTACTAGCTATGATTGTCTATTTCCATTTAAGTCTTGAGTTTATATTTTACTTATCCATTACCAGGAATATTTATAGACTTCGTAATCAACAGAAAGAAAATAAGTTCAGCGAACCGTACGCGCATTTACACGTCTGCTTATCCCCTAGAGAACGTACGCTCCACCTCTGACTCCGTGCGCAAAACCAATAACGTGATGTCACCGAAGCGCCGCGTTAAGTACGTAAGATCTCCTGTTCATATTGATTGTTCAGATTTTCGGCGGTCGCTACCAATTGTATCAAGTCGAAAGGAAAGTCGATGATATTTTTAACATATTTTTTTTATATACGGCATTGTGAGCTATCTCATAATACGCGAAATGGGGTCCAGATGAAACAGTTTTTCTTAAATTGGTGATATCGTACCCCTATGGCCGCTATTGGGTGCTTCGTCCTATAGGTGTGAACTATGTACAAATAAAATTTCACCTTAATACGTTTAATTTAGCCTTGAAAGTGAAACAACTAAAGAAAAAACACTCACTTATTATACTATTGCAAGGATGCAAATTTTAAGAGATAAGACTTCAGACACAGCCTCAGTTTTGCTCTCAAGTGCGATATTAATTGAAATGCTATCAAACTAAGATCGGCATCCTAAGGTAGTCTCTATATAATAAACATATTTTACCATCAACTTAAAGACTATTTTAAGTCACATTACGTGGCGGACTTTGACAGTTAACTTTTGTTTATGTAACAGCGCCTCTTAGCTGAGACCAAGCTCTTAAACAACAACTTAAGTTTGATTTAATAAATAGATACTGGTGGTAGGTCTCTCATATGTGAGAGTCTGCCTGGTTAGGTACCATCGCAATGACTATTTCTGCCGCCAAGCAGCAATGTGTAGTCACTGCTATGTTCTGGTTTGAACAACATTGTATTCAGTGTAACTACTGGACATAATAAAACAACATCTCATGTCTCAGGATAGTGAGCGCAGTGGTATACCAAACAATACTTTGTAATTGAAGGTTTTGGATGTTATTTCTACTGTTTATGGGCGGTCGTATCACTTACCATCAGGCGAGCGCTAAGCTCGTCTCGTCATTCAAAGCAATAAAAAATATGAAACAGTATCCAATGGTAATGTTCGGAGGTAAAGGGAGCAGCTGTGTGTAAATAAGCTCGGTTTGTTCTACCGCTTAGTTTTTGCCTCGACGCGTGTTTCATAATGTTATTATGGGCCGCTAATATTTATACGTTGTTGGGAATTAGAAATTTACAACCAATAGTTTAAGTAAAGGAAACTTAATATTCTAAAATAGACTAATATCTACACTAGAAACTTAAGGCTAATACTTTTGCGACAAAAATACATCATACTTATCGAAATGAAAAATATAATAAAGTAAAAATAAATATTTTTAGTTAGATAGAAAATGGTATTGGAAGACCAGCGAAGAAGAACCACCAGGGCTAGCCACTGAGCCTATTTTTTCATGAAAATAAATTATTAAACATACTCAACATATCTTAATACACATATCTACGAAAGATCATAGAGATTTAACTATTTCTAATGCTTTCAATACTGATTGCTTAATGACGGTGATCCAAATGCCATCGCGAACTAATGGAAACACAGATGTTATGTTTTGTTCAATCGAAATTCATACATTCTGATGATCCTGTGAACCGTACAATACCATCACTTTATAGTAAACTAGCTTTTGCTCGCTGCTTCGCTCGCGTGACGGAGTTTTCCGGGATAAAAATCCACCTATATATTTTCCGGGATTTCTATCCCTTCTATAGTCTATAGCCTTCTCAGGGTCTTCAACTATCTCCATACCAAAATTCATAAAAATCCGTTTACTAGATTTTGAGAAAATCGATAACATACAGACAGGCAGCAAAGGGGACTTTGTTTTATGATATGTATAGATTGCGATTATTTGAACGAAAGTTGCACCCTATATCTTGTTAAAGAACTTTACCATTCCAATGTACCTTTAATGTATGTCATTAAAAAGTCCAAACAACAACGGTAATAAAGAGGATCTGTCAGACCACGATAAAAAAAAATATATTTTAAATATTGTAGAGGAACGCTGACAATTTTATATGAATCATAAAAAGGCCAGCTTTAAAGTGAGACCACAGCCACGCTGAAAACTGTAGCATCATTAATAAATTTTGCTGACATCGGATTTAGTACTAAAACAGCTACTGCAGTTAGTGTTTTTTTATCCATACACAGCAGTGACCCTACTGCAACTGATGGTACGTAGAGTGGAGTCCAATAGAATGCCGAGTGACTAGAGTTGATTGACAGTGGACAATTATGCCGGTCTTTTGGAACTGAATATGCACAGTCTAATCCCGGAAGGCGACACATTTACTTAGGTCACTATGGCGGGTTTTAACGCCTTGTGTACAATGGTCAATATCTTGGCAGATATAAAATATATCCTACCACCAGCAAAAAATGGTCCATTGGAGATTAGTTGCGAAAAGTTAAAGGTTATTCATAATTTTTTTAAAAAGTAGCGCTACATTGTTAGTTCAGTGTGCTTAACATATTATGACCATAATACTAGCCCTGTATATACACTGCTGAGCACGGGCCTCTCTACTACTGAGAGAGATTAGGCCTTAGTCCACCGCGCTGGACTAATGCGGATTGGCAGACTTCACATACCATTTCATGATTACTGAGAGGGTTGTGCAGTCGTATCGAAATTTACAATACATTTATAACCTATTTTACTAGTATAATATTAAAGATATGCTCTAAACAACAATAAAAAACCATTGTATTTTTTCCTGTATCAAGCACTGTTTACACCTTAAATTATTTTTTATGATGATTAAAGCAACACCAGAGTTTCTTGCACGTTCTTCTCTGGTAACTGCTTTCCAAACTGGTGGTAGAGTTAATATTGACGGAATCTGAATAATGTATAACAAAATAGAGTTTCAAATAAATTATTTCATTTCGAAATTCTCCTCAATGTAAACACTCAGTAAGGTTCTTGGGTTCTTGTCGGTCCTGGTTATAAGCAATGGTGTCGCTTATCCATAAGTCTCCTCGCCTTGGCATTAATTACTAAATAAACTGTCTTAGATATCGAACAAAAAGCTTTCCAGCATACCAGACGTCAGTAGACCCACTAAGTGATCAAAGGTCATAGAAACAATGCCCATCCTTTAAAAATAATATATACCAAACTTTAATCAGTTTCTAGATGATATCAAAATGATTTATGAAGCAATATACCTATTATGTGGATGAAGAAGCTAATTTGTGCCACTTGGTTACGAAACTTTGTGTTCCGGAGGCATTGAGAGCGGCAAGGATCCTCGCTGCAAAGTGCTGTAACTTAATTTTATAAATTTTGATGACACTTATATTAATATAGACTGAGGATAAAAGATGAGAACTCCAGATTTTTCGTAATTTGGTTGAAGGGCGTAATTACCTAATAATGATTCGTCGTTTAGAGATATACGGAACGTATTACCTATGTTTTATATCCGTTTAGTTTCAGATTCATAAAATTAAGAATTTAAATATAACCAATTCGTATTCCTGTCAAAGATCAGTTGTCATAGTGATAATATGCAAAGGTGTAGTCGTCGGACAAAGCCTACTCAAACTCAAAAACCATTAATTTTTCGCAATTAGCCCACAATTATGAACTTCAAAATAAATAATAAAAAAAGTACAAAATAATTAATAAATTTCACTAAATTTTCAAAACACGACTTATGGCACTCTTGATAATTGTACCGTAACGCTCTTTATAAAATACGACGCGACGAACAAATTTTATTTGGTGGGATATTGTGTTAGCTGAACAGATGCTTTGATGTAACAACTTGGAAACATGTAATTTGGGCACTTTTTAATAAGAATTTTAACGTGTTCTTTTATGTGAACCCGCCCCTGTTTCCCCAAAACCGACGCACATATAAGGAAGGGTAGGTAGAGGATGTTTATGTGAGGAGCAATATTATGCCCTAATTGTAGGACAGTATAGTTGAAATTTCAATGATAATGTAGTAATAACAAGGCTGTGCGGTTAGCAATTTATTTGAAGTAGCTCTAAAAACGTAATATTATTGACAGCTCATTTAGGCCATTTTATTTCGAGTATGCAAAGTTAACATCGTTTGCTGGGTGCCTTAATATAATTGATATATTGTCGCAGATTCGCCGTCCCATCTTAGGAATACAACGCTATTGTATTCCAAAATCGTGTATAAAGATTCCATTATAAATTTCAAGAAATCCTTCATTATTGCAAGTAAATTTGATTGCGTTTAGTCTTACTTTAGAGAGAATCAATGGTAAGTTATTTTATTAGTAAAGTTCTTGTATCCAAGTAGGCCATATTTCCGATGTCCATAAGCGACGGTGACCACTTACCACTAGGCACTAGCTTGTTTATTTTTGGAGGCATTAAAAATTATCTTTCCCAAAAACATTACCATTATATTGTCAGCTCCTTGTGTTTGTGAGCTCCTCTCATCAGTTTCTCCCTTATGTCACGCCATCAATCCCGACTGCTGGCCACCTGTATAGCCTCGTATTGAGTGATATTTTGCTGGTATACCCGCTCAAGGTATTACAACCCGCCATAGTGACCTGTTTGTATAAGTGAGTCTGTTTGTATCAGTTCAAACAGGCCGGCAAAAATGTGTTGACTGCCGAGGGGTGTTTATCTATCGTCAGTCGACATTCTATTGCACCCAAATCCATTTACCATCAAGTGCAGTAGGCTTAATTTGGCCGTATAAAACAACGTTGTCGAGTGTGGAGCCGATCTGACCAGACTATGGTAATGGGTTGCGTCCACGTGCTCTTTTACTATTATTTTGTATATTATCGGCAAGAAAAATAAAATCTAACTCCTATTACACTTTACAGCATGTTTTTCTCAGGTATTTTCAATGTTTTCCTGCAAACAACTTTTTTAAACAAAAAAACACAATTATCCGCAAAGTGGTATGCTAACGCGCAAGTAGGGCACCTACATTTCGCCAAGTGTGTTCCGTTCCATAATGTGATAGAAAGTGAGCCTATCGCCATATCGCGCACAAATTCCAGTTTGCAGGCTGATACTGAGCAGAAAAGCCCAAATATAGCTTTGCACGACCCGAGATTCGAACCCAGGACCTCAGAGCGTTGCCGTACATGCAGTACAACTACGCCACCGAAGCAAGAACAACATCTTAGTCTTAAATGAAACATTTTATAACTTTCCTGTCTTGTAATTAAATCGGCCATAACGTCTTCGTAAACTGAATGTTAAATCTCGAAATAATCCGTGGAAATTAACTGACCCACGCGTTTCAGGTTCATTAAGTTTTGCTATAAGGGTCACCCTCGCGTGACTTTCAGATTTGAAACCCAACCCTTCAATGTAAGGGACACTATGTAACTCTGGGTAGCCTGGCCTCCTTCTGCTTCTAACAATATATTCTGTTCCAATTTTAGACGTGTAGAAATTTCTCTCAAAGCAAAGCTCTTACTGTTGGCTTTTTGTTTGACATTGGTGATACCTCAAACAAACCGGGTCATGCTTTAGAAAAAAAACAGCAAGTTCGTTGCAAAAATTTAAATATTAGCTAATAAAAAATAATTCCTAGATGAATTTTAGCATCGACGGCCAATCTTAACAAAGTTGAACCAGATACGCAAAAGATATTATAGTGCACAATTGTGTGGGCAATAAACAGGTGCTGCACTATTTGTTTCTTTACTCTCATAGTCCGGTGACACGGCAATCCGACATGACCGGAGAGAGATCAGGTGCAGGACCAACGGCTTTACGTGTTCTCCAAGGCACTGGGGCATCACGCCGCCAACTTGTTCACTCTGAGGCGCGACAAAGTAAATTTAAGACGGAAAAACCCAGTCACAATTTATTGACCCAACCCAGGATTCGAACCCGGGACTTCAACGCATAGTCGTACTCGTATCGCGTACGCAATACCACTGATACTGTAAAATTACCAATTTACACCGACAATTTTAGTATTGAGGTAATACTTTCCAAATACTTAGGTAAACGTAAGCTCGTATTTAATATGAAACGAAATGGAATCCAGGACTTAGTTATTTGGGAGTTGGAATTCACAAGGTCGACCTGAAAATATTTGCCGTTGTAGTTAAGGGTTCGTTATGTAAGCCTTTCATTAATATTAACAAACATTTTAATAGGGTTTGTAGACACGTGTTTATATCTATAGGTATGATAGGTTGGTGTCAGGTTTCTTTCGAGGGTCCGTGTGAGGCACCAACCCAATGTCTATTTTTGTTTTTCGGATTTTATTTCGGTTTTTATATTATAATTTTATGCCGACGTTTCGAAGACTGCAGCCTTCATGGATATGAGGGGGACGGAGGAGTTGAATATCCGAAAACCGAAGTTACAATATCTACCTACATTTTAAAACTATAGGTTCTTTAGATTTTTTTCTGTTGATGCTCCGATCTACGCAAAATGAGCTTTCAGTGTCTTAAAAATAAATAATACTTTTAATTCAATGTCTTATTCGCGTAAACATAAATATCATTATATTTATTATTCGGAGTGTTCCCGTGCCAAATTTTCATGCTCTCAAATTTTAGTTCAAAATAATTTTGATCCCAAACACAAATTTACTTAACACGTATTAAATATTCGTGCCGCGCGAACTACCTTGCCATATATTTGTTTAATAAAATCAAATGCGTTGCCAGGTTTGGAAAAGTCGATCAAAAGACCAGGATTGTAAGCTTTTTTAGCAATTGATGGTGGTAGGTCCCTCATATGTGACAGTCCGCCTGGGTAGGTACCACCTCAATATCTATTTCTTTCGCCAAGCAGCAGTGTGTAGTCACTGTTTTGTTCGGGTTTAAGGGACATTGTAGCCAGTGTAACTACTCGATATAATAAGTCTTAACATCTCATGTCTCAGGATGGCGAGTGCAGTGTAATACCAAACAATACTTTGTAATTCAAGGTGTTGGATGGTGTTTCTACTGTCTATGTGCGGTCGTATCGCTTACCATCAGGCGAATGGCAACCTCATCTCGTCATTAAAAAAAAGTCAAGAATATCTTTTGAAAGAATTTCCACAGTATAAAAACTACAAAACACCGACGCTACAATTGGTAATTGCCAAAACACAGTTCCAATTAAGTTCCTCAAGCGGCGAGTAATTTAGTTTGATTTTATTTTTGCAATAAAGCCCACCTACTTGGTATTCAAGGCGAGCGGATCAACACTCGACACTTTTAGTTCTTGCTCCAAATGTCTACATTATTACTTCGGTCTGAAATATCGCGCGGTGTTTTGGTTTAGTTCGATGTACATTGACGGTTTGGTGATGGATATCGTCTCATTAATATTATAAATGCGAAACTGTGAAAATGTTTGTTGAAAGTAAACGTAAACAGCTGGGAGTGACACTCCATTTTTATAAATTAAATATTGTTTGTGTTCTATGTTTTGTGTGTGTTTTTATATTAAAAATCTAGGTGTTACACGCGGTTTCGCCCGCGTGATATTCCGCTATATAAATCATGGAAACATTGTTCTTAGCACTACCTGTAGGATATTCGACATATATTTAAAAATCTGTTTAAAATTTCATTATTTCCGTGTGAACTAATTACTGGGATAAAATGTAGACACTGCAATGACATAAATGACGTGTACAAGTGCAAATGTCTGAATAGATGATCGATTGATTGTTTAACAGTTAAGTTCAGGCAATCATTTCGGATTAGTGACTAATCAACAAACGACTTAAACCACTGGATCTAGAAGAATGAAATTTAGACTAAGATTCCTTGTATATATTAGGGAAACAATAAAAAAAAATTATAAAAGTGCGTCCCCTAAGGAGCTTAATGGAGGGTTTGAATTGCTAAACAATATATAATAGAAGATTATCACTTTCACAATTGGAGATATCGTCAAAGGTTGTAGTCTCTTGCTAAATATTTTTATTTTTAATAAATATTTCGACGTTTCATTTACAAAGAAAAGGGACTTCACGTGATGGAATGATGTCCAAATATAGTTTAAACAAAATATATAGTATTGGTTGTGATTGTCTCTCACCATTCGAAGCAATGACCCATGGCTATGGAACGTGACATACATATGTGGAACCTTATAGCAAGATTTAAACCTTGTATATCCTTACCAGAGAGACTTTCCCGCCCTCACACCCACCACTACAACTCCTGTGGGCCAGGATCAACAGTGGCACGCATTTTATGACACCGAGCAGTGAAGCTCGGCGAGTCTCAGGGAAAACTAATTTGTCATTATCCCGAAACGAAATTAATCAAATAGAAAGATAGGGAGGAGTTGGAAATGTTAATTGTCCACTTCCATCCATAGCAAAGCGGACAAAATAATTAGCTAAGGAGGCGTTTTAACCTCAAGGATAGGGATGTTTACAACTAGATAAGCTAGTTGTAACGCACCACAGCCTTACCAGGCGGATACAAGTAACCTACCATCAGAATAACCGTGTACTATGCTGCTTTTATATCGTATTCGGCAACATTGTCATCGGAATAGATGATTGCCCTAAGGCAATTCTTGTGCGCTCCGTCTCCACACCGAATGCACGCCTATGCACGGACGGACATTTGTCGCGGTCCTAGGCACACAGTCCAGTGTGTTTACCTCATGGTTGCCAATTCACATTTAGGCCTGTAAGGTCTCGCGAACATTTCTGGCCTGCTCTCCTCCACCTATCCTAAGAGATTTCCTTATCTTTTCCCCCACAATTCCATCTCACCTATCCCCTCCCAACTTTCCTCCAGATCTCTGCTGTTGCTAAATCGATGGATTCCAGTATCGCATTCGCAGATTTCACTCAGTGTTTACTGCGGGGTCCAATAACAAAAAAAATAAATATAGGCCTACGACACGACAATGTATTTAAAACAAAACGAAATTACCGCGACGAGATTTCTAAGAAGCGACGATATTCACTCGAGTCACGTAGCGAAGATCTTCGTTGTATATTTTATATCTATTATATACAATTTATGTTTTATATAAACCGTTACTATGTTTATGGCGGTCGTAACATAAATGAAAATGATTTCTTATTTATATACAAAGTACATTTGCTGGCGGATTATTTATTTCTATTAGGTTTTTAATCGTGATAATTTTATACTGACTTAATATAGTGTCAGAATTATATAATAATAATATCAGCCCTGTATTATATACTGTCCCACTGTTGGGCACGGGCCTCCTCTACTACTGAGAGGGAATAGGCCTTAGTCCACTACGCTGGCCCAGTGCGGGTTGGTAGACTTCACACACCCTCGAAAATTCCTAATAGAGAATTTCTCAGAGATATACCTATCTATAAATTTAATGAGCTATAGACTAGGAGAATCAAATTTACTTTAAGTCATACTTGTGTAGACTAACACCATTTGCGTGGGATGCGATCCCCAGACGGTCAGAGATGGCCAGAGCGTTGCCTTTAGATGGAAAAATGCACCTCATGTAAGCGGGGTTATGTTTGATAATTCCTTAAACAGTAGTTATGTTTGTAAGTCGTTTTGAACTTTTGGCTTTTGAATCTTAACAGGTTTATTTACTAACAATATCAAAGGCAGGCGGGGAACATATAAAAACTTCTTCTACAAGCCCTTATCTCTCTTAAATTTGGTTTCGGTGGAAATATATTTTTTTAAAGTGTGTACAGAAGTGATTTTGTCATAGTTTTTGGGAACAGCCTCGTTTATGATATCAACTCCATCTGTGGATCTACTCCTGGGCACGTCAAACATAAATACTATCCCGGTCTTACCTAGGACCCAATTTCCATAGCCCATACATCCACTAGATCAAGGTCGCGCGAATGAATATTAAAGAAATCTGTTCGAAAACTTTGGTATTGAAACAGTGGTATCTAACTTTCACTGGTTGGGTTTTATTATTTTCTCTTTACCAGAATATGTTACGTCTGAGGTAAAAATCATCAGTCTTACTTATAAAAAATTCGCAAAGCTATGCTTAGTTAAACAAAATTTACTCGATCAGCTGTAAGTCAAAACCCGCCATCTTGCCTTAATAAGGTTTATACTAGGAACCGGTGATGTTTTTGACAGCTATATAAGAAGAATTGCTTATATAGCTGTCAAAAACATCACCGGTGGTTAAGAATTTAACCACCTCTTAACGCTAAAATAAGTATATATTAGTAAGATTGCATGCGTATAAAAAAATATTTGATATTTAGACCATGGCCTGTCTCATAATGTCTTAGTATATATTACTTACCAGTTATCATATAACGACCACTTTCCTATAGTATCTATTAAAGTAATCATCATCATCAGCCACATAAAGTCCACTGCTGAACGTAGGCCTCCCCCAAAGATTTCTTGACGGACCTGTCGAAAGTCTAGCGTGATCCTACAACCTTTATCAAGTCTACTTTGCAAGGACTACAAAACAAATCTATAAAATTAACAACTATTAATGTAAAGGCATGATCATTTTGACAAGTAATTTAGATACTACTCATTTGATTACCATTCATTTGGAAGAATAACTTTTATATTTGGTCGTCTCATAGGAGTCGCATTTACTGAAACTCCCGAAACTATCGCATAAACTAAATTGTGCTTACGATTCACCTATTTAGATCTCAAATTTAAATACAAAATCAATTGTGAAACATGAATCTTTCGTCTAAGATTGCAAACTGTAGACGTAAGGATTCATACATATCGGACTTCATCTTAGTCTAGTGGCTTCAACTGAAACGTATTAGGTTCAAGTAGATAACGGACGCAGAGAGAAAAAGCTAAAGGTTAATGGCCTCAGACATCTTTAATTTTTCGACGATACGTGTTTATTTTATGTAATTTTATCACTTTAACACCAAAGAAAACATCGTAAGTAAACCTAATAAATATATGAAATGGAATGTATTTTTTTATTGCTTTGAATGACGAGAGGAGCTTACCGTTCGCCTGATGGTAAGCGATACGACCGCCCATAAACAGTAAAAACACCATCCAACACCTTGATTTACAAAGTATTGTTTGGTATTCCACTGCGCTCGCCATCCTGAGACATGAAAAGTTAAGTCTTATTATGTCCAGTAGCTACACTGGCTACAATGTCTTTCAATGTAAATTCTTTGCTCGCGAAGTGGCCTTAAATTTAGCCCTTTATGTGGTAGAGGGGCCACTAGTTCACAGTTCCCACTAGTGGGATGATATACAAGTTAATTTTATTAATGAAACCACACTTTCGTCTTTACCTCTGCTAACATTGTAACAAAGATCCATGAAAACTATTTTTATTTCTGACGGGCTATCTGTGAATATTTTGGCTCAAAGTATGATGTTTGGCTGCGAAAAATTCTCTTAGAGTAATAGCAGTGACATAAGGGCGTGTATAATGGAAATTAATATATTGTATTGGTATTTATTGTATATTTAACATCTACGGTTCTAGAAATTTATTGTACATTGTTATTTTCAATAGGATAAATAATTGTGCTTTAATTTGATAAAGCAATGTCAAAATTACCCTTAATAGTAGAAGGTAAAAAAATCCAACGTCAAAGCAAGGAAATTGCAATCGGCACTTTCGGGACACTATCATAATATCTTTGTACACACACAATTATACACCATGTTTGAGAGCAGAAATAGACAAAACACTTACTTAACTAGACGGACAATGGTATACAAGTGCAACGACTAATGTAAAAAGTTATATTAAAATTATTATATTTTAGACAAAATGCTTTATAGTTTCATTAATCTGTACTCGGTACCTCGGTTGTTTCTGACAGTAAACTAACTTTGCAGTTAACTACTTTATATTACTTTGTTCTATAAATTCATTTTAATTATTTTTTACACTCTTTATTAATTTTAAACTTGAAGTAATAATTTTACCACGAACATTCAGGTTAATATTAAGTAAAAAGTACGTCAATATTTAACACTTACAACTTTGAGTAAATCTAGAATTTTTAATAAGTATTGACAGGTGAGGAATTAAGTCGTTTCATATCAAACATGGCCAAATCCATGTTTGTTTACACCATTGATCCCCAAAGTGGTCCTGGTGGATCGCCAGGGGTCCACAGGAGTATTGACGGGTGTATCGGCGTGACCAAAACATGGAGATCCACAATTAGTAAGCGGGGGTCCACGAAAATGTATCTGGCTTGATAGTAAAGTACCAAAATATTGGCTTGAATTCATGTATCAATGTAAGCAGATAATATTGATACGGGTCGTAAGGCACGGTGATCCCGATATAACTGTCCAGACGTCCCCTCGATGGCTGGCCGGTAGTTGTAATGCACTTTTTTTGCGAACCAAAAACAAACAAAAAAAGTCCACAAACCAGCAAAATTTTGATTGGACTACGAGAAAAAACAACTACGAACCTCTAGTTTTAACAAAGAAACTCTTCAGCTTTATATAATAGTATAGATTTCACTTACCCCGCCTCTACCATTCACGAAATATACACATTTTTCTCTACTAGCTTCCGCCCGCAGCTTCGCTTGCGTGGATTTCGGACTTCAAAAATGGAGGAGGTGCTCAATTTGTCGAGATGTTTTTTTAATGTATGGTGGTATGCAGGTGGTCCGATTGTCCGGTCAGGGTCTGATGATGGGATCCTGGTGAAATTGAAGGAAGCATATAGCATGATTCAGTCTTCACGCGTGATGGCTATATTAGTGTATTTCATGTATAACATTGGTGTTTCTATACCGATTTCTATGATTATTTTTTATGGAATATTTAATAATGTTAACTTTTTTAATTAGGGATGACTGAGAGTGTTATAAACGTAAGAGTAGACAAATATAATGAGAATGCTTCGAACTGCTAAGCTATCGGGAGTTACACGTGTTATTGTGAGTCAACCATAAAAGATAGACATATGCTGTCGTGGGATATTTTTTATATAATTTTAAGGAGAACATTTCCGTCATACATGATTTCTGTGTAGCTTTAACCATTAAGGTTGCACACGCGACGGAAGCTTAAAAAATGGAGTAACTTCTCCCATTTTCCCAACATTTCCCTTCACTGCTCTGCTCCTATTAATTGTAGCGTGATGAAAAGTATACTATAACCAGCTCAGGAGTATGAAAAATAATTGTACCAAGTTTCGTTAAACTCCGTCGAGTTGTTTTTGTTTCTATAACGGTTATACAGACAGACAGACAAAAAATTTACTAATTGCATTTTTGGCATCAGTATCGATCCCTAATCACCCCCTGATAGTTATTTTGGAAATATATTTCATGTACAGAATTGACCTCTCTACAGATTTATTATAAGTATAGATCATGAACGTCTGCATTATTTACGTGAAAATTATAATTACAATATCGTAATAACAATATGCTTTCCGAACGTTGCACGGATACCGCGAGACCAAAGTTATCTCGCCTGTAAACTAAAGAGCAAGGTAGATATTAATTAGAGTTTACGTACTAACTTGACTTCAATGCGCTTTTTAGGTACAAGGGAATATATAATTCAACAGATGCTTTTGATGCAGCATAGCAAACAATTTTGTTATCAAAATACATTTTACGCTAAGAATAAAATGAAAACTTGAAATTATATATTGCACTTAAGAGACATGAGGCACCTGTGTTACGAAAATTTATGGGTTCACGGTTTTTATAGCCGAAAGGATGGGTAGAGGGCGACCTCACTCCATACAGCAAGGACCTTTCTATAATGAGTACGGCTAGCGTCAAGAACACAATTATTATATAAACCTCTATGAAATCGTATATAGATATATAATCCTATATTTAAGTCTCCCCATTGTCTAATACAGACATAAGAAAATACGATTGATACGTTTAGAAAGAAAAAATATTTAGCTAGAAAACTGTATTCGGTTTATCGATACATTTGGATCTCTATCTACTCTTATACGAAGATTGTATCGACGGATGGCAGGATAAGTGGCTTAAACGCCATAACTATAAAAAAAATTGACTAGGCTCAAAAACGGAGGAAAATATGTTATTTTTAACTGTGTATAAAACTGAATGTCTCAAATAAATGTGGCTTAAATCAATTAACCTGCCAACCATCGATATTGTCTTACTTTTTATGTTATCTTAATGTTACTATATTATGTTTAACCTTTACTATTTCATTTTGCTGAATATTTGAAAATATTTGGGATGTTTGTTAGAAGTAAACGCAGAAACATCTAAACGGATTTAGATGAAATTGCCTTACGGTCACACCAAATCCTGAATAACACATAAACTACTGTTTCTCGATAATTTGCTCCTATTAGAAATAATGGGATTTTTTAAATACAATACACTGCAATACAACGGACTGCCGAGACGAATGTCCGCAGGTTCAAATCCCAAGGGCACACACCTCTGACTTTTTTAAAAAAATCATGTGTGTATTCTTTGTGAATTTATCGTTCGCTTTAACGGTGAAGGAAAACATCGTGAGAGGGATTAGGCCTTAGTCCACCAGACTAAGGCCTAATCCCTCTCAGTAGTAGAGGAGGCCCGTGCTCAGCAGTGGGCAAGTATATAATACAGGACTGATATTATTATATATTATTATTACACTGGCGTCATATAGATGGTGCTAAAAATCGCTAGTTTTTAGAAACTTTTGTAAAGAAAAGGCTTTTCGCGGAGGTGAAGTCGCGTGCAACACCTAGCTGTGACAAAGCGTGTATATAACCAAATTCCTGCCGGCTTCCCTTTCGTAATTTATATATAATCTAATTATAATCATTAAAACGATTTGCAAAGTGTATTTATGCATATTAGTAACTTTATGTTGTGTCAGGTTCCCTTTTAGAAAATTTCATCTTTCGCCACTGACACTTAGTAGATAACACGTTTTATTTTATTTTTATATCTTTGAATGGCGAGACAAACTTGCCGTTCGCTTGATGGTAAGCGATCCGACCGCCAGTAAACAACAAACACCATCCAACACCTTGAATTACAAAGTATTATTTAAGATGTTAAGTCTAATTATGTAGTAGTTACACTGGCTATAATGTCCTTCAAACTGGAACACAACAGTGACTACACACTGCTGCTTGACGACAGAAATAGACATTAGAGTGGTACCTACACAGGCGGACACATATGAGAGACTACCAGTAAAGTCGTGCAATTCTACCGTCGCACCCTACTTATTTGATTCGTCGGCATTTCAAGTTTCACGTGAATATTTTTATCAGATCCAACTTTGGAGGGAATTGCATTCGGTCGTGTCATGTGAATGTGAATCGTCGCTTTCCACTACCGCCTGCATAAGTGTTATTAGAATGACTTGCTTTTATCCCGCGGCTGCACTTGTATATTCTTTAGATAAATACCTATAGCACTCATGGATAATAGAATAGTTTTAAGAATCAAAGTAGTAATTTATTGTAACTTTGCGGATGACCAAGACCTCAGTCTGCCCGTGACCACGAAGGTTGCAGTCTTCAAAATAGTTTAATTTTAATGGTAATTTCTGAGTTTAACGTCTTCATACAATTAACTAGGTGCTAAGTTCTTTGGCCCTTCACTGTGCTGGTCATCTTAAGACATTAGATATATTTAATGTGTATTCACATGTGTGAATTTCCATCAAGATGTTCCTGATGTATATTACCTTTCCTGATACATATTTTTTAAATCTCTGACAGGTCTCTTATATGCTAGGGCCGTCTGGACAGGTATCTCGCTCAGTCTATTTCTTCCACCAAGCACTAGTATACATGCACTTTTGTGTTCAGCTTGGAGGTTATTGTAGCCAGCGTAATTGTTAAGAATTTTGAGATTTAACGTATAATCTCTCGGTGAAGAGCGCAGTAGAGTGCCACACAGTTTGTAATTCAGTTCTGTATGGTGTTACTACTATTTATGGACGTATCACATACTACCAGACGAGCGGCCCGCTCGTCTCGTCATTCAGTAGCAATAAAAAAATCTGTCACAAAGTACTGCTGGATCTGAGAATCAAACCCGAGTCTAATACATTGACTAGACTAATAACGTGATAGCAGATATCAAATCTAAATCCACTTGCACCCACTCTTAGTACAACTGAATAGCATCTATAGAAAATAGCTCCGACCTGGTAATTGCTATTAAAATGCAAAGAAATAGCAACTGCAAGTTATGCAAAATGAGTCGTTGGAACTCTACTGACGTTAGCAGCAATATTATGTTTTAAAATTTCGCTTGAACGACATTCCGTTAATGGATTTTATACTTCGCAAATTGCTAGCAAATTTTATGCAATAAATAGATAAAATAATCTATACCGTATTTTGAATCGATAAAGTAGACGTAAATAGCCTTCTTTTAAGGTTGGAGTTGCTAGTAATTTTAGTCTCTGCAAGTGTAAACTAAGGTGATTTGGGCATTTGGAGATGGATGATCAGAGACTGACAAAGAGAATATGT
Source organism: Manduca sexta (assembly GCF_014839805.1). Classification (NCBI taxonomy): domain Eukaryota; kingdom Metazoa; phylum Arthropoda; class Insecta; order Lepidoptera; family Sphingidae; genus Manduca; species Manduca sexta. Next base: position 1,608,711 of record NC_051130.1, read on the forward strand.
AAGGCGAATGTGGATGGAAGACCCGGTAGGGATCGACCGTACAGAAGCTTCGAATGTCAGATATCTGACATTCTTAGTAAAGGCCAGGTCAAAAGTACCCTGAACCGGTGGGAATTCGCGAAAAGATTGATAAAGGTGGAGGAAGCGAGAGAAGTATACCAGAATCGTGCACAGTGGCAATCCATAGTCTCTGCCTACCCCTGTGGGATAGAGTGATATTATGTATGTAGTCAACTTTAAAGCCAAAATCAATCCAGTTTTGATATTATAAAACAGCGTCCGGTTTTTGGCTATCAAACTAGTTTCACGTTGAAAGAGTCGCCAAAATTTGAATTGATTAATATAGTAGTTGCTAATTTCATAGCCATTGTATGAAATCGAGGAATTGATTGCTGGATGTCGCCATTTTGTGTCGCGTTTCGAATACAATAAGGTAATGTCTGCCGGGCACCTTACTTGTTACGAGGTTTATTATCTAACAATTCAAAAATAAAATAATCTCTTCACGAAACAACTGTTTTGACGAATTCGGAAAAAATATTACACTATTTATCGTTTAAAATATTCTGTTTTAATAGAAACGGGCTGTTGCCAACTTGTTAATAGTATTTACGCTTTTTGATATTGTGATGAATAGCCTTAGGAAATCTTTGTATGTGTATTGTTTCGGCTTGTAATGACGTATAAAGGAACTAATTAGCAAATTATTTTGGATGACTATTCATTATCTACTTTTAACTATTCCAATAATAATAATAAAATTTTTTGTGAGGAGATTCCTCACTTTGAATCCCTAACCACCGGTGGCTTGGGTCTTGAGCTTCGCCATCAGAGGGTCGTTCCTTTTTTTTTTAATATTTTTATATGGATGTGTTTTTAAGAATATATATGTAAAAATGTAAAAAAAACTTTAAAATAAAAATAAATAATAATAACAATTAAGTCCTTTTTTTCAATTTTTATTATTCTCTTTGTAATATTTTGCACTTACTAGTAACCACTTTATAACACCATGTTCGGTATACGAAACTTCAACCTCGAATGTGCGTGTTCCCATCGCTAGTGCTCTCAAGGGAGTCTGAATGAATGAATGAATGAATGTTAAGGCTCAATACACATAATATGTGAACACGCACAATAAGACGCATATATTTTCGTACAAAACAAACAAAATAAATAGTAAATATAATAAATGCTAACACTATGTACTATGAAACACTACACATAAAACAAATAATGTCGGCTACCTTTTTAAAAACATCTTCCTTAGCAAGTTCGTATCAATCAGTCTCTTTTATGACGACTAGTGGGCAAGAGGTGGTAGCGGTGGTGGCGATAGCCTAGTTGGTTGTGGAAAGGACTGCCAAGACGAATGTTCGCAGGTTCAAATCCCAAGGGCACACACCTCTGACTTTTCTAAAAAATCATGTGTGTAGTCTTTGTGAATTTATCGTTCGCTTTAACGGTGAAGGAAAACATCGTGAGGAAACCTGCACATCTGAGAAGTTCTCTATAGGAATTTCGAAGGTGTTTTTCTTGGATATCTCGGGTTATGCATTATTGTTATTTAGGTCTCTAGTGTTAAACAGCAAATAAAACTACTGAAACTATATTTGTTATGCCAATATTGTATTTCCAGTAGAGTACCGTTCTAGTCTATGTCTTACAAAGAACTAATTCACAACTATTATGCTACCGCATTTATACTTTTACAAACGTGTTAAAATAGCAATTTCATAATTTATTGATAAGTCCAAGAATGCTAATAAATGCATAAATCTATACTATTATATAAAGCTGAAGAGTTTGTTTGTTTGTTTGTTTGAACGCGCTAATCTCAGGAACTACCAGTCCAAATTGAAAAATTCTTTTTGCGTTGGATAGCCCTTTGTTCGTGGAGTGCTATAGGCTATATATCATCACGCTATACCCAATAGGAGCGGGGCAGTAATGGCTAATCTCAGGAACTACCGGTCCAAACTGAAAAATTCTTTTTGTGTTGGATAGCCCTTTGTTCGTGGAGTGCTATAGGCTATATATCATCACGCTATGACCAATAGGAGTGGAGCAGTAATGACTAATCTCAGGAACTACCGGTTCGAACTGAAAAATTCTTATTGTGTTGGATAGCTCTTTATTAGTGTAGTGCTATAGGCTATATATCATCACGCTATGACCAATAGGAGCGGAGCAGTAATGGTTAATCTCAGGAACTACCGGTTCAAACTGAAAAAATATTTTTGTGTTGGATAGTTCTTTGTTGGTGGAGTACTATGGGGTATATATCATTACGCTATGACCAATAGGAGCGGAGCAGTAATGACTAATCTCAGGAACTATCAGATCGAACTGAAAAATATATTTTTGTGTTGGATAGCACTTTGTTCCTGGAGTGCTATAGGCTATATATCATCACGCTATGACTAATAGGAGCGGAGCAGTAATGGCTAATCTCAGGAACTACCGTGTTTGAACTGAAAAAATCTTTTTGTGTTGGATAGCCCTTTGTTCCTGGAGTGCTATAGGCTATATATCATCACGCTATGACCAATCGGAGCGGAGCAGTAATGAAACATGTTACAAAAACGGGGAAAAATTATTAGTTTTGAGAGCTTCCGTTGCGTGCGCTGCGTAAACGGTTAAAGTTATGCAACAATGATGTATGACGGGATTATTCCTCTTAAAAAGTTCTAAAAAATATATTATAAAACAAAAGTCCCCCGCTGCATCTGTCTGCCTGAACGTGTTAAACTCAAAAACTACTCAACGTATTAAGATGAAATTTGGTATGGAGACAGTTTGAGAGGCTCCCGGGAAACTACTACTTTTATAACGGAAAACTTTAGCCTGAAAAACTTTATAACGCGGGCGGAGCCGCGGGCAAAAGCTAGTAGTGTAATAAAATAGATCAGTAATTATAAGTAGCAGATTGAGTTTAATAAATATATCGATGGTTGAAAGGCTCATTAACTTAGCGGCACTTTTATTCGAAAATTTTTAACACACACACATCACGCATTTATCCCACTTTTCGCTAAGTGTTTTTTGTCCCATGATATGATAGGGGGCGAGCCTATTGCTATCGGGCACAAATTCCAGACTCCGGGCTGATACTGAGCAGAAAAACCCAAACATCACTCAGCCCGACCCAGGATTCGAACCCAGGACCTCAGAGCTCTGTGATACCGCGCAGTACAACTACGCCACCGAGGCAGTCAAATTTAATTTTTTAAATATAAATTTTATCTATATTAAAAACATAGTAAAAGGTGTTGATTTTAAATATGTATGATTATAGTGTCGTATAAAAATGTCGGTTAAGTCAATTAGCCTTTGACCGTCGATGTAATTACATTGTTATAGTATAACCGTCACACTATTTAGTACTGTCGCAATTTATTAATACTAGTTATTACATCGTAAACATTTGTTTTCAGTTATCGGAAAATATAAAAACACAGTTTATATTGAAGTAAATTTGGTCCGACAGGCGCGTAACATGAAACTCCGCAGCGATGAGTTACCTCTCACAAAACGCTCAAAACCTTTTTAGTTTTTTTATTGATATTTTTTATATGTAATTGTTTTTCGCTACGTACCAGTAGATATAACTATTTGTACACGTACAGGGTTATTTTCACATTGCGTTACTATAAGAACAGTTCCAACAGGCCGGCATAATTGTGTCGACTGCCGAGAGGTAACCATCTCTTGTCAGTCGAAATTCTAATGGACCCACTCCACATACCATCATTTGCTGTAGGATCTATTTGCTATGCACGTATAAAAAAAACTTATTATATGACGTATTTCTTTACTGAATAGGGGTCTTCCATTAATCACGTGATGTTTTTAGTGACTTTAACTTCTCCCCTCTGGTGATATGTGGTGAGGTTTTAGACTAAATTTGGTTTAGAAATCGCGCGATCAACGAAACATAAATACACGTGATATTTCATCACCAATACTTGTGATATTTCGTTATTTTGTTTCCGAACACCTCCCCCCTTTAGAGCCTCGCGTGATTAATGGACGACCCCTTAGTTCCGTATTAATTAAATCAAATGCCAACTAAATCAACAGTTATTTAATGTCAGGCATTATCAGACTATCCGCTGTGTTTATGTACATCCAGTGAACTAACTAACTAAACTATGTTAAGTTTAAGGTGCGTTCGGGTAAGATCGGATACGGGGTAAGATCGTATAATGAAAAAATACCATGAATCTATGTTTTTTTATTAGTTTATAGTACATAGGCGGCTACGCTGTCCCAGCCCTAATTACCACAGTTGATGCTACGATCAAGAACGGGTGCGCTATGTGCATTGAAACAAAGCTTGGATTTCGCTTTTCTTAACATTTTTAAGACTTCTATTTGATTTTGTGGACCTTATCATACTACCTTTAGAAGCGTTATTAGAACATAGTCCGAACTTTCCCCGCGAAGGTCCGATCTTTTCTAAGGGTTTTAAATTTCTATACAGATATCATCTATTTTTAAGCTTACACAGAGAGATTTGGAAGATGATTAAATTATCACATAAAGTAGCATTAATAATAACCAGTTTTATTGTACATATAAAATGCCGGTACTACTTAAATATTTTATGAGAAAAAAAATATATTCGAGACTCCTCGCAACACACCGAAAAACCGTCCGAAATTAGCCGAACGCACCTTATATCTTAGATTGAAAATTAATTCTACTTTTTATATGGAATGTTGGTTATGAGCAACCAGGTCACCTGCTGGTTAGTGAACCAAAATTAACGGCGTGGAAATACTGCAGGCGAAAGCTGTTTCCACGAGGACGTTCGAGGAACAAAAACATCAACATTTGCTTAAATCTTTTGATCATGCAGCAGGAGCCGTTCTCCAAACATTAGTTAGTTGCAAACTCATGTATGCAAATATGCTTGATTATTATACTAAAATATAATCATTCAAAATTGTTCATTTAGGCGTCGCATATTATGTCAACATAATGCTCCAGAACCTGTCAATTAATTATAATATACATTTTTTTAGTACGGAGTAGGTTCTAAATAAAATTTCGACCTACGAAAGATGATTATCCCCTATCAGTCAACACAATAATGTCGGCCTGGTGTATTTAGCAATTTAAATCACTTAACAATTTCATAGTTATTGTAACGAACTATTAACACGATGTACCGGCAATTTTGTGTCAATACACAATGTTTAATATTATAAAATCATACTTAATATCTTGATTAATTATTTTATAATTTAAAACAAATACATAAAAATGCACCAACAATAGGAATTTTCAGGAGTACATTCATTTAATTAATCTCAACTCGTACCCACAACTAGACATAAAAACACCACAAACAAGGACTCGTGGTGCGGCGTAAAACAACTGAAATGCGGTTCTCAGCACTTTAGAATACCTCAGTAGTCCGATGCATATGTAAAGCGTGCGGAGATGGCGTTTTGAGCTTTAAGCTTCGTTGCATACTTTCGGGCAGGGCCAGTGTCAGGAGCTTTGGGAAGCTTTTATATATATAAAACCAAAGTTAAGTCAATTTTATATCTTATTTTTTTATGCGATAGTTTCTTGGTAAATAGTGTCTTTATTTTCAAACTGTTTTTCAGGTTTGATTCTCTCAACAAGTTATTAATTTATGTAAAATCTTACAGATATACACTGCAGTAACATTTTTTTATGAGCACAGTCAGGATAGTCAATACAATTATGCCGGCCTGTTGGAACCGAATACACAGGCTGATCCAAGAACGCGACACACTTACGTGCACCACTATGGTGCGTTTTAACACCTTGTGTACGGTGGTCGCTATCCGGTCGGATATAAAATATATCCTACCACCAGCGAATTAACTGTCACAATTCAGATAATAACAGCAATATTTCATCTATGGCTCAGCAGTGTCTTCACTGCACGCGTAAAGTGAAGTGAAGGTCAAAGGAAATGTCAACCGGAAAGGCACGAGCCCCTTAAGAGTTATGCCGACCTGCAATATTCTTCCTTACCTTTAATACTCTTAGTTGTATCAGCTATAGACTTCATGTAGCTGATGATTATCATGATTGCTGCTTAACGGTTGACTTATGTCAAGACGGCTTCCTCTTCCACTTTATATAAAATGTGGTGACGCTTTACCAACAAGGCACTTCTGCGTGAATCGCTGTTTATTCCGAGTTTTATGGTAATGCTGTGCCAACGGCGGATGTAATTAAATACCATTTTCGTACGTAGAAATGGCATTACGGTTCATATTTCCTCGGATTTAAATAGAGCACGAAGCGAAGTGCTCACCTTAGGCGTTTTACAAATACTGACACCTTGTTGCCGAAAACATACTGTATTAAAATACATTTATTCACCAGCGTCTATAAGCATTCACAATAAGTAATAATATCAAACAATACTTTGTAATTCAAGGTGTTGGATGGTGTTTCTACTGTTTATGGGTGATCGTATCGCTTACCATCAGGCGAACGCTAAGCACGTCTCGTCATCCACAGCAATAAAAAAAATACATATTATATACACTGCTTTTTCTCGGATACATATAAAAGTATCTTTAAAAATAAAGAAAAATAATGAATATATAACAAAAGACCGCTTAAAATATTATCACTTTATCTAGATTACATATTGTTGAAATCAGGTTGTCGTTTGTATTATTCTCTTACCCGGATTAAAAAGGACATTTAATTATAACATTTTTGTTTATCACCCTCATAGCACGAACCTTTTCACACGGGTCAGTTGTTTTAGGAAATTGTGTGAAGTATATTATTTAATCCTTGTATTGTCCGAACAAATTTTGGAGACTTCTTTGTCCATTGAACAAGGTCGTTTTTATATAAATGTTAATGAAAAGGAAATCGACTGCGAAAAGAGGTTAAAAGTGACTAAACAACGTTGAAAAGTTTGTTTACTGCAAACTCTCCGTGTAAATACACAATTTAGAAATTACTACTTGGCATTAATAGGGGCATATTTAGAACTCGGACATTAGCATGAATGATATTCAGTATCATCTATAAGTAAAGAAAGAAACAAAGAAGTTTATTATTGGAACAAAGAATAAAAAATTAAAACAAAATCCTATAAAACATAAACAATCATTGCACCAACAATGGGCCTCCCATTCAGCTATACTGCAGCGCTGGTTTTCAATGAGATGCCCATGTGACGTACAGATATCAAATCGGTATACAATAGTAGTAATTTAATAATAGAAAAAAATAATAATAAGTAAGTTCAAAGATTTGACTCGTTGGTAGCGGTCTGCATCCAGCCCTTTCGAAAGGTTAGCCTGGTCGTATATTGCCTCGTAATATTCACTGGCTTTCAAACCGAATCAACAGTGCTTAGTGATAGAAATAGATAAGATACAATCTGAATCTCGAGAAATTCTCACGACCAACTCTGCCTGTAAATGTAATATGAAACACTAGCAAAAAATAGAAGGAAATGATACAAACGTTACGCGACACTTCAAAGTCTTCGTGCATACACAAGAATGACAACCCTACTTCATTATTCAGATCATCAAGAAGATTGCTTCCTAACACCAGGAATCCTGGGGTGTCGAATACAAAACACTCAGAATTCCACTGTTCAAACTCAACCGGGCTATAATGACAAACACCAAAATTGTAACCCATATGACATCAAAGACAAAATCTACTTTACGCTTTATACATTTTCCGCCTCAAGTGTTCTGTATAAATTTACAAAGCAAGGTTGGGCACACTGCGCGCACACTATGTCACGCCACAGATATTCTTTATCGGCCATTCCTAATATTAATTTACAGGTCACGATGGATAGATATCTTCAAACTTCAGCAATAGTGTACGAGCAAAAAGCGTATTAATATTACAGATCGTTATAACCACATTTTAAAGTTGTTATCTAATTATCTATCAAAGCCTTTTTTTATATTTATGTCAGCAGACTAAAATATTGTGACAGTTGTTTTTAATAATGTATCAAAAGTATGAATTGGTGGCATGTATATTCTATGATTACTAAGTTTCTTCGGATGCCTAGTAAAATGAAAGATAAATATTTTTCTGAATTCTATACAATAGAGAAACCAACAAAGAATATTTAATCCGCAACATGCCCTGCTGTTTACCCCGCTGACAGCCGTGAAGCCTATGTTTGAACAAGTTTCCATCTAACAATGGATTTTACAAAGTTTGAGATCGAGAAAACGTTCGCGTGTTAACGAAAATGGCAAACTTACTCCGAACGAAATCTGTTAGTACTTCTATTAAATAAGTTATTTCCTACACAAACTGCGGTGGAACTTAAGATCCGACAGTTCGAAGTCTCATCGTGCTGATAATGAGTTTTTATATAAATTGTACACGCGCTGGGTAACTTGAGTGTGTGGCAAACATATATTTTGTATACATTGTTAAAGAGAGTATGAATGTATTTAGTCTTTAAGAAAGATTAGTATTAAAAGTAATGGTCTTGTTGCATTTATACTTAATGGCAATTTCATTAGCACATTCTCGGTAGCCAGCGACTTGGATGTCCCTGGATATAGTCTATGTTACCTATATAGTCCTTACTACAAGGCGGAACGTTTACTCGTTTGCCTAAAGATATAAAAAAAACTATTATGACGCGTAAACGCTGTCAACTTGTTGCACCAGACACACGCCACAAAATTCTTGCGTTAATCGACTTAGTTTGATATTTTTAGATGTCTGCAACAATATATAGTAAAGGTAAAGGTGTCGATGCTTGCGTAGTGAATGTGTTTTTGGATATTTCTCAAAATTTATAATCAAACTTTGAAACCTCCTTTAAACTTTTGTGTCCATATTAAGAGTAATTTTTATACACTAATGTAAATTTCAAAGGGGCTTGCTTTATTTGAGATAAAGAATAAATAATATTACTTTTGAAGTTAATGTTTAGAAGACTTTTAAAGTTTTGACTTTGTTCAACTATTTTTGTGGCAGACTACACAACAAAATAATTTTTACAAAATATTATTACGAGTTTTGTGTCTCATGTGTTTATTTTTTTATTTGTCTGCATACATTCGTTATATGTAATATTTGATAAAACGAAAGTCTTAAGACGAAAAAGAGACAGATGAAGCAGAAAATTTCGTAAAAACCATACCGTTACACACACTTTGAAAAATACTCTTTTACCTCTTACGCATTAGTTTTATTATTCCAACTGTTTCTGTATATTTTTTATATTGTTAACTCTTTAAACAGTCTGATACAATTTGACGTGTTTCCATATTTATATATTACTAGCTTTTGCCCGCGGCTCCGCTCGCGTTATAAAGTTTTTCAGGCTAAAGTTTTCCGTTATAAAAGTAGTAGTTTCCCGGGAGCCTATGTTCTTCCCAGGGTCCCAAACTGTCTCCATACCAAATTTCATCGTAATACGTTGGGTAGTTTTTGAGTTTAACACGTTCAGGCAGACAGATGCAGCGGGGACTTTGTTTTATAATATATTTTTAGAACTTTTTAAGAGGAACAATCCCGTCATACATCATTGTTGCATAACTTTAACCGTTTACGTAGCGCACTCAACGGAAGCTCTCAAAACTAATAAATTGTCCCCGTTTTTGCAACATGTTTCATTACTGCTCCGCTCCTATTGGTCACAGCGTGACGATATATAGCCTATAGCACTCCACGAACAAAGGGCTATCCAACGCAAAAAGATTTTTTCAGTTTGGACTGGTAGTTCCTGAGATTAGCGCGTTCAAACAAACAAACAAACAAACTCTTCAGCTTTATATAATAGTATAGAAGTATAGATTAAACTGTAATCTACTCAACTGTTGATTTGTTTAGTAACCATGTGTCTTGTGTCCGATGCCACAAGTTAACAATGCGTGACGCATTACCGACTTTATACTTTTGCGTCGTCACGTGGCGTGCACCAACCGTCTCACCTACGCATGCCAGGGTTTATAATTTTCGTTTGTAATTCAATGGTTACGTGTGCTGAGCGCATAAATTATTTAGCTCTTTCTATTGTAGGTAAGTTCATTATTTGCTTTGTAACAATGGTATTGTTGTTTAATGTATTTAGCTCTGCATATCGTGTGATATTTTTCGTTTGAATTACTAAAGATTGGGAGCGGATGTTTTTATTATGACAAATTGGCGACACTATGTGTAGTGTTGAATAATTTCGATTAGATGATACATTTGTCGAAGATTATTAATTATGCCGGTCGTATTGCTTGTACTACGGTTGATTTGCTGAATTACTAGGACTTCTTTAAAACTACGACTTGTTCTAAAAGCATCGATAGCCTAGTTGGGTGTAGAACGGACTGCCGAGACGAACGCCCGCAGGTTCATATCTGAAGGGCACATACCTCTTACTTTTCTAAAAATTATGTGTGTATTCTTTGTGAATTATCGCTTGCTTTATCGATGAAGGAAAATATCGTGAGGAAACCTGCACACCTGAAAAGTTCTCTATAGGAATTTTGATGGTGTGTGAAGTCTACCAACTCGCACTAGGCCAGCGTGGTGGACTAAGGCCTAATCCCTCTCAGTACTAGAAGAGACCCGTGCCCAGCAGTGGGACAGTATATAATACAGGGCTGATATTTTTATTATTATAGGTCTTTTGTGAGTCAAGCCGTGAGAAAAAGTTAGTTACGTAATATCGCCTGTAATAGAAGTCGATATAAAATGCAATATTGCTTCTCATCGGCACAGAGCGGCCCGCTACAATGAACGTTACAAAGTACACTTCTTAGAATAGTTAAAAAGTTATTCCATTCGAAACAAATGATTTTCCGGTTATTAATTTTTTAATATAGTTTTATAATCACTCCCCATAAAGATATACTTAGATATTGGTAATTTGTGTAAAATTGTGTGCAATATATAACAAAATAGATATATATGCTCGCCGAAGTTTTGGCTGACGTCATTGTATTGTGTGAGCAATACGACTAGGGCTCTGAGGTATCGGGTTCGGAGTGGAGCGAAGTGATATTGGTTTTGCTGGTCAATATCAACTCGGAATCTGGAATTTGTGATATATAGACCCGCTCCCTATTTATCGTAGAATGGAACACATGGCGAAGGAGTGCTCGTGTTGCACCTCTGCCTACTCCTTCGAAACCATGAATAAAATTTATTTCCTCTTCATACACTCCCTAAACTACTCGCTTGTATATTTTTTTACCTCTACAAGTACATAAAATATCTTTTTATTACGAATACCCTTTTGTTGTCTACAATGGCATCTGGCAAGTGTCGGTGGATAGCACTTTAAGAAACTACACTTGCCTCGGACCTTTCGTTGGAATTTTAACATTTTTATAACAAACAGGCGCGTCTCTTGACGATAAGGCGCCGCACAGACGCTCTCTTGTTGCCAATAAACACTACATTACTTCAAACTGAATGTTGCAAACTTTATAATAGTTTGTAACAAAAAGATAACGTCTATTCGATGCCTAAGAGGACATCATAGATTATTATAATCTTGTATAATTGTCGCAATATATATATTCTTGAATAGTAATAAGATAATTATTGGAAGTCCTATTCATGTCTGAAAGGGAGCAGTTGACACATTAAAAAATGATTAAACATGTGTTTTATTTTTTTCTTAACATAACTGGTACAGTCCCATTGATTCGTATGGAATTTTTTCGTGGAGGCATAGGTTCAGCTGTGGATTTCATGCGCCTGATAATGATGACTTGTGATAACGCTTTACGATTCTTTCACGCCTTCAGGCTACATTCCTTTCTCGCAATACAATGAACCACTTCAAAATTCTATTCAACCAAAATAAATAAGATTTAAATACATAAATGTTTCATATTTTCATTTCGCAAATCCCCGAGAGCAGTATTTGTGAAATAAAATATTCTATTGTAACAATAGCATCGTCATTTCTTTAGTTTAGACAGCAAACGAGCGAGTCATCTGAATTTAATTCGTATAAAAGGTCGATAAGGCGAACATGCCGCTCACCTGAGTTTTTTTTACGGCAGAGTGACTCCACTGTACTTGATAAGTCGAATACAGATAGTGTTGATTTAAGACACGATTTTTGATTCCTCGCAATCGGTTATACACAGGCTGATCTGGGACCATGATATTTTCACGTGGGCCACTACAGCGGGTTTGAACACCTTATGTACGGTGGTCGCTGTTCGGGTACAATATATCTATCTTCCTATTATCTGGGCTACCATCTAATATCCATTTTAAATATTTTATAAGTATTACATGTCCAATACTTCAACCGCTTTGAAACGAATTATAGGTGGTGAGAAGGAACGACGCGATAAACTCAGCGAAACGTAACTTTAAACCGTTTCTTATATACATCCTTATATATTATCCACAATCTTGCATTACAAAGAGAACTTTGTGTACAATATTTAGACGCTTAGCAATCGTTAACGCTAATGAAAACAAAATAATGTATGCGAATGATCCTAGCAGTAAGTCACGTGGTTAAAGTGTGCGAATAGATAAGGAAAGAAATGTAGACAAATAATGGAAAAACTTGCAAATTATTGCCACTATACTAATACATAATATATATTCGATTTATATTTCCAACTCCTCTTATCGTTCTATTTGATTAACTTCGTTGCGGGATAATGACAAATTAGTTTTCCCTGAGACTCGCCGAGCTTCACCGCTCGGTGTCATAAAATGCGTGCCACTGCTGATCCTGGCTCACAGGAGTTGTAGTGGTGGGTGTGAGGCAGGGAAAGTGACTATACTAATATTTTTCCTAACCTTATACCACTGAACTGTGGGGCCAATGCAAACTTTTTCAAACATGTTGAAGAATTTTACTTAGTTCTACTACAGGCCTATACCTTTGACCCCGTCTGAGAGGAGCAAGCCCGAGCAAATCGTGTTCACACACAAAGACAACCGATTTAGCATTCTCTTACTCAGCAATTTCTTATTACAATGAATTCAAACTTGAACATAATGCTTGGGTAATGCGTCTTAAAAAACAAATATTACAGTGGTGGACATATTAGTCTCAGGGTAACGAGCACGGTTGAGTTCCACGCAGTTTGTAATTCAATGTTCTGTATGGTGTTGCTACTGTTTATGGGCGGTCGTATCGACCTTCAACGATCGGCATGCTCGCCGCGTCTTACAAACCTATCTAAACTTTTTTACACAATAGATAATCCTTCTTGTACTAGGAATCATACAGGACCGTAGCTAGGAGGGGCTTTGTGGGGCAATGCCATATCTTAAAATACTACTGCCCTACCTTAATAATCAACTCAATTATACATATCTACTTAATCAAAATATATGAAGCAGCGGGTCTTTTTATTTCACGATTTGCCAAAATTCGATTGACCAGAACCGATCTAGTAACATTTTTACTTCCGCCCTATTTGAAACCACACCTACCCTACCTTAAATTCAAGTCTAGCTACGGCCCCGGAATCATTTCATTTCATACTAAATATAATCCAAATAATTTTTCAAAGTTTCAAATATTAGCCTCTTAAATTCTTCAGAAATCCAAAAGCCAGTAAATCCAAGCGCTTAACGAGCTAGCCTGGCTTATCGCTAGGGAGGGGTTAATTTTCGCGAGCTGTTACCTCCACGCAAATGCATCGCTTTATCTCCCTCTAAGCGCCTTTTATCATCTCCGAATATTAAATCTGGGAAGAAAACACTCGGATAAATGGAGTGGAAAAATTGTGACTGGCATTACGCTGGTCTAGAAATTATATTGTTTTAGAAAAATGTTTTTAATGTTTTCTTTGCTCTCATTTTTAAAATGCACAATAGGTTGGTTCGGAACGGAACGGACTGCTGAGTTGAAGGTCCGCAGGTTCAAAACCTAAGGGCACAGACCTCTGACTTTTCTATAATGATGTGTGCATTTTATGTGAATTATCGCTTGCTTTAACGGTGAAAGAAAAACATCATGAGGAAACCTATATAACTGAGAAGTTCTCTATAGGAATTTTGAGGGTTTTTTAACTAAGGCCTTATACCTGTCAATAGTAGAGGCTCGTGACCAGCAATGAGATAGTATATAATACAGGGCTGATATTATTTATTATTATAATACAATACAAAATGTCGTTCGTAACACCGCTCGCGTGAAAGATCTATCGTCTAAATGCCATCCATACCCGTTCTCTGCGTTTACTTCTAACAAACATCCAAACGTCACAATATCTATAAGATATCTTTCAAAGGTAATAAGATCCCTTACCGCCTGAGGGAAGAAACTTAAGATGAAATAATTCGCTATTCCCCGCCCGTTGACGAGCGCCATCCATCTGCCGAATCTTGGGTAGTTAACACAGCTTTTTATCTTTTCAATTAGTAGCTATTACTGTATTTATCACTTCGTTGGAGACAACAGTGACACCATTGTGAGTGATTTTGGCAATTTGATCTTGTTTCATGGTTATCTTAGTAATAATGTTGATGGGCTACGAAGTGTTTGGTTCAATTTCGAAGGTAAGTTTATTTGATACGGGTTGCATGCATCTTCGAATGTATCGGTTTCGTCAACATCATCATTAGCCAAATGAGGTCCACTGCTAAATATGAACTCTCCTAAAGATTTCCAGGAGAACTTGTCAAAAGCGGCCTGCTCTGGCGTGTTCCTGCGACCTCTATGAAATACTCTGTTGACCTTGCAGATGGATGTCCTATCGATTCGCTTACCGTTATATGTATCTTTCTTTGTCCAGCAAAATTGTTAGTCTTCTGAAAGACTTACATACTAAATATCAATACCTATTATTGCAAGAAATAAGACCTAGAATCCTGTGATTAAATATAATCATTCAATAATCCTAAGTGTGACATGCCTAATACTCTTGTCAAATAATTACACAAGTTGTAGCTATGTTGTGACTTGTGGCTACACCAACGCTGTTACATCAAATTATCTCGATGTTCGATACGTTGAACACGAACGATTCACTTCAACGAATACGAAGATAAATACTAGGTATAGGCTGAAAAAGATAATAAAAAACCTGCTGGGGCTGATTTTTACTTTTTCGTATTAGTTTACAATTTTTTTTTTATATTTTACCAAAATATAGTGAAGTTCTTTATTTCCCTTGCAGGCTATATACATTGCTATGACCATACTATGCTGGTATATTATGGTGACAAGCATATTATATATCCATTACAATTTGCAATGAATAAAGAACTTTTCAAAACGTTAGTAATGGTGGTAGGTCTCTCATATGTGAGAGTCCGCCTGGGTAGGTACCAACGCAATGTCTTATTCTGCCGCCAAGCAGCAGTGTGTAGTCACTGTTGTGTTCCGGTTTGAAGGAAAATGTAGCCAGTCTAACTACTGGACATAATAAGACTTAACATCTCATTTTTTTATCGCTTTTGCACATGTCTTAGGATAGCAAGCGCAATGGAATGCCGAACAATACTTTGTAGTTCAAGGTGTTGGATGGTGTTTCTACTGTTTATGGACGGTCTATCATCAGGCGAACGGCAAGCTCGTCTCGTCTTTCAAAGCAATAAAGAAAAACTTAATGTACCTTTATATCATTTGATCTAAAAGCCTCGCGATAAAGAGACCCGATGTGGTTTAGTTTCTCAAAAACGTCAATGCCCACTTCCTCTAATTAAAATTTAATTTTGTTAGAAAGTTCCACGTCCGCAAACTGCACTTCGTGTTATAATATCGCTGTTTCGTTTTATCGTTTCTTTGATTTATAGAGTTAACTTTGTTAGTTAAGGCGTTGCGCAGACGTTGTCTATTACCTGATTTGATTATTTTAGCCCCTTGTCCTCACCATGCAGTAATATGCAAGTCTTTTGTTGTATTCTGACTACCACAGTGGCTAGCTGTTTTGCGTGCACGGTACGACTTCTGCTCTGAAAACTCGGGTTCGATTTCATGTCGGAAAAGTGGTTTTGGGTTTTTTTACTCATATCAGCTTGGAGTCTAGAATTTGTCCGGAAATGGCGATAGAGTCGCCTCCTATCACATCATGGAACACCCCGTATCACAAAATGAAATGCCCCTATGAAAAGTGGGTGCAGTAGTTGCGCTGCCTACACGTTCCAAAATAAAAAGCATGTGTGCGTGTGTATTTATATTATAAGCCGAATATTTTACTCGTTAATTTATTCAGTTGTAAAAGACCAAAATGACTGACAATAAATTCTCAATCAAAAACTTTTATCGGCGATGAACTCAGCATAGTGCGGTTAAATGATCCCCATTCACCCCTCTACCCCCCCCCCCTGGGACGAGGGGAAATTTCACGCAGAACGCACTCGACGCGTTTGAAGGGATAACAAGAACAAAGTTCTTTGGACGTTGATTTATCGAACGTCGGCAAAGGCTTTTAACACGGTCTAGGAGTTGGTTATATTATTTTTTATACAGGGCCATTTTCACATTGCATTAATAAATTAAACCACATGCTTATCTTCAAAGTAACTTACAATAAAATATTCTTACCGTAGATGAAAAATAATATAGTGTTAGTTCGGATAATCAATGTCACAAAAAGAAATTTTAGGTTATGGGAACTAAAAACAGGTATTGAATGAGGCACTGTCTCGTTTTTTTCAACATTCTAATGTGTAATTGGCGCAGACACTTTTAAATCTGATCTGATAGATATCAGGATCTCCCGATAGAATCTAAACAAGACAAAGAGGCGATAAATTTGCTATCGGTGGTTATGGCGCATGAGACACTTTTTATTTTTTCATTCATTTCTAATAATTGGAATAGTTTTTTTCGTCGTTTCTTTTTTCGGCGTTCGTATTGTTTTGTTTTGTGTTTTAACTCCAGCAATCATCCTTCTTTCTTTCTTTCAAATTAATTATTTTACGAACCGATGGCAATTAACGGGGAATAGATATTAAACATATACAAGCTGTTTCGGTAGATAAATGTATATTTTATATATTTTTAAACGTCTACTTTGTTTTCTTTCTGTTCCAATAATCGACCTTGAATAGAAAGTTGTGTCATATTTGTAAGCGAATTAGAATCTCTTTTCTGAACATTTTTTTTGCAATATCTGACTTTAAAAGTACTCAAACCTCTGATGCTCCAATAGATTCTTTTGATCCTTAAAGGTAACTGGATTTTGACACCAAAAAAAGTTTTTACTTACATTACCCATTTTATTGGTAACTATATTTTTTTTTAATCTGTAAATATCATAATGATTTCTTATGTTTACGCGAATGTTAGACATTGAAATTAAACAAATTTTCCGGATTCTATCGCGGTTTTTTGTATTTTATTTTTCTCCCGACGTTTCGAAGACTTTGCAGCCTTCATGGTCACAGGGGGATTATAAATATCGTCAAAAATAATAAACAGTCTCCTAAATAAATGTTCTTATAGATGTAGTTGCGTTTAACTTCATCTCAAAAGTCCACCCGGCATAGTGTTAGGTACTCGGCACGGCGGTCGCCTAATTTTTTTTCATTTCACTGGGTTGAACGGCGAATAGGCGGAATAGGGCGAACTGTCCAGATACCCCATATGCAAGTAGCGGCAAATCACTTTCTCCACGAAACACAAAAAAATATCTAAACCAAATTTCATTACAATCCGAGCAGTAGTTATTTTGATTTCTAACAAACATTCAATCATTTTTACAAACATTCGCGTTTATAATATTAGTTCGTAAATATGAAGGTAAAAAAAGAATATGAGAGATCCGGCGCGTGCTAACATGGCCGGCTCTCGCGGTTTGGATGGTGTCGCGCGGGTAAACGGCAACACTTTTATTAGTGGCTGTCGAGACGTATCGATTCCATAACAATTTACTAATGGTGCAGTGTCTTTGTCTACGCGCCGCTCTGTGACTGCGTTCCCTAAAACTGAGCCTATTCTATACCGTTCTAAAGTAGCTCTTCTTGCGACAGTTTCTTTGGGAGTAAGACATTATCAATAAAATATTTTACATAATGCAGGCTACATTGTGTTTATTAAACCTTAATTACTGTTAAAATTATACAGGGTCATTTTGAGCCGTAGATGTAAAATAAAAAAGTGTAAGTTTCGAACAAAATAAATATTAATAAAAAGAAATTTTAATTTTACACGCCCTAAAGCCACTACTACTAATCTAAGAGAATGCGTTGCAGTGCCAACATCATAATTTTAGTCAGAAATACACACACACACGCCATATTCGCATTAGACTACAAAATGATCAAAAAATCAGAAAACTAAAACCAGGATTTTTCACGAAAATATTTGTTATTTATGGATAACTTTTGGTACAATGTCAGCAAAGGTGAAGACGAGTATTTGGTTTCATTTACTAACGCAATGTCAAAATGACCCTGTGTATTGTTAGGATAATAGTAAACTTTGAGAGTATTTGTTTTTGCTATAGAAATACTGAGCGTTCGACACACCAGGGGCCTTATTCTCTATCTCGCACGTTATTTTAACAGTGCGTAACAAGCACGTAACACAACACATCGTGTTTAGGACTATAGAAATTTGGCTTACAGAATACCATTCCACGCACATTTCTCAAAGATAACATGACACGGCCGCGTTACGCGTTTACACTATCATACAGAATAAGGGCCCAGGGCGATTGGTCACTGACAATCTTATAAGTCGATTGGTTAATGAAATATTAATGAAAGTGTTTCTGTAGTCAGTGATAGTTCTTTTCATTTATATCGAAATCGCTTCAGTTCCTAACAATATACTATAGCGTCTATAAAAATCTTACTTTACTGGTGGTAGATCTCCCATAGGTATGTGAGAGTCCGCCTGGGTAGGTACCACCGCAATGTTCATTTCTGCCGCCAAGTAGCAGTGTGTAGTCACTGTTGTATTCTGGTTTGAAAGACATTGTAGCCAGTGTAACTACTGGATATAATAAGACTTAATATCTCATGTCTCAGGATGGCGAGCGTAGACCATGTTTGATGGTGTTTGTATTATTTATTGGTGGTCGTATCGCTTACCTTCAAGATAATGGCAAGTTCGTCTAGTCATTCAAAGCAACAAAAAAAAGTCACTAATCCATGCTCCCAACTAATGATACTAAAATGAGCACTATCTATGTACATATAAATGTCAATTTTAATTGAAACTTGTGAAACAGCCTTCCAATAATAGTATTTCCGCCAAGGCAAGGTTTATACAGCGCTGTTAAGGTAAACGGCACGAATAGCTCAAAAGGGAATTAATCGGGAATACAGTTCAGTGCTACGTTAGTAATAGATTGGCACTAGAAATTATCTATTCTTCCTTGCCGAGGTAATAGGAGTTGAAGTGAATAGGCCACTTGTTCAGGTAATCGATGTCTTACTGTACAAGAAATAGAATATATTTTATAGCGATGTAGCCATTAGTTCTATAATTTGAATGTTGTTACAGTTAAGACGTATAAATGGTACACATCGTATTTGTAATGTGTATATATGTATATAGCTGTGATGATTTCTTTTCTTTTTGGATTTAAGTTCTGAATCCCTCCTAGCCGAGTTCCGGCCTTGGCGGCCAATCGCAACTGAAATGAACCAAAGACAGAGATTTTATATATTTAACTCTACAGCGACATACTCAAAACCCGTAGTGGTCTTCTTCGACGCATACGAGAGGGCTTCAAGGTTCCTTGTAACTTCTACAAGCCTGGGCCCTTATTCTCTATCTCACACGTTATTTTGACAGTGCGTAACAAGCACGCAACACAACGCGTCATGTTTAGGACTATAGAGATTTGGCTTACAGAATACCATTCCACGCACATTTCTCGAAGATAACATGACACGGCCGCGTTACGCGCTTACACTATCATACAGAATAAGGGCCCTGGATCGTCAAAGTTCAGCAATTCTGCCAGCATTAACCAGTCTTCAACCAGTTACACCTTTAAACTGACTACAACTTCTTCCGTTTTTTAACAAATTTAATTAATTTACATTGACCTTAAAATCGCGAGCAAATAATATCCCAAATAGAAATGTAGAGCAATAACTTTGCGAGTTAATAGCTCTCAAACAGAGGACATCATCAATGCTAAACCATTAGTATTGAATTACTATAGCGGGACGTAAATAAACGTGCGCCACACGAATGGACTCCGAGCTATAACTCAGAACTGGAGTTGCTGTGGAAAACTAGGGATTTACGAGAATTCCTGATAATAGTAATATCAGCCCTGTATTATATACTATCCCACTGCTGGGCACGCGCCTCCTTTCCTGCTGAGAGGGATTAAGTATTAGTCCATCACGCTGGCCTAGTGCGGATTGGTAGACTTCACACACCCTCAAAAATCCTATATAGAACTTCACAGGTATGTAGGTTTCCTTACGATGTTTTCCGTTATAGCAAACGATAATTCACAAAAAAAACACATAATTTTTTTTGAAAAGTTAGAGGTGTGTGCGCTTGGTATTTGAACCTCCGAACATTCGTCTTGGCAGTCCATTCCATACTCAACTAGAATATCACCGCTTCCTCATTTCTTAATTATTTTCTTGAATTTTTATTTAACTCTCTCAAATATAGAAAGAGGTACTACTTAGTGTTCCTGTTGTACACGGAATTCGTTTGTTATTTTGCTAGAGCTATCGATTTAAAATATACATTACCTATACGTTACGATTTATTTTGAGTGAAAAACCAACAATACTGCTTATTTTTATACAAGATTTTTCTTTTTAGAAACTTTATCCGCTAGGCCACGTGCGGCAGCGCGGGTGGGTCGAAAAACAATTCTATAAGCACAAATGAAAGTTGTCACGCTCCCCTACACCTGTTATTCCCGCCACCCACGCCGAAGTCCGTGCCACCGCTCGTGGTCAAGGGGTAAATGTTGCCACAGTCACTTATCAAAGAACCTTCATTCTAATTTCAAAATATTCCCACAATTTCCCGTAATCTAAAATTTAGTATAGCAACACTGAGCTCGAGGCTGCATCGTGTTAATTCAATGAGGAACATTATACGCTATTATTGTTAACTAACATTTGAGCCCGGACTCACCCACCGACCACTGCTCACTGATACCCAGTCATTCTACAAACACTAGGGGCTAAAATTCCACATCAGCGCTGTTTAGTTAATTATAATGAGGTTGCCTCATTGCTAAGTAATTGATAGTTGATACTCCCAGCTAATAGACTATTGATTTAACAGTTTAGTTGAATAGTCGCGCACACTCACGCCTTTTATCCCCCAAAAGGGGTTGACAGAAGCGCAACTAGTGCATCCACTTTTCGTCGTGTGTATTTTCTATACAATGATAAGGTAGACGAACCAATATATAGGGCACAATGTCTGGACTCCGGGCCACTTGAGTAGACTTTCATAGCAGCTATATTTTAAACATGGGTCTGGTTATGGTGTTTGTTGTAACGGCACCAGATATAGTCTACCGATTAAATGTGTATACGTAGCAATTTGTAGTAAAAAAAAATTTTTTTTTAATTATTAATTTTGTACGAATCTTTCCCTCTTATACAACTACAGTTCGAGTAGCTTATTGTAAAGTATAATTTCAAAAAGATATATGGTTTCATTTAGTAACGCAATGTCTAAATGTCATTATATACAGCCAGAATCTACATAAATCGTCATTAATTACTGTTGAGCGTCAGATGTTGTTAATATTCCCGGGACGCCTGCATGGACACAGGCACGTGAGGTACAATCAACTATTATAGAAATTAACATAATTTATAATCATTAGTCGAGTTTGACCGGCTCCTCCGTCGAATTTCGTATTCTGATGCCAGCTGGTGAACTTAGACCAACGTCTAGATCATTAGCAAGTTTGAACAAAAAACAAGCGCCTAATATAGAATAGATTTGAGGATCGTTTTTGTTATTGCTTTGAATGACGAGACGAGATTGCCGTTCGCCTGATGAACTAATAACCGCCCATAAACATTAGAAAACTATCCAACACCTTGAATTACAAAATTTTGTTTAGTAGTCCACTGCGCTCGCCATTCTGAGACATGAGATGTTAAGTCTTATTATGTTCAGTAGTTACACTGGCTACAATGTTCATCAAACACAACAGTAACTACACTCTACTGCTTGGCGAAAGAAATAGACATTGCGGTGGTTACTATTCAGGCGGATTCTCACATATGACAGACCTACCACCAGTAATTCTGCCAACACGTTCTGCACTGGCAGTTTTTATTGTTACAAGGAATCACGAGCGCTTGCGAGTTGAGACATGTTTTCAATAAATATTAGCTTAAATATGTACAGTAATTACAGGCCAAAATAATAATTACTCTGAGGCTCCGCTTGGGTAGGTACCACCGCAATGTCTATTTCTACCAGCAAGCAGCAGTGTGTAGTCACTGTTGTGTTCCGGTTTGAAGGACGCTGTAGCCTATGTAACTACTGGACATAATGAGACTTACCATCTCATGTCTCAGGATGGCGAGCGCAGTGATATACCGAACAATACTTTGTAATTCAACGTGTTGGACGGTGTTTCTACTGTTTATGAGCCGTCGTATCGCTTACCATCAGGCCAACGGCAAGCTAGTCTCGTCATTCAAAGCAATAAAAAAAAACTGCGTACCGTAACATAACATTACTGGGCAAAAAATAGACCTAATAGCAAAGATTTTAGAACATTCTGATCACCAAACAAAACGCCCCGTCGAGTGTCATCCCACTTTTTGCACAATAAAAACATTACCGCTCCGTTGAAAAGTTTGCACGATTTGAAAAACAAAGTTTGCGAACGCAATGAAAATAAAATTGTTGTTACAAACCGCTCGGCCGTGGAATGGAGGTTAGATAAATATTTATACTGCGACTCGATTGTGTATTTTTGTATAATATGTATGATTTGTAGGTAATGAATTATTAAATTGTTTTAGTAGGCATCAATGCAGTCGACACCTGGGGAAACTTGAGGGCCGGATATTGGAATTGCCTGGTTTAACGACTGCAGAGGCCTGGATACAAAGTTTAAAATGGAAGCGGGGAGGAAAGTAGTAAAAAACACACACTTCACACTTGTGCACTATAATATATCCTGCGTACCTGGCTGATCTCCGTTGAGATTGCACGCCGTAGTCGAAATTCGGCTAGGAGGAGGTTAGTAAAAAATAATATAAATGAACAAATATACAAAAAAATACAAATTGAGGAATCTACTTTTCAAACGGTTTTAATGAATGAATACCTAGAATTATATTTATAGCACAAACACTACAGCTTTATTCATAAGTTCAACAATTTTTGATTAGGCAAGAGAAATTTGAATAATCAAACAGATAAACTCAAATAGAAAATAGCTACAAAATGGCGAAGTTTGTGAAAGCAATTTTAAAACACTTTCTGGAATCAGCTCACTTGCTCAACTCTTTGAATAGTAAAGTTTTGGCTTTGCCGGCTGCCGTGAGCACCGCATCGTAACTAAATAAAACCGAACAACTACGGTTCTAGTTCAAATCTAAGCTGGATATTAGGTTATAGGTACTGCAAACGGTTAATTTTGTAAAGAAACAGCGACTTCAAGTTGTCACTAATTGCTTACCAACTTAGTTGGACCAACTGTTGGCTTATCAACTGTTGGTTATATAATGATAATAATATTAGCCCTGTATTATATACTTGCCCACTGCTGAGCACGGGCCTCCTCTACTACTGAGAGGGATTAGGCCTTAGTCCACCACGCTGGCCTAGTGCGGATTGGTAGACTTCACACACTTTCGAAATTCCCATAGAGAACTTCTCAGATGTGCAGGTTTCCTCACGATGTTTTCCAACTGTTGGTTAGTCGAAGCAATTATCAATTTTTATTATACGAAACCAATATATTAATAAGTAAGTTGGTTCGCGACGCCGTCTGCGTGAAGTTTTTCCGGGATGAAAGTCTACAGCACGCAGTAATGTAACTTCCTATTACTGAAATAAATATCAAATTCGGTTAAATAGTTCCTGAGATTAACGCGTTCAAACAAACAAACTCTTCAGCTGCATATAATATAATTGTATATAGGTAAATTAATAATTCATCACCGCCACTTTACAAAGATGGCATCTATTTTTATTTATTTATATAATTCTTTATTATACATATGTATAAGAGGAAAAAGACAGTATATCCCCTTATAAAGAGTACAATTGGCGGTCTTATCACTCGAGGCAATATCTACAGACAACCATATAATATCATAATATCAGCCCTGTATTGTATACTGTCCCACTGTTGAACACGGGCCTCCTCTACTATTGAGAGGGATTAGACCTTTGTCCACCACGCTGGCTTAGTGCGGATTGACCCTCGAAAAATCCTAAAGAGAATTTCTCAGGTATGCAGGTTTCCTCGCGATGTTTTCCTTCACCGTTAAAGCAAGCGATAATTCACAAAGAATACACAGATAATTTTTAAGAAAAGTCAGAGGTGTGTGCCCTTGGGATTTGAACCTGCGGACATTCGTCTCGGCAGTCCGTTCCGCAACCAACTAGGCTATCGCCGCTTTCAGACAACCATATATTGAGTAAAATTTGTTAACCCAAGTTCACTTCTGTATAAGCGGCGGTTGACCGACGCGGGAATCGATTCCGTGCGAACCCACTATCAGGCACTTACACGGTATTATTATTTACATTTCACCACCAACTTACCCGCAACTAACATACCATTTGCCATCGCTTCCGCATCGGCGAACTTCGATTTAGAAACTATAAAAATAGATTGAATTTTTGACTATTGGCAATATTATTTGAGTTGTTCATCGTTATGGTTACAACAATTATTTTACGTTGTTTACACTAAAACACATTACCTTTAGACTACGTAATCCCGTAATGTGGGGTCGGCCCTAATGGCGAAGCATCCGTACAACCAAATTCCTACCAGCTTCCCTTTTAGGTTTATTTACGTTTGTCTTTTTTATTTTCTGTTAAATTGGTCGCGATATGTTAATTAAACCAATTTTTTTTGCCTCGAGTTACCTTTTGAAAAAAAATTCCCTTCGCCACTGCTCGGCCCTAAATACTTCTCAAGCATGTACTATTTGACTTAGTTCTAACAACCCGTCTGATATGAACTTGTAGTTAAAACTAATCAATAGTGCTTATTAATATGGGACTAATTTTGCCAAAGTAGCTGTAGAGTGCTGGATTTTATCAAAGGATTTTATATCTTCTCAGGAGAGTAATAAAAGTCAAAACAATGTTTCGTTTACGGCTATTCTGTACAATATGTGGCTCGACTTCAGAAATAGTATAACTGGAGTAACATACATATAACGTAAAATAATATATTATATTATAGTTGTGATAATAAAAACGTTGATATTTTCTTTTGAATGCAATCATGTGTGATGTTAGAACATGTATATATGCATATATGCATGTATCCGCAGTACCTCCAAATTTTTTTAGATGAAATAATACAATACATAGAATAAGTATCCACATAATTCTATATAAATAAGGCTACCATAATGTGTTTACATACCCCCTTATTCATAGACGTTATTTAGCTAAGGACGGAGCATTGCTGTGATAACAAATCTGTTTCTCTGCTTTGTTTATCTGACGGCTTGCTATTCGTTCAGCTTTGTTTATCTAACAGCCAACTTGATTGAAGATGTATCTCAATATTAGCCAATCGCAACGGCCCTATGTCTACACACTGCAAAGGCTGCGATGCCGTCAGCACTGAGAAACAGACTTGTTATCACAGCTCCATCCTTAGATAAATAACTTCCATGAATAAAGGGGTTAGCATGACATGCAATGTATTGTATTAAGTCAGTATAGGTAATGGGTTCAGTTTAATAATCAGTCTAAAATCATCAACCTCTCAACTCAGTTTTTTTAGCTCAGAAAGTATACAATGGACAAATGAACAGCTCCTTGCAATCATAAATTAACATTGTTTTTTATTTATCTTATTCAAGCATGATAAAGTGAATGCATTGTAAAACACACGAATTGAAGATCACGCTTGGATCTGTTAAGGGATAGGTAGTGACGCCGAACCCGACAACCAATGATTTTGTTAAACGCTCTTTTACAGTATTAAACATTATATTAACAAAAATAATTACAGAATATAATTTTAGACATTTTTGGACTACGTGCAACCAGAGAGAATAATAGAATAGTCGCCGCGTGACATCTTTTCTTCTGCAAGCCTGCCCACGCAGCCGAATACTTCCGGAAAAGCCCGATGTCATCGGCTAGGATACCGGCGCGTAACAATTTATTTTATTCTACCTTCCCAATCTCAATCAGTCTATCACCATCCACTGCTGAAAGTATGCTAGGTAGGCTTCGCGAAGTGACCGCAACCATCAGGTCTTATGTTATCTTATTAGGTCTTAATTACAATCCTCTCCAATTCGGGAATCAAATCAAAACTATCAGTTAATATACGTACTAAAACTAACCTACCATTCGGCCAATTTCCTTTTCTCTTTCACAAAATACACAAGTCTTAATTTCCATAAGATTTGGAATATATTACTCGGTTATGACGCGGGTGACAGGTACCCTCGTCAGGCCTATTCAATCTGTCCAAGGCAGCACTAATTACGCTATATTTGTTTAGAAAAATGTAATTTGTTACTTAATAAGGTTGAATTTTTATTTACTTATAACTGACTTGAATATCAAAATTTTATACATGGTTTTGTTCGCGTCTCTGCTCGCGTGAAAATGGTTTCTCAGCATCGCATTTGCACTTTTCAACTGTTAAATTTGTCTATATGTTTATTTAGAATTCTAGTCTATTTTTGTGTTATTTCTAAAAATATAGAACATTTGTTATAGTTATAGGGTTGTGTGTTTACAATCATCTAAAATGTTTTTATATTTATTTAACTTGTAATATTTTATATTAGCTTTATTTATTTACTTATTGGGTAAGGATTGCTAACGGAGTTTACAATCATTCTTATAATAACCACATATTTATAGCTATAATCAGTAACGTAGTTGTAACTCTGGTTAAAAGCAATCACAGCATGAGCCGCAATCTTTAAGACAATTGAAAATGCTCAAGTACTTATTATTGAAGCATTTATACAGGTAGAATGGAGTGTAAGGATGTTGAGTGTATGTATGTTTAAATTTAAACAGTCAGAAATAAATAAAACGATGAAATCTAAACAGACAGACTACACTAAAAACACCCAAATTCCTGAAACCTTTACGTACTGTGCAAACGCTGTCAAGTTCAACCATACAACACAAAATGGCGACATTTAATTTGAAAAACTCTCAACAAATAAACAGTTGATTAGTTATCTAATGTCAGCAGTGTGGACTGTTGCGTTCCGATTTTAAGGACATTTTATCTTATGTCACTGGGCATTATGAGCCTCAACTTATGTCTCATCATGACTATGTTATCCAGTGTTACTGGGCATCATGAGCCTCAGCTTATGTCTCATCATGACTATTTTATCCAGTGTTACTGGGCATCATGAGCCTCAACTTATGTCTCATCATGACTATTTTATCCAGTGTTACCGGGCATCATGAGCCTCAACTTATATCTCATCATGAATATTTTATCTAGTGTTACTGGGCATCATGAGCCTCAACTTATATCTCATCATGAATATTTTATCCAGTGTTACTGGGCATCATGAGCCTCAACTTATGTCTCATCATGACTATTTTATCCAGTGTTACCGGGCATCATGAGCCTCAACTTATATCTCATCATGACTATTTTATCCAGTGTTACCGGGCATCATGAGCCTCAGCTTATGTTTCAAGGTGACGAGCGTAGTGGACTGCTACTCAGTACTTCGTAATTCGAATTTCCGAAAGTTGCTGTTTATGGGCAGTCTCACACCAGGTGACCGGCATGCTCATCATTCCATTGCAAAAATAGTTTACCAATAACCTGTATCTTTTAGCTTCATAGTATAAAATACATTTCGTCGCCGCTATGCAAAAATAGTCTATCAATTACCTTGTATCTGTGAGCTTACATTTCGTGGCCATTTTAACTAATATATAACGTCTGCGCGGCACCTAACATGCGTGGATATTTAACATTATAATACTATTATCTAATAGTTCGACACACATAACCACTTGTGAGTCGGATATTATTCAGAACCCGTTTTATCAGACACGGATTTCTACTCGCTAAGATATTTGGTTCAAGAGACAGCTGAAGAGCGGATTCATTTCGATAAATCCTGGGTCTACCCTTACCCTTGTCTAATTTCCCCGTTCCTTCAGAGTAGGAGCAACCGTTTATTATTTGGCTATTCTTGTTTAGTGGAGTTCTTTTTTACTCGATTACATTAAAGAGACCTCACTGTTCTGGTGTGTGGAGTAGAGTCCAGATACAATGTTGACAGACGAGGAATGATTATCCTTCGCCAGTCGACACAATTATGTCGACCTGTTTGAAACTGTATGTACACAAGCTGATTCCGGAACACAACAAACGTGGGACAGTGCGGCGGATTTTACACCTTGTATGCGATGATTGCTATCCTCGTGGATACAAAGAAACTACAGTATTTAATATCAGGTATAATATTAAAACAGGTTACAAACAATAAAATGGTTCGTCTATTGTTAACGAATTTTAGTCTTTAAACATTCACCAGATTAAATATTACAGTAGAAACCGGTTATAACGACTCCGCTTACAGCGACGCATCGGTTATAACGACTATCAGATATAGCGCCTAGATTCGGTAATCCCTTCAATGTCGCTATAACCGGTTTTCACTGTATTTTACTTCACTAGATATATATTAGTGTAAATAAACGTTCTCTCGGTTCAAATTTCCTTGTACCAAATCCGTCTGATTTGCTATTAACGGTATTTCCACCGCGGTGTATGAATTAGTTGAACCACGCCTTAATTGCGCCAATTAACGTTGTCACAGAGACAATAGTTCCACCCAACTACATTTGCTAGAAATTAGCGTATCTGGGGGCACGGTGGGGTCCCAAGATGTCTCTAAAGCGCTGTACACACCAAACCCGTCAATACACCTTAGGGACTTGACGTCGGCTTCTTTTAAACTGTCATGGTGTAGAGACTTTACTGTGCCATATAAGTGGATCACGCAACACGCGGCCAGCGAAAGTTCTGGTTATAGCCCGTGATTGTTTGGTAATAAGGCAATTTGGTAATTTGGTAATAATAAGAGTAAGCGCATCTAAAGCAGGGTTTCTAGATTTAATGTTATACGTATGGCCCGCCTTTAGTTAATTTTGTCACCTCTTGGCCCTTGCCTACCAAAAGGTTGCTGACCGCTGATAAAGTATCGACTGAGGAGAATTGATTATCGTTCGTCAGTTTTACAATTATGGCGGCCTGTTCAATACTGGTTCAGTTAAATTATTGGTTAAAAGATCCCGGAACGCGTAACGTTTACGTAGTTACCAAACTATTAAATACTAAAACATCAAGTTTACCTAATCTAACCTATAAAATATATGACCTATAATTATAATCTTGATATAAAAGGCAGACAGTACAATACAAACGCAATGAAAGTGATGTTGATAAGTATGGAGTATGATTAAACCGATTCATCAACATCAGCACAAGTCCAGTTTACTTGATAAATAGGTTCAGTACGTCACAAACATGTTTTTAACTGAGCGACGAGTAACTCGACTGACTCGCGTGTTAGCATTACCCGGTTTTCACCGCATTCAGGGGATCAAACGCCCAGTATACTTAAAAAAAACTTCATTTCTCGATTAAAAACTATGTGAAAGAATTTGTGCAATATGTATAATGTTAGCATAAACCATGTTAGTGATGGTATTTGTAACACTTTTTGCTATAAAAACACTGAGCGTTTGACAGGCCGAGTCTCTATCAGACCCAGAGGACGATATAACTCTGGCAATCCGTCTCAAGCACGAGCTGCTCAAAAAGCTCAAACACTCCACACGACCGCAGCTCCGTCCTCGCCGTCGAGGACCTCGCCGCGTCCCCCGTCCTCCTGACCCTTCTGATAATTCCGGCCCGTGTGCCGATGTAATCATGTTAGACAGTTAGGTCGCTTGCGCACCTTTCGCGTTTCCATAATCGCTGATGTCCCCAAAACATCTTCTCTCAGTGGCCGTCCTGAGCCGAGGCCGTGACCCTTTAGAGGGTCGCCCTCAGCATGGTCACTTAAGGGCTCGTAGTGCCTATAGCACTCACCCGCAAGACCGGTGTGTTTATATAAGCCGGCCCTGCCAGGCTAACAAACGTATGACAGGGATAAAAAAAAGAACAGACCGAGTTAGTTAGTTGTTGACAATCATACCGGTCGGTTAGTTGGTGAAATATTCGTGAAAGTATTTCTGTAGTCAGTGATATTTCTTTTTATTTTAATTAAAATCGAATCCGTTTTCTAACAATATATTTTACTCAGAGCAAAGTAAAAGATATACAAATTGTAGCAAATATTATTTGCTAGTGCAATCTGTGGGGTCTCGTGGAGATTACACGCTGCATCGTATAGACCGTCTATTGACAGCCACCAATTTATTCTTGCTCTCTGGGCGACGCTATAATGAAGTGAATAAATTGAAACATAAAATATTTTTTCATCTGTAGCCGCATTTATTTTGAATACACTCTAAAATCTAACACATCAAAGTCTAGTTTTAAACATATCTCGGGCTTAAAATTATCTACCCTCATTTTTTTGAAGCTATCACCACAAATATTTTGCATAATAAACATTGTATCCTTTGAAATATACAGGTTAGTGAGTGCTAAAAACCTCAGTCCAACCCACTATATCTTGTTTCTTAATTAACACCCCGACTACAAGCCGCTATGTGTTAAAGCGTAAACTCTAACTTGAAAAAACTACCTTAAAATGTAGGAGTAAAGTTGGAAGTTCACTGTTGGCTGACAGTTCAAATGAAAGTACGTCGACAAATGTCTTACACAGGAGTGTGGGTAATGAAAAAAGATATCTAGAGCCGACACATGTTTGCTTATGGTTTAAAATATTGTTTCTTGTGGTTTGAAATGAACAGGGCTCCTCAGTTTTGAATAGAAACGGTAAACACACCAGGTCTAATGGTAGCCTACTTTACCGGTGTAAGGGTGGGTGAGACGATTCATTCTGGCCTAATCTTGCAAGCTTAGTAAATAGATAATATTATAAATAACTATACATAATAATAAATGAAATGTTATTACATTTAATATTGAGAATTGTCTCAATTATTTTCAAATTATTGGGCCAAATTATTTTAAAAACGTTTCAAGTTTTAATTTATCCACTATTGTCATGTCATTGTCAAAATAATAGCAAAATACAAAATAAAATCCACGATAGTCCCTATAATACAATGGTCGTAATTGGGAAGTTGACTATGTTTTTTAATAAATTTATGTTATGCAAAATCTAGTGGAAAAAAGGATATTCTGAATCTGAGTAACTGTCAAGTAACAAAAATAGCAAACTGTGACGTCACCGGCCGTAACGCCGCAAGCGTAAGAAAGAGATAACGTGCCACCCCACATCGCTTCACTTTAGCTCACAACATTTCAATATGAACAACTGCTTAATTTATCAATAAATTGTAGGGCTGATTAGACAAAAGAATTTCTTTTTAGTATTATTTTCTGTTACATATAATTAGAAAAGTACCCTATTTGAGCAAAGTAACGGTAACTCTGAATGTAACTGTTTACGAAGAAATAGACATTTATAGCAAAAAAATCTACTATCCACTGTACCTTCTCCTCACTACTCTATGACAAGCACTTGACGTTACTGTTGACGCACGACGTATCTTCCAAACGAAAATTAAATTGTCGTTATAATTGACAGCGAAGTCTTCATTCATTACGGGACGCGTGCGCGTTTATTTCACGCTCTCACTTATTTACATGCTCGAAGGCGCTTTTCCAGCGACGAGTGAAGAAGGGAACTCCATTTTTTTTAACGACTGAGCTGAATATGGTGTAAACATAAGTGCCAATGGGTAAATTAACAAATATTATACAGGGCTAGCCCTGTAATATGTAATACTATATAGGGCCAATAACCAAACACGAGCTCTCTTCTACTACTGAGAGGGTTTAGGCCTTAGTCTAGCACGCTGACTAGATGCGGGTTGGTAGACTTTATATACCTTCAATATTCTACTGGAGCATTCTCAGATATGTAGATTGCCTCGCGAGGTTTTTCCAGATTTTGTTCTACGTACGCAAAAAAAACACCGAGGCAGTGTCGAAATGAGACCTCTATATACCTAAAAAGAGATAGCGTCACACAATCAATCTTACTTATAAAAATAATCTGCTCTTAAACTTTTAATCACAGGCGATGTTTAATTTTGACAGCTATTTAAGCAATGCTTAACCACCTCTTAACGCTACAAGTTCATAAGTATTTTTTTTTTTGATAATTGGTGGCAAAGCAATTGATTAAAACATAAGACGAATTAAAGTAAAATTGTATATGTGTAAGTTGCGTGAAAAAATAATATCACATGGTGTAAACGTCTATCTCTTATTACTATATAAAACGGTATCAAAGAGTACATCTGCTCATTGCGCTCATGTACCAGTAATTAGCGCTCCTTTGATACATGCGTTGGAGGTTTCAATTAAAAGCAATATCTTTGTATAGAAGCTAGTATCCAGGGCAGTAGGCTAGTTAACGATCGTAAAGTTCTACCGCTACAGTAATAACATAGTAATAGTATGTTATACTTTTACCATCAAATATTCTCCTAATACAACTCCTTCCAAAGAAATGCACCCATTATTCACCGCCAATGCACCCTCTTTAAATTGTCTCTATCGCGGTGATCAATCCACGACATGCGCGCGCGCAACCCGCTGTTGCCTCAACATTATGTCGTAATTTATCTGGCCCGTTCGTCTTTGTCTCGCGTTCGACTTAATTGGAACTAATTTTTAATGGGAGCTATTTATGTCCCTTGTAAGATGTTTTATTTGTACAAGTTTTGAAAGCTCTAAACGATTTTTGTAACGAAAATATTTTTGTTTGTTGTTTTATTAACGCAATTAAATAATTCAATATAGACCTTTCGTATGCGATGGTCTCAGTAGGTACTATTATGTGGTATTAGATGTAGCTCGTAGGTTTAACCACGTGAATAGCTTTTCCTGCTACGAAGTCCTTAAAACCAATGACGTTTTACAAATAGACGCGTCATACACTAACAAAATTGCACATAAAAACAGCGCAGTATTTACTATAGTCACAGCCCTAGCGGCTCGCATTGATACGGCCTGAGTGTGCCCGAGTATGCCCGAATGAGCCCGAGCGTCGACCGCCCCGTCGCCATGACAGTCAAATAAAATGCATTTATTAGTCAAAAAATAAGTTAAATAGTATATACTTATTACTAACGTATGAAATGAAACGTTTTTTCATTTACAGTTGGAGTATAATTTGTACATCGTCGAAAAACACAGGAAGGCATTTTATTTATAAAAATACAAAAGTTAGTAGCGGCGACAGTGGTTGGAGGTTGACTAAGTGAATGTCGGGCAATTACCTTACTTTCATACATACATACATAACATCACGCATTTTATCCCCGAAGGGGTATGCAGAGGCGCAACTAGGGCACCCACTTTTCGCCAAGTATGTTCCGTCCCATGATCTGATAGGGGGCGAGCCTATCGCCATATCGGGCACAAATTCCAGACTCCGGGCTGATACTGAGCAGAAAAACCCAAATATCACTTTGCCCGACCCGGGATTCGAACCCAGGACCTCAGAGCGCTATTGTACCGGACGTGCAATACAACTACGCCACCGAGGCAGTACCTTACTTTCATCTTGCCAGTATTGAGCTCGGACAACGTATCTATGTAATAAAAACAGCTTAAAATACTGCAATGATGGCGCCAAGTAGGTACCTATATAAAAACTAGGTTAACAAACGTTATTTCTCAAGGGAACAATTAAAGGGATAAAAGTAGTCTATATATTTATCCAGGACATGGTATACACGAGTACTAATTTTCATCAATTTCCATGCATTATACCTGCGTTTACTTCTAACAATCACATATTACACAAACTTTCATATATTACTATGTTAGTATGTTTTGCCTTAACAAACTCCCCAAGGTTTTCCACAAACTTTCGTTAATATTGTAATAGTACCTAATATTTGCATTAACACCCATCCCAAACCACCTTGAGCATTCCTTCCATAGATTATTAGCCCACGAGTACCTAACGGTGGAAATATGTAAAGATTTACAAATAGTTCGTCATTTTGAAAATTTTAAATATCCCTTACTAAATTGTTTATTTAATAGTGTTGATTGTAAATTAAAATGATCGTAAGAGGAGATGCACAGAATCAATAATTTTAATGACATTTTGTGAGATTAATAACATAATATCCCCATTAAAATTGAAACTACCAAAGTTAAGATAACATATTTTAGAAATATGATGTTTTTTTTCTATATCTATTATAAAGTTCGAGTAACTAGCTTTTAAAAATACGGTAAGCGTGCCGTTTAGCTGTGGAGAGCATCTTAAGTTAGACCTTTAACAATTCATCGGTAGAAACTGCAGTCAATTTCATGAAAAAAAAATTGCATGATGCGTATACAAACATACAGACAGACAAAAAAATTAAAAACTTGTTTTGGCTTCTGTTACTAAAGACCCCTCATAAAAGTTTTTCGTCGCTACCTTTAATGTACAAACATCAGTCTATTACAATTTTATTATAAGGGAAAAATTTATATTTTTTTCATTAGTCGAATGGTAAATAATGAAGAGCAAAGGATAAATAACGTTTCGAGACAGCGCCACTGCGCACGCGCATCCTTGGCATAGATTAATTACGCAGGGATGGAGATGTGTTTAATTTATGCCCACAATTTATACGTATTCGGTTCATCGGCGCAGAATAATGTTTCCATTTATTATTGGATTATTGATTTATTTTACTACTCACAGTTGCTAATTGCGGATCGCGGGTTTTCTAGTTGTGTCCCACTGATATTTTTTTATAAAGCAGAACTTTGCTTAACTGATGTCCTATTTCATAATAGGACTGAAACAAGAGTACGACGTACATTTATCATAAAAATAATAAATAAATGAAAATATAAATAATTGTAAATGGATTGCATATTGACACATTTTTTTTTTAATTACACACACACACACACGAAGGGATATGCAGAGGCGCAATCAGGGCACCCACTTAAATTATTTTATGATTAATATCCGCCCGAATAGCGACCACCGTACACAAGGTGTGAACACTCCATAGTGGTCCACGTAAGTGTCGCGTTCTGGAATCAGCCTGTGTATATCCCGTACCAACAGGCCGGCATAATTGTGTGGAATGTCGAAGGATAATCATCTCTCGTCAGTCGACATTCTATTGGACTCCACTCCACTTACCATCAGGTGTAGTGACGTCATTTTTCCGTGCCCCTATATAAAATTAATCCGCTATAGCAGCCCACGTAAGTGTCGCGGTAGGAATCAGCCTGTAGATAAGGTTTCGAACAAGCCTTTATGTCGACTAGAGATACTTATATTTTCCTGTCAGTTGATATACTATCTGAATACCCAACTCACGAACTACTGGAACCTCTGCTAAATAAAAAATACTTTACCCTATTTCTAAAAAAGTGAACATGACATTGATTGAATAATCACAGTTGAACTATGTTTATAGTTCTGTCCCTCGCGACACATTCGTTCATTTATACTGTCCTGTAACTGAGCTGCTCGGCTGCGAGACGTCACAAGTTCAAACCCGAACTGAAACAAATTTAAACAGGATTAAAGTCAGGATGATTCGACAGCATAAATACGCTGCCACTTCGTAGAATTTATCCTTGTATGACAGATAACAAAAAAATACTAATAACCAATAAATAATTTAACGTTATCTATATATTGGTTAAAGCAAAAGCAAAAGCCTTGTTGGTTGTGGAACGGACTGCCGAGTCGAATGTCTGCAGGTTCAAATCCCAAGGGCACCTCTGACTCTTCTAAAATTGTGTGTATTCTCCGTGAATTATCGCTTGCTTTAACGGTGAAGAAAAACATCGTTAGGGGACTTGCACAGCTAAGTAATTCTCTATAGGAAATTGAAGGTTTGTGAAGCTTACCAAACCGCACTAGGCCAACATGGTGGACTAAGGCCTAATCCCTCTTAGTAGTAGGGAGGCCCGTGCCCAAGAGTGGGACAGTATATAATACAGAGCTGATATTATTATTATTTATTATATTTTACACTTTTCAAGCTACCGAAGATTTTTGAAACCGACCAAGTCTAAGTCAAATAGAAGATTTAAGTAACCTACAAGTTCATGAACCGACATTTGAAAACGATAAATCAACTGCGCTGTCCACCCCATTGATATAGTGATTTAAGATACGCTCGGTTATTTAAACATCGCAATATATTTTGCAGTTTAAGAGTAATTATGTCAGGCCGAAGAGAATTATGTTCAGTATTGGGGCAGTTGGTATTTTTTTTCCATCAGAATAATTAGATGAAATTCGTGTTGTGAAAAACACATCTATTTACAAAATTACTTTACATAGAACTTAGGCTGTTACCTTGTTGATCAAATACGTAATACATATTCGTGAACAATTTTCACACAATTACTATTAAGAGACTTAACTTATTACTACTGAGAGATGATTATTGCTTACGTAGTTGCTAGAATTACCTATGGATTGCTAGATTTTTAAACGAACACATCATGTCTTTATCCCTTACGGGGTAGACAGAGGTGCCACCAGGGCACCCACTATTCGCCATCTATTTTCCGCCCCATGATATGATAGGGGACTTTTGGGACAAGTTCTAGACTCTGAATTGACAATAAGCAAAATAACCCAATATCACACCCTCATGAACTCAAAACCTCAGACCGGTGCCGTATTGCGCACGCTACACAACACGCTATATGCCACCGAGGCAGTCACTGATTCATTGATTCCTTCCAAACAGAATTTCGACCACGGCGGCCAATCTCAACGGAAATCAACCAAGTACTCAAAAGATATTATAGTGCATAATTGTGCGCAATACACAGGTGCACTCTCTGTTCCTTCACTCTCATAGTGCGGTGAGACGGCAATCCGGCAACGGCTTTACGTGCTTTAAGGCAGTCACTAAACAAGGGGTAAAGTATTTCAAGGAATCAACGCGTTTGCGTGCGTTAATCATTATTTCAAACTTTAACTCCCATAAAATACTAGTAAAACTTAAGCTATAAAGTGCAGTAATAAACGTAAAAGTATTGAATTATCGAGCATCAATCTAAAGTAGACTTTATTGACCCTTGGCCACCAAAAACTAAACTTAAAGCATTAGAGGATTAAGACGAAATTCTTGAGAGGTC
Source organism: Manduca sexta (assembly GCF_014839805.1). Classification (NCBI taxonomy): domain Eukaryota; kingdom Metazoa; phylum Arthropoda; class Insecta; order Lepidoptera; family Sphingidae; genus Manduca; species Manduca sexta. Next base: position 1,646,045 of record NC_051130.1, read on the forward strand.
GAAAAGTCGTTAAAATATATACTGTTTTATAGCCGTTGTGGGTTACTGGATGTCGAACGGAAGGTCTTAGGTTCGATGTCCAGGTATACAATCATTTAGTTTTATTTACTTGATGAAATCGCATCACTGGATATTACTGACGTATTTTATTAATTTATAATGTTTTGCATAAGTTTCTTCGTATGTTGCTTACAAAGAATAATCAGGATACTTCGAAACACTAAACCTAAGGGGTTGTATAGGAGTTTTAAATCTGTATAGTATTTTACGTAGACGGAACTGTGAGCGAAAGCTAGCTTATACAAACATCATCATCATCATCAGCCGCTATGTCCACTGCTGAACATGGGCCACCCCTAGATTTACAGATCGACCTATTGAAAGCGGCCCATAAAGCAACCTTCTGCGACTTTTATGAGGACGTCTGTTCACCTCGTAGACATCCGACACTGCGCTTGCCAATACAAACACCTATATATATATATATATATATAAATGAATCTCTATTTCCCTTGGTCATCGCATCACATGTGAACGGGTGGAACAATTTCGCAAATTCTTTTTTTGTTGTATTAATTATTGTCAGGAGAAAGTTCTTATGAAAGAAAAAAATCATAAAATTACGCTAAAATAAGAAAATTTAAAAAAACCTAACGAAAATATTAATTTTATATAACTGTCAATTGTTTGAAATAACTGTCAGCGATTGGCAGAATGCGCGCTGCAAATTCATAGTTAAGACGGGACAACGTCTGTCGGGTCAGCTAGTACCTAATACATTTAAAAATCTCAAGCCATCGCGTGTATAACAAAACCCGAAAATAACTTGTTTACTCAACAATCGTAAATCTGGCGAACACTAATAAAGCGGACAGACAGACAAATGCACCATATCTATATACGCCGGGCGAACAATTTAAATTCCACGCGTAGCTCCCGCGGGATGAACGCCGCGCGGTTTATTGGCGGTTATTTTAGGATTTTGTTACTTAGCGCCTGTTTCACAATTAACGAGTGACCTATTTTTGGATATTTAAGTAGACAAGGAAATGCATAATAGCGACTTCATTCCGAAGGGTTAGCAGAGGCGTAACCGTTTTTATACCCGTCCCATGATGTGATAAGAGGGCAGTCCATCGAAATGATTCCATTGAGGTGCTAAAATGGTACATTCGGAAATTTCATTCAAAGGGTGTATACAAATAAATATATAAAAAAAAAAATTCTTTGTTTGTTTCTTGGAGACATTCTTATGACTGTTGTTAAAATATATGATTAGAGAGAGGACGTAAATAATATTCTGTAACTATGTAGGTACCTAATAGACCTTATAGAAGATAATAAGAACTCCCAAGCATGAACAGGGGCGGCGGCAAAATTCTGTCTAAAATATTTAATTTCAAATACAAAACATTTATTTGCACAACACCAAAACACAATAAAAAAATAAAATAAAAAAGTCACACTAACACCATTCTAAGTCAAATCTAGAATTATTTTTAGGTTTAAATTATAAAATATCCCGAAAAATCCAGTTCCTGCTTTGTCATCACTGTTAAACTTGATATACTTATATTGTATATATATAAATGTGTGTATATAAGAGTGATCCTGTGAAGTTTGATTGAGATCACCACCAGCTGAACTGTCTAAAGATGCTGCCAATGCCAAACTGAAGAAGTACCTCACCATAACCAGATTACCTCAAACATCTAAAGTGAGTCAGGAAGTGGGAGGGAGCTAGTAATCAATTTCATACCATCCGGTATTATAACTAGTTTCAGTGGCCCAATCCAACTACGGTGTACATAACTACAATGGGAGAGCGGGGACTGTGTCCATTGGATGATTTATACGAGATTTTTGTCGGCATTTATAGTTTAAAGTGATTTTGGTGGTAGGAGGTTTGGAGGTATTTATATATAGGTTTATAGTATATACAAGTTTATAGTTGAATTATTCAAGAAAATAATAAATAAATGAAGATATTAATAATTATTAATAAATATTTTCATGCTGCTACTAACTTTTTTTATTATATTATGATGAATATCCGCCCGAGTAGTGACCGTCGTACACAAAGTGCAAAACCCGCCACAACGGTCCATATAAGGATCTCGAAACAGTAGTGTGTAGTTACTGTTGTGTTCCGGTTTCAAGAACATTGTAACTACTGGACAGAATAAGACTTAACATCTCATTTCTCAGGATGGCGAGCGCAGTGGAATACCAAACAATACTATGTATTTCAAGGTGTTGGATCATTTTTGTACTGTTTATGGGCGGTCGTATCGCTTACCATCAAGCGGGCGACAATTTCGTCTCATCATTCAAAGCAACTAATAAATGGTGTTTCTACTGTTTATGGGCGGCCGTACCAACAAGCGAAGGGCAAGTTGGTCTCATCATTCTAAGCAATTAATAATTTTTGTTTCTACTGTTTATGAGCGGTCGTACCAACAAGCGAACGGCAAGTTCGTCTCATCATTCTAAGCAATTAATAAATGGTGTTTCTACTGTTTATGGGTGGTCGTACCAACAGGCGAACAGCATGCTCGTCTCGTCATTCAAAGCAATATATATGAATATGCCACCATCAATAAAATATTCTATGTATTCCGTGACACAATGGATCCGAACTGTTATAGAATTTCCTCTCGTCCAGTTTCCATTGAAGTTTGAAACAACACGACGTACCGGACGCGATAGTTCCTGCCAACTGCCAAGTTTAACGTACTGGATTATCTGAGCTAGCTCTTATCTCTCATTAAAGTCAGGTGGAGAGTTTCTTAGATCTTCAATACTGTTGTCTAAGTGCAATACATACTTTGAGAATTAGTGTTAACTATTTGGCTAGTTCGGTCTAGGGGAGGAAAGCGGAGATCGACCTAATTGATATTGCGTATTTATTAAATCATTTATTATACATACCAATAAAAGATGTCATCTTTATGAAGTCCGTTGTAAACATAGACCTGTCCTAAAGGTTATTTTAAATCTTAAAATAACCGATATTTTACAATAAAACCATTTATCTATTTACCTATGTCGCTTGCAAAAATTTCATCGAATTCGGTTCAGTGGTTCAGCCATGAAAGACAAACAGATAGATAGAGATACTATCGCACTTATAAATATTTACAACAGTAAATTTATTTAAACAGCTTAACATGCACGTTGTTGAGCCTATTTACCCAATTTCATATTATTGCCACTACACCAATGATACGGCTCAAAATTACAGAAACGTCGGGAGAAAAGTAAAATAAAAAACCGTGATAAAATCCGTAAAATAGTTTAATTTAAATACTATTTTAATTTCTTAACCCTTCTGAACCATGGATGTCGAAATATTATGGAATAATCTCTTTACCTTCAAAGCAAGCTATTAGTTGACTCAGGGCAACTAGCATCGTTATAATAACACCAGCCGTATACAATATACTGTCCCACTGTGGGACAAGTGCTTCTTCTACTACTGAGAGGGATTAGGCCTTAGTCCACCACGCTGGCTTAGTGCGGATTGGTAAACTTCTCACACCCTCAAAATTCTTATAGAGAACTTCTCAGGTATATATAAGTTTCCTCACGATTTTTTCCTTCACTGTTAAAGCAAGCGATAATTCACAAAGAATAACGAATGAAATGAATGAAACACTTTATTGTTTACACCAAATACAGAAAAATTAATACAATTATTATCATATAAAAAACGTGCACCAATAGGCAGTCGTAGCGCTAAAAACCGATCTCTTCCAGACAACCTGATATATAAAGAGACATATTTATTATAAATTAAAGAAGGGGTGTGTAATATATTCAGCATGGAAAAATAATAATAATCTAACTAAAAACGATCCTAAACTAAGATAAACTAAATACATATATTACTTATATATACAAATACATAAACTATACTTACATATTACAAAATAAATTATTATATTAATATATACATATACACACAACAGGTTATTACGCAGAAACTGAACAATGATAGTGAATTTTCACTCTGCTTGAACACATTTAGTGACGGAGCTTGCCTTCACAATACACACATAATTTTAGAATAATCCGAGGTGTGTGCCCTTGGGATTTGAACCTGCGGACATTCGTCACGGTAGTCCACATCACACACAACTAGGCTATCGCTGCTTACTAGCACCGTAATTATGAAATATATATTTTGTGCCCTTATATATCTGGTCTACCACCGTCTGCGCAGTGTATTACTTGAACAAATAATTCTACAAAACATCGATTATTGTGCTCGAATGTAGAGCAATGCACTTCATACAAAGACAATGAAGGGAGACAAATGGGCGCTAGACGAAAACAAATGCAGCACCGTAGTTTATAGGAATGTACTGATCTGTAACGGTACATCTGTCTGTCTGTCTGTCCATCAGTGGAGATAAATTTACGTAGAGATACAAAGACGGATAGTATAGCGTACAAATACGAGTCAATTCGTATTAGTAGTAAAATATTAATTGTTTTTTTTTTGTTTAGGGCACGGCAGTGACCCCACGGCATATAACTCTATTTATATTAGTAGTAAAATATTAGTTCTTTCTTCTTTAGAGCACGGCAAACTAATCCCACGATATGATCTGCCCGTTTAGCAAATTACATCCAAATCTACTCAGCGGTTCACTGCCTACTTCAAACATCCAAACATTATCACACAATTTTACATTTACAATGTTAGTATTAAATAATATGATAGTGTGTAGAACTGTTATAGCATTTTGTCGCCGGAGTTCGATGGATGAAGGCGGCCCAGAACCGGGACCTATGGCGCTGAATGGGGGAGGCCTATGTCCAGCAGTAGACGATCCCCGGCTGAAATGAAAACTGCAAGGCCCTGGAGGAAAGTTGAAGGGGTTAGATGGAATGGAAGTATTGGGGAAGGACAGAGACTAGGATGGTAGGAGAGGAGAAGGCCGGGAAATGTTCGCGAGCCCTTATAGGCCTCATTGTGAAGTTACAACGAACAGGTATAGACACTGAACCGTATGCCTAGAGCCGCGTCAAATGTCCCCCGATGCATGGGCGTGCATTCGGTGTGGAGCCCGAGCCCACAAGAATTGCCTCATAGGGAAAGCAGTGTGTAGTCCATAGATATTATTGTCACGTCACGACAGCTAAACAAAACTGACATAGATCAATGACAATACCACTCTATATCTAGATAAGGCTTTACGCAGACGCGGTCTCCTTATTGCAACACACGACACAAACTAATCGACTATTGATTAGTTGAACTATCAATAAAAGAAATATTGACGACTTTTTCCTTTTATATACAACGAGCTTTTGCCGCGCCTTGACTTGCGTAAAAAAGTTTTCCGGGATAAAAGTCCCGTCATATTCTTTCCCGGGATAAAATTAGCGTATATCCCTTCCAGGATTCAAATCGAATTTCACCGAAATCATTCTAATAGTTCACAAGTAAAAGCGTAACAGACAGACTAGAATTATCAAAATATTTATTATTTTATTTTATCACATTTTTTTATAATGTAATTTTCCCCCGACATTTTGAACACTTTGTAGCCTTCGTGCTCCCGGGGGCACATGAATCCTGTAGTCTTCTAAGCTTCGACAGTAAATAAAATAAAGTATTTTTTTTTTATTTATATGTTTTACTTTGGCGTAAACATAAGAAATCATTAGACTAGAGTTACTTTCACGTTTTTTGAGTAGAAGTATATATTGAATCGAATCGTTTCTATATCCGTTCTTTTATACTCCTTTAATTGTTCCTTGTAAACTAAAAACATTTATTTATAATTCTCTAAATTTCAGCGCCTCATTACTACAAAACAAACACCTAAAACCGTAGAACATTCCGTAATGAGCACAGGATCGTATATCGATCACTTTTGTCTGGTACAGGCGACAATACTTTAGAGAGAGACAAAAATGTAATTGCTGTGAGAGCATGGTGTTTTTTGGGCTCCATATTGGCACGAGAATTCCAGCTATTATCTACACTATGGTTGACACCGTTTAGTAAAGTGTGGATGTGGTATTTGTAATATTTATTGTAACGTTTGATTTACATATATTTCGTTAACAAAAAATATTAATAATATATTAAAAATATTAATAATATTTTTTGTTAACGACGTTTGTTAAGAGTATGTTAAAAACCTCAACAAAATAATTCCGGTATCCAAAGGATGGTCAATTAAACAAGAATTCGTAAACTTTTAATAAAGCGTTTTAAACTTAAATAATTCTAGTAAAAAAAATAATTAAAAAATTTACTTTATAAAAATATAATATAAAATGTACCTTTTTTTTTGTTTCGCGGAGAAAGTGCCTTATTACTACCGCCCAGCCTTCGTGGGGGGCGACTGAGCGGTTATGCTGGGGTCACCGTGCCTTACGGCCCAGCGTTGAGCCGCCCGGATTTGATGGTGACCTTCGGGATATAAAATGTACCTAGTGCTATGGAACCTAGATGAATTTGGCGATTCCAAATAACATGATTGCCTTTCCAATCTCAATACGTATATTAAAATTACGACTAAGTCCAAACAGGCTGACATAATTGTGTTAGTAAAGAATAATCATGTCTCATCAGTCGACGCTCTATCTGGACCCACGCCACCTACCATCATGTACAGTAGGGTCATTTTGCGGTGCGCATATTAAAACGAGAGCTAATATTCAGTTACCTCAAATAACGTATAGCTCAACCAGCCCACTCTACATACATAACATACATAACATCACGCATTTTATCCCCGAAGGGGTATGCAGAGGCGCAACTAGGGCACCCACTTTTCGCCAAGTATGTTCCGTCCCATGATGTGATAGGGGGCGAGCCTATAGCCATATCGGGCACAAATTCCAGACTCCGGGCTGATACTGAGCAGAAAAACCCAAATATCACTTTGCCCGACCCGGGATTCGAACCCAGGACCTCAGAGCGCTATTACGCCACCGAGGCAGCCCACTCTACTTTACACCAAACCACATCCAAACCTAACACCGTCGGTATCCAAGCGATTTTCCGCGGTAGCGCCAATTAATCAGCCGATATATTGATTAATTGTACTAGGCGTGCGGCGGCCTACGCTCGCCGGCCGGACTCGTGGTCTACTAATGACGCGGATTATTTCAACTAATTATGTGCACTACAGTGTAAAGAGTCCATATAACCGGATTCATGCCGGCTTTCCTTTTGTATAGTAATATGATAATATCAGCCCTGTATTATATACTGCCCCACTGTTAAGCACTTGTCTTCTCTACTACTGAGAGGGATTTGGCCTTGGTCTACTATGCTGGCATAGTACGGATTGGTAGACTTCACACACCTCGAAATTCCTATAGAGAACTTCTCAGGTATGCAGGTTTTCTTACCATGTTTTCCTTCATCGTTAAAGCAAGCGATAATTCACAAAGAATACACGCATATATTTTTAGAAAAGTCAGAGGTGTGTGCCTTTGGGATTTGAACCTGCGAACATTCATCTCGGCAGTCCGTTCCACAACCATTAAAATCTAATTATCATTAAAACCATTTGCAAACCGCATTTATGCGTATTATAAATACCTATAAGTTGTCGGATTCTCTTTTGGAATATTTCACCCTTCGCCACTAGTGTACTACGTTTTTCACACGGTTTGTGTTAACTAGTGATGTACTAAGGGTTTGATGTGTAGTTTATTTTTTATTGAAAGATGGGACGAGCACGCCGCTTACCTGTTGATACGACCACCATAAAAAGAGGCAACGTTATATAGAAATTGCAATTATAAAAAAAGCGCGGCACTCCACTGCGCTGGTCACCCTAATGTAAGAGGTTAAGTCTTATAATGGCCAGTAATTACAGAAATAGACATTGCTGTTGTACCAAACCAGAGGGCTGCTCGCATACGACAGAGCTACCACAAGCACCGGTGAAGGAATAGATAGTTGTTACAACCCAGGTCTATTTAAAGTCCGTATTCACAAACGCTATCTAAAGTATCCACAAACGCTAATTAGCTAAGTACAGCAATGCTGTGTAAGTCGGTTTCTCAATACTTTCGGCATGACTTCGTAGTGCGTAGACATAAGGGCGCCGTGATTGGCTAAGCTGAAGATGCAACATAACTTCAGTCGATTGTTAGATAAACGAAGCTGAACCAAGCCAAAGAAAACTATGTAATTGCCGACACTATGCATTCGGACTGCAACCTCATAGTATTGTTTGTGAATAAGGGTGTGAGCCTTTTTGCTGTATGCAGTATTGTGTAACTGTTACGGTTTAAAAAGAAATTGTAACCCTAGCTGTGTATACAATTTTTAAACGAATGATTTGAAGATAGATATCGCAGGCTCACATTTTGTGTGCGTGTATGACGAATTGGGGATAAGTGCTAATTATATTTTCCGTAAAAAATATTTTGACACAGCCTGCATCGATATAAAAGCGCTCTATGTAGTTGAGACAAAGAGTCGTTGCAGTCAATACTTATCATTTCTGAGGTGTTTCAGCATAAACAGCTCGATCAATTTATCCTTCTCATTCTCTTTATGTTACTGGCCATAAACACTTTGCATAGTCCATTTTTTACATTATGAAGCCCGAGGAAATGTACTCAGCAAACAAGCTACAATCAAACGAAATATTAATGTAAATTACAATCTACCGCAGCGCCATTTTTAATTAGGCGAATATTTTCGCGGTAGTTTTGTTTATGCCAATTAATTTAAACCTGCTTTGAGGTTCTTTCATAATTTGGGGTAGTGCGTAGATGTGTGATAAATGAAATTATTTTTGAATATAATTTTAAACGTATTTATTATTAAAAATAATAAAAAATGTGTTATTTTGTAGTTATTTTCGTAATATAAGTCGCTTTTTTTAATATTACGTACTGGCAGTATAAAATATTTTTTTTAGTTGTTACCATAGATTAAAATTTTCCCGCTAATTTTGTATTTGGAATACGAATATACATTTATGATGTTAGACATTGAAATAAAACTATTATGCGGATTTTATGTCGTTTTTTTTAAAACCTTTTGTGACACCTTACTTGCCAAGAAGTCCTTTGACCGTAATCAGAAACAAAGTAATTAATGACATGACTTTTGTATTTGATCCTGTTATATTTTATTTTATGAGTTGCACTTAGACGTGGTGAAGTAGGCCCTTAGTCGCTTAACCCGTCATGACTTGTCAAAATTTTATTTTCAAATATGTACAGGTAGCTGAATGTTTGCCGCCAAACATTGACAGCTACGCGTGTGACGGAAAAATAACCTTATTATGTAGTATATAAGGTTATAATCCCGTGACACACGCAAATGTCATGTAGCTGTCTTGGCTCGCCGGCGAGCCACGAGAGACCAAGAGTTAACGCCTAGTCATTATACGAACAAAGTAAGAGGACTTATCATTTATTAAAAGGTGGGATACATATGCCTTTCAATATACATATATAAGCACACGGGTTTGTGCAGAAAGATAAGCAAATTCAGGTATTTCTAAAATACATTTCGTTTTGAATTTGAACCTAACGTTTGTAATGGCATTAAACCAATAAGCATTTTCTCTCATGCCCTTATTGTGTAAAAAAACGGACAAGTGCGAGTTGGACTCGCGCACCAAGACTTCCGTACAAACTTATAGGTAACGTATCTAAGTATATAAATACATATTTAGAGTTTTCATATTTTTCCTTAACATTTGCTGTAAAACCTATCCCGGTAGAATGTATTAAAACATTTTGTTGCACCTACATTCAGCAATAAAAAAATTGTATTTGTATTTGCCAAATTCTATAATTCTTGGTCAACGGCAAGTACCATATAGGTTTTGATTTATTCGTTAAATTACAAAAAAACGACATAAACGGTCATAGCTTTTACCCGTTAACTTACAAGTTTTTTCTTCTTCGTTCTTTTTTTACAGATAAAAGAAACCGTAGACCCGAATATTTGATATAAATTTCATTTTAATACCTCTACGCGCTCCTGAGAAAATTGTTATTGACAAACGGACAACAACGTGATCCTATAAGGATTCCTTTTGATGCACGGAACTCTAAAAACCTCAAGTATTGGCCGAACTGGAATTCGCAGCAGTTAACTACTTTAAAGAGAAGACAAATTGGATACAAATTTTATAAAACCCAAAATGCTATGCCGTCATACCGAAGCAAACTAACTGAATCCTAAATTAAATATCAAGTTTATCCTAGAAAGTTGGAAGTATTGCTAGTATGCACAAAACTCCGAGGCTCCGCGGAACAGTGGCAAGTTCTCTCGTAATTGCTTTATTAGGATTTCAACGGTTCGCCCAGTAACGTTCCTTGAGATTTTTGTTTAATTAGAGATATCATCACTTTGGTAATAAGGTATTTCTTTTATCATTTCAGGGAAGCGGATAATCGTATTTCCAATTTATTATAACACTGATTTTTTTGTTTAATTGGTTTATTTTCATTTTATCTCACGTCATGAAACAGAATGTATACGCGTGGCAAAAAGTTGGAGCATTAGTTCCGCCTCTGCCTAGACCACCTGGGATAAAGGCATGAGTGTGCGTGTGTATATTTTTGGTACTATCTTCTGCTTGAATTCTAATTATAAAAAATATTAGACTACTTAAGATTTTGCGAAGCTTTATTTAAAATGCCTGCCAATCCAGGTCTACAAGAGTGCTAGTGGTGGCCGTATATGAGTTAAAGTAAAAACTATTGTTAACCCACAGCTCCGCCCAAGTTCTCGGCATCTAATAACCTATACAAACGCTTTGTTTGAAAGAAATATTGTTTTAAAGTTTCGCCAACGCCACAAAAGGACCCTTGAAAGATTTATTAATCATTCTTAAACAAAAACTACTTATAACATAAAATATAATATCTAGCTGATACTTAGTATGTGAACAAAATAATAAAATAATTATTGGTCTATTTTAAAGTCAATAGGGTTAATTAGCACGCTTCCCTCACGAGAAAGATGTATTCCGAGATAAACGTCCAGCATTATATTTTCCCGGGATAAAAATCTATAGCGCTCTGGAGTAATGTAGATTCCCATTAGTAAAAAAAAAACTACAATCGATTTTGTAATTCCTAAAATGAGCGTGTTCAACAAACAAAAGTTTTCAGCTTTATATATTGTTATAGTAATAGTTTATGAATACTGTTGGTAAGTCTCTCATATGTGAGAGTCCGCCTGGGTAGGTACTACCGTACAGTCTATTTCTGTCGCGAAGCAGCAGTGTGTAGTCACTTTTGTGTACCGGTTTGAAGGACATTATAGCCAGTAACTACTGGATTAACATCTCATGTCTCAGGATGGCAAGCGCGGTGGAATACCAAAGAATACTTTGTAAACCAAGGTGTTGGATGGTGTTTTTACTGTTTCTGAGCAGTCGTATTGCCTACCCTCAGGCGAAGGGCAAATTAGTCTCGTCATTCAAAGCAAAAAAAAGAATAACTGTTACCTGATTGAAATTAGCCCTGAATAACCACAATGCAGTAATTTAGTTATCACTACTTCAGTGATATAATAAACAATTGTCCGAAAATAATTACAGACAATGGATGGGGATACTGAATAAACCAAAAGAACTGATAACCAACAAACCTAATAACGGGAGCAAACAATAAAATTATATCTATAATCAACGCATACGACAATAGAAAACAAATTTTGGAATGTTTACTATAATACTCATAAATACATCATGATTTTCCACCCACACCTGGGCAGCGTATCGTAGAGCCGTTCAAAAACGTAATTACATTTAGTAAAAATCAATTCCATGCACCGATCCCTATGGCGCTCAATGGGGAAGGCCTATGTCCAGCAATTGCAAATGGACGATCCCCGGCTAAAATGATAATGATCATAATGAATGACATGCAAAGCAATCTGCAGACAGCATACAATAGAGCTCTTTAAAGTTGGCTGTCAGATAAATTAGGTTAAAGAAGGCAATTGAAAGCTTTACACATTCCGGCATAACTGTATCGACTGGCGAGGGCAAACTCTCGTCAGTCGACTATGTGGACCCCACTCCATTTCCCATCAAGGGCTGTGGGGTCACATTGCAGTTCCCATATATATATGTGAATAGTAATATAGGTATGTTTGATGGATAGATTGTCTAGTACGCTCATCCTTAATCGTTGATGTCTCATCCTCTCCCAGTGGTCGTCCTGAGCCAAGGTTCGTAACTCGAGTGGGTTGCCCTCAGCATGGTCACTTAATTTTGAAGGGTTGCAACCGCCTAAAGCGCTCACCCAAAAGGCCAGTGTGTTTGTATAAGCCGAACTTTGTCAGACTAACAAACGTATAGATATTTTAAAAAAGTAATGCCAGTATTTATTTTCAAACAGAAGCAAGGCTTCGAAACATTGAAGACGCGACGGTACTTGAGTTCTTTAAAAATAAGAAAGTCATGAATAGACAAAATGGAATTTGAAAATAGCGCCATCTATTGTAAACTGTGGGTTACAAATCTTTAGCTTGAGTGTAGACGACATTGTGCTTTTCAGTTTGACAGTGAAGTTTATCAAATTAGAATGGAAGACGCGAGATATAACAGAGCGCCTTTTATTGGATTTTTCAGAGCGGCTTTTACTACACCTAAAAGGGAATAGATATATTAATAATAGGTAATTTGCCTAACTACGTTCTCTAATTATAAGTACGTACCTATATATTTTTTTTGCATACCGCTGAAACGGTGAACATGTTGCACATGTAAGATATTTAACATCATAATTTATACCATGTTTTATGTAAAATAAATTGATTTGATTTGATTTGGAAAGAATATTCTCTTAAATTGTCGACAATGACAGTAAGAAGAGCTAAATCTTTGAGCTAATGTCGTTATGATAAAAAGCGGTGGTTGTTGAAAATATTGTAGAATAAAAGTCCTCAAACTGAAGTAGCAGTAGTAGAGCGTACCGTAGTAACTATCGCCAGCAAAGCCAAACCCCCTTAAAACTAATAAGCTTTGTAAACTTACCAATACGATGTAGACTAAACGTTAGTAAATACATTTTTATTATTGAAATAAAACTTTTTACAGAATTTTAGATTCAGAATGATCAGAGGCCCTACTTCGAAAAACGAACATCGAAACGTCGTTCCGAAACGAAGAAACGACGAACTTCGGATTTAACCCTACTACCAAATTACTTCGGATCCGTCAACGTTCCTTTCGGAACCATAAACAATCGTTCGAATGAAAATATTGTGTCGGATTAGAGATGTATATCTTCAAAACCGTAAATTTTTACCTATTATGATATTCTTGTGAAAAAAACATATAAATTGGATGTCTAATTAGGTTTTCTGTAATATAACTATTGTTTCATAACTCTAAATATTTAATAGTTACAAAATTACAAATATTTTTGTTGATTTTGCAATCTACGGTCTTATTGCATTGTGTTTTAATCTGTGGAATATTAGAATTTTTGACAATTGATGGACATTGACAAGTTGACTGACGAAAATCACAACAAATTGGAATTGTAATTTACAAGTAAAACTGTTTATTGTATTGGTAAGTTTATTATTAAAATGTTATTTACTCGCTTTAAACAAATGCTGTTTTTCATTGCAAAGGCAGTTATTGTGTAATAACAAGTAAATTCCTTGGTTTGATCTATTAAAGAAATCATTAGTTTTGCCCATCGATATACACAACGGTTTTTACGGTAAAATTTATTGAATCTTTTTGTGAATTTTATTATTTTGCATTCCAGTAGGAATAAGAACCCATATATTTATGTACCCTATGTTAGGATGTTAATTAACATTTTTCTTATGATTCCACCTAACAGTTTCAAGGAGAGTACGACGACGAGTGCGCCCAGCGACACAGGCGACTTCTAATCGGGTCCTTCGCATTCCAACTGAAAAAAAGAAGTATTGGAGGGGATTCTGAGAGTTAAAAGAAATGAATAAAACAATTAAAACACGAATACAAAAATTATTGTAATAATGTTTTATTTTCCGATAACATATATTTGGTAGTTAATCTTCCATGCGTGATGCAGTGTTGGTTATGGCAGCTCGAGCGAGTTAGTAGTTGTTTAATTTTTTGATTCTGAAACAAGAAAACATATTATGTTTAAAGTCTAATAAATTCGAAGTCATAGGCACTTTGTACAAAGGATGGCATAAAATTCATAAGTTTTCTAATGGTTATATGGGTGCAGTCAATGGACCCACATACATTTGCCTGGAATTACATATTTATGAAAAATGAGAAATTATTAATGGCTTGTTTAACCTAAGTAAATAAAGTATTTAAATTTATTTTAAATTAAAGGCTAATGCTATGTGGATGATACTTAGGTACTTTCTAAGAATGATTAATATTTATTAACTCACGGTTCTTTAATAAGAGTCCTTTCTTGTCGGTTTTGTGGAAATTTTATAAATTTAGTCAATATATGAGGCTGACTCAGACACTTGCCTGAGGCACTCAGAGACTGTTTGCTGGGCCATGGACCCATCTACACTTAGTTCCACAGCTCCCTAACAACTCCTGGAATAAAAATGTAGCGCAGTCAAAATATGAAATTAGAAAAATATTATATACATTTTAGTACAATGCATCAAAAAACAAAAACAAGATCATTTAGACGTTAAGAATACTACAATACTAATACCAGCTAGGTTCTTGAGAAAGGTAGAAAGTAATATTTCTTCTGTAGCTTACCTTAGTGGTAGTATCAATTCCCCGTATATGTTGTATGGCGGAATTAGTGTACTATACACAACTATATCCTCGCAGATGGTTTCAAAAGGGGTGGCAAAGTCCTATAAGCTCTTACAAATTCCATGTTACGAAGGTTTTACGCAGTTAGAGACGCTTCCAACTTCGCCCAGCACTTTCCTATTGCAACAATTCTTCACACAGGAGTTATTGAGCAATTTTGAAACCTCTGGAGTACCAAACGAAAATCAAACGAAAGGCTTAGAGCTTTCGTAAAATTGACGCTAAGATCCGAACGAAGAAACGATGTATTTTATGTCAAATGGGTTTTCATAGTGCGGTCGACGAAAGTAAAAATGTCATAAGTGTCAAAATCCGATTACGGATCCGTCGTCGAATCCGTCATCGAATCCGAAACACTTCGTAGTAACAAAATGTACGATCCGTCATCCGAAACTACGGATTTCGTTTTTCGAAGTAGACTCTCAGGATTCCGACGTTTCGAATTCTGCAGTCTTCATTGTCTCGGGGCAGACTGAAGTGTTGGTCATCCGCAAGTCAAAGTTACAATATCTACCTTCATTTTACAATTACACAACATTTTAATTTTTTTAAGCTGTTGACGGTCCGATCTACGCTGAATGAGCTCACAGTGTCCTGAAGTCTGGCAGCCGGTCTTTTGAATCCGATTTAATTTAATGTAGAACAGGATCCAAGGCTAGCGCAAGCTTCAAGACATTAAACCGTTATCATTTTTGTACCCAAACAACAAACAGACAATCCTTTACCAAACTGTAGATATAATACATAACTTAACCCAACGACTATTGTTCGACACAATGCCAACTTGGACAAATAAGTAGACGGATATTTATGATGAGGGTATAATTCACTAAAATGTATTATTATTGTTCCAAACAGGGGTAGAAGTGATGCAATCCGAGCGAGCGGGCCGTGTGCCAGATCATATAAATACAAAAGATAACATCTCGCTTACTCTGTAGGTCAGGCCTTGAAGATAGCGGGGTTTTAAGAAGTTTTAGGGTCTGTTTCAGTTTCCAATAACCACGATAAAAACCGTAAACAGTTTTATTTCAATGTCGAACATTCGAAATCATTATAAACGCTATACGTCAAGTAAATATATAATCGGACCGAACACGAAAGTCACTCTCTAATCTATGCTCGCCAATAAAAGGTAATGAAATGAGTACTATCTACATTACCTGTTAATAAGTAACTATCAAATATTTACTGGTGAAACAGGCCCTTAGTGTTTCGATTTTCATCTTAGTCGATTTATTTCGACTTATAAGTGTGGAGGAGTAACTAGGCAGGCCTACAAAAACTGGTGAGAGACGAAAGGAAACACGCAATTAGGCTTACAAAACTGTTGAGAGGCGAAAGAAGACACCTCCCTTAATCGTAGGATATTTTATGTGTACAGTACTGATGCTGCTACTTATAAACAAATAGAATCATCGTATACACTACTTCCTAACGGTTGCAACGTGCTTCCTCCATCCTTTCTGTATTCTGTTACCCTATTACCTACACAATAAATTATAAAAGCAAAGATTGGTAACAGAGTAATGTAAAGATTATTATTATAAATTACACAAAAAAAAACCTAGTCTACTCTTACTCCAAATAGGGTACAGTGAGACCTTCACTCAGGAAAATTCAAGTATGAAGCTTAATTACAGGTTTAGTGGCCACGACGCAAGTTACTTTTCCACTCTATAATCTCGAGTGGAAATCAGTTTTAAAGTCCCATTTTATTAACCGTACCGGCATCTGAATAACCAAATAAACACATATTTAGGCTTTCGATTGATTCCACGAATGGGATCGGTTTATTGAAGTTCATCAGTTCAGTTGTTGTAGACATGCTGGTGAGACAAGGTAGCATGTAACGAAGGGTGTTTTATATTATGAGCTTTCACTTTCCATACACTCACTTTGATAATTTAATAGGAGTATGGCGTGTGCGTGAATTTATTTCGAACTGAAAGTGTGATGTTGCCGCTGCGATGAACTATGTTATAGTAGTGGGCGAATAAAATTAAAATTATTTTTATTGATATTTAATTTGTTAATGTTAGGATATATTTTATATCTACTTGGACAACAAACCAGAGCCTAGTTCCTACTGGGGCCATGCGCGGATCTTGGAGGATCTGTTTTTAGCATCTGACCTACGAAAATATAATAATCAATTTTGCTGGTGATATATTTTATATCCGCTCGGATAGCGACCACCGTACACATGGTGTTAAAACCGCCATAGTGGTTACACGTAGGTGTATTGCATAGGGATCAGCCTGTGTATATCTGGTACCATGAGGCCGGCATAATTGTGGCGACTGCCAAGGGGTAATCATCTCTCGTTAGTCGACATACTATCGGAGCCTAATTTACTTTCCATAAGATGCAGCGGGGTCACTTTGTCCTGTACGTATAAATAAAAATCCTTCAAAACTTTTTGTTACATTAACAATTCAAATAACTTAATGTAAAATGTGGTATCATTTAGTAAGTTAATGTATTTATCTCATATTATTTTGATATACAATAAAAACAAAAAGTTTACATGATTAATATGATTAATACAGATTGCTATAACGCGGTCGAGTAAACTTTAGTTTAAACTGCACATTTAATACACAAAGGCATGACCGTCCGGGTGAATGAACGAATGATTGAACGATACATTACACAAAATAAGTACACGACAAAAGAATCAACAACGTAATAGAAAGTAAGGTCGCCGTCGCACTAAGAAAGTTAGCTACTATTCTATCTCTGCTATATTTTTGATCCTTAAAAAAGCAAATATTACATTTTGGTAATATTTGCTTTTTTAAGGATCTGGGTCATATAGGCAGAAACTATGGATACCACTTTTCATGATTCTAGCATACTTCTCTCGCTTCCTCAACCTTAATTAATGCATTACCGCCGGTTCAGGGTACTTTTGAGCTGTCCTTTACTAAGAATGTCAGATATCTGATATTTGAAGGTTCGGTGCGGTCGACCACTACCAACTCCTCCATTCACATTTGCCTTATACATTCTTTTTGTAAGTCTCCTATCATACATCTTCACCTTAGCATACCCTTTCTCAATTTTGGTTACAAGTTTAGAATAACATTTTTAATAGTGTAATTGGTCTGATAGCAAACTTACTTGCCCACCTGCATGTAATAGCATTGTTAAGTCTGATTCAAGCTAGTAAGACAGCGACCTCCACACAAGACTGCCCTAGCCGCTGTTAAATCATCGAGCCGAGAGTGTTTTATGAACGACCGACTGACGGCTGTACGGTCGACAATATTTACGACTGGCAACTCGTAAAAAATATTTGACATTACACGGCAATCGAAAATTCACGACCTGAGCATAAATTTTCGGAGACGTAATTTGAATTTGCTCGTGGCACTTAATGACTTTAAAGACGAGTGTTCGAGTTGTAAAAAATTAAAAATAAAATGCATTTGCTGTGACGCTGATGGCTGACATAAATTCAATAGACTATTCTAGATGAAAATAATAAATTTGAAAAGAAACATGGCGATCTGATTTTATACTCTCTTTTTGTTTTGTATCTGCTATTATGACTGGACATTGGCAAAATCACCGATAGATAAACGGTGGCAGACATAATATATAAGAAGAAGAAGTCTTTTCTAGTGTGGATCATCTATTTTTTAAATGTCCTAACCTTTGTTACTCTTTATATGATTATCCCTCAACTATCCCGCAAACATGTCCTTTTTATTAAGTTTAGTTGATTCTTCTTTTATATTTTAATTTATTAAGTTAAATGTATTCGTATTAATACAGCCTATTCATAATACAGAACTGGTATAAAATTTACGTGTAAAATTATGTACTAGTGTAATGTTTTATTTTAATTTTGTTTTTTTTTTTTTAATTATTTTATTTTCCCTAACTCATAAGAAATTTAATTTATTGTAAATTATGTTTACCACACAATCTGTGGCCGATAATGTTTTCTTTTCTTGTTTTTACGTAAATATTTTACACCAACATTGCCTCGTGATCCACTCAAAGGCAAATTAATAATGTAATACGCACAAACAAACTCTTAATTCTGTGAGAAGCGTTTCCGTAACAAAGTTTTATGTACGCCTACTTTATACCATAATATTAGGGTAAATTATGGAAATGAAATTTCGATCAATTTTTGAATACAGGCCTATTTATGACGCCATAGATAGGCAGTAAAATCTAGCATAAATTATAATTTAGGACATTATATAACCTTTATGTTGCCTATAAAAATAATATAATAAAAATATCAACCCTGTATTATGTGTATGTGGCGGTACAGTTAGTGCATATACCGCCATCTTGTCAACATCGCCGGAACTGCAAGAGGATCGATGCAGTGACGCAACTGGAGTGATAATCACACAGCAATCACGATAGATGGCGACATCGATCCTGAATCACGCTTGCACAATTTGCGCGACGTGCAGCATATATACTACCTCCGAATAAGAACCGTCGGAGGGGCCGCGGCCGGTCACAAGCAACATCTGCCTGACTGGGAATCTTCCCCTTCCATAGAGGAACGCAACCATCTGTTCCTCTACAGCGGTATTGACCTTTAAGCCGCTACATGTATACTATCCTACTGTCTATAATAAAATAATAATATTATCAGCCCTGTATTTATATATTGTATCACGGCTGAGCACGGGCCTCCTCTACTACTGCATAGAATTAGCCCTAGTCCACTACGCTGGCCTAGTGCGGATTGGTAAACTTCATACCCTAAGAATTCCTATAGAGAACTTCTCAGGTAAGCAGGTTTCCTCGCGATGTTTTCCTTCAGCGTCAAAGCAAGCGATAATTCACAAAGAATACACATCCTTTTAGAAAAGTCAAAGGTACCCATGGGATTCGAACCTGCGGACATTTGTCGCTGCAATCCGTCATTTTAGAAAAGTCAGATGTTTGTGCCCTTAGGATTTGAACCTGCGGACATTTGTCTCGGCAGCCCGTTCCTCTCCCAATTGTCTATTACTACAACTGTTACCTAACTGTGGCCTAATTATAACATCTCCTTAACGGAATTACGTATTTAACACAATCACGAAATCCGGAATGCGGGCGCAACCTACAACTCTAGTTAAATAGAATTCGAGAACTTTACATGAAACGCCACAAATTATCAGTATTCTTGAGACGAAGCTCGTTTCCATCCTAAGATTAATAAACTTTGCTCTGTTCAATATTCATTTAAAACAACCACCTAAATGTCGGAATTTCGGCCAGTTTCATGTTTTACATTAACAATGATGATGGTATACGGGGCAATGCTTTTTTTAACGAGAGCAACGTAACTAACTAGCGACGATAGCCTAGTTGGGTGTGGAACGGACTGCCAAGACGAATGTCCGCAGGTTCAAATCCCAACGGCACACACCTCTGACTTTTTTGAAATCATGTGTGTATTTTTTGTGAATTTATCGTTCACTTTAACGGTGAAGGAAAACATCGTGAGGAAACCTGCACATTTGAAAAGTTCTCTATAGGAATTTCGAAGGTGTGTGAAGTCTACCAATCCGCACTAGGCCAGCGTGGTGGACTAAGGCCTAATCCCTCTCAATAGTAGAGGAGGCCCGTGCTCAGCAGTGGGTAAGTATATAACACAGGGCTGATATTATTATTATTATTAACGTAACTAACTAACACACCTGATGGTAAGTAGACTAGAATTCAGAAGTGGCCAAAGGTAAGGCCACTTCTCAATTAAGCGTGCGTTCGCGTAATATTACTGCGGTCTGCAATAAACCTATTCCTGCCGGCTTACCTTTCGTAAAATCTAATTATCATTAGAACAATTTGCAGACTGCAGTCATGCATTTGTACCTAAGTATATGTTGTGTCGGGTTCATTGTTGAAAATTTTCACCCTTCGCCACTAGATAATGTCGAGTGACGAGCGACGATTATCCTTTACCACTTGACATAATTATGCCGGCCTTTTCTTTATTGCTTTGAATTACAAGACGGGCTTGCCGTTCGCCTGATGGTAAGCGATACAACCATAAACAGCAGAGACACCATCCAACACCTTGAATTACAAAGTATTGTTTGGCATTCCACTGCGCTCGCTATACTGAGGATGGATGGATGCTATACATAGGATGTTAAGTCTTATTATGTCTAGTAGTTACACTACCCTGTTCGAAACCGAATAAATACAAGCTGATAGTGAAACTCGACACATTTACGTGAGCTACTATGTTTTTTATTTTGTGCGGATTAAGATATAAAACCTATACATTAGTGTAATAATGTCCAAATGCACAAATACTTAAAAACTAGGTGCCTCATCGACCTTCTCAAGGCTGTACATCCAGATCGATACTCATTATAATCGATTAAACTATTTTCATCAGTAATTAGACTAATATAAAACTTTATTCATTTTATTCTTTGATGATCGAGGATATTGTTATTTAAAATGAACGGTTCCGTAATTATTTTGACTGCCTTGATGGCGCAGTTGAGTACGACTGCAGTGCTGATGTCTCAGGTTCAATCCCCAGGTCTGGTAAAGAGATATTGGATTTCCTACTCGGTACTATCCCGGAATCTGGAAATTATATTCGATATGGCAATAGGCTCGCCCCGTATCGTATCATGGGCCAAAACAGACACGGGGGTGGGGGGCTTGTATATACACAATACTCCTTAGGGGATAAAATGTGTGAGTGTGTGCGTGTAATGGTACCCCTGTGAAGCGATGTCTGGATAAGTACTACTTCTCTATCTACTTCTGCCTCCAAACATCAGCTTACAAGCGCTGTTGTATTTTGTTTTAATGAGTACTGTATTTAATGGAATTACGGGGTACCTCTTGTAAGTCTTAGCTCGAATGTTTCAGAATGCAGTGTACAGTAATACGATATTTGTAATTTAAAGGTTTGAATGACCAATCGTGGTATTTATCATATGGCATTGATTTGTGTCATACGTTTTGTGATTTGCCGAACCCTAACCCCGCGCTGCGCCACATCTAATTCATTAGCTATGAGTGCTCTATTACCCTTGCCTAATACCACACTCACTGTCCCTCAAAGAACAAGGGTTAGTGCTCCACACCACATACGGTCTCCTGGACATCACTGCAAATCTTATTGGTACACACACGTCCAACTCACCGCCATGGTAGACCAGTTAGCATGCGACATTAACTTCTTCTTCTACATTAGATTTGTCCTCGGTTTCTACCACGAGTTCCAAATCTCTCCACGAATGCGAAGACTGGCGAGGTGTTACTGCTGCCTTGTGTTCGTATTTTACTTGATTTTGACTTACAGAACCAATCCAAATTATCATTCCGTGTTTGTGATTTTCGTATCCTTGTTCGAATTGTCTTTTTATATCGTTTATTCGCTGCTAGTAGCTGATAGGTACTTACTGCAGTACTACAAGAAAACACCGCTGATTGATGAAGGGTCAAATAACTATAGATCTGTCTGTCTTATGATAGTTATGTGCATGATGACTGCATTAAAGATATTGAGTGTAACAATCAATCTGGCGTACAAAAAAAGTCTAACCATATACGAGGTGTATTATGGTTTCTTGAAAATTGTTGCATGGATATGTATTATAATGGGGAGGGTGCCCGGGCTATTTGTATTCGCTCTGCTGTACTCTCGCGTGAGGTTGATGCGACAGACGCTGGAGAACAATGACTTCGACTGCAGAACCCTGGGCAAGTATCATCTGCGCAGGTACATACAGATGTAAGAAGCCATCATGGACCGATTGGAGGCAACCGACGGAGCTGTAAAGTTTCAGGTATGAAGTAAGAAACATACCGTTCTACTTGTTCTACTACATTTTAATCTATCAGACGTAAGAACAAGTGATAAATTTAATAATATTGATTAAGTTTCTTATGTTAACGCGAATGTTAGACATAATAAAACTATTTTATGGATTCTATCGCGGTTTTTTATATTATAATTTTCTTCCAACTTTCACTCTTTGGACGACCAACACCTCAGTCCACAGCGTGACTACGAAAGCTGCAAAGTTTTCGAAACGTCAGAAGGAAATTATTATATAAATAGCCCCGATAAAATCCGTAAAATAGTTTTCGTTTCAATAAATTGATTAGTTTATAAATTATGTTGTAGCAACTGTCAACTAATTAACAACGAAAGGTCAGTTTCACCACTGAGTAAATGTTACGTATCATATAAATATATTTAGTCGACCGAATACAAAATTCTTATTGTAATCTAATGCTCCCTAATAAATGTTAAATATATTAAAAAATTAAAACTAGCAACAAAAGCATTTTGCTGTACTTGCCATCTAGTGCACGGAGACGTCCCAATTAGGACAATTTCGACTCTTCAGATTTTGCATTCTAATGACATATCTACCTATTTATTAAGACCCTTCCCCGAGCAAAACGGCCCGCTAACCCTATTTTCAGAAGTAATCTATTCGATATTTATAATTTTAATCAAAATATATATAATATATCTTCGATAGACTATACATCAATAATAAATGTGTCATCTTTTTGGATGTTTCAAAATTTTTATAATGTGGATTGTTCATTAAATTCATAATGAAAATGCTAGTAAAATTCTTGATTGCGTGCATCACCTAAAGTACACATCATTTCGTTTTCCAACCAATAATTTTAGATAGACAATTTAATAAGGAATATTTTTGTATTTTCAAAAATATCTAAAATTTATTTATTATGTAATTATTCATCAATGTTTCCATATAAAAGTCCGTAACACGCGCGCCACTAAATATGAAACGAATTACTCAAGGCCGTTTGTTAGGGGAAGGAACTTAATATAAAACATTAATATATACATATTATTTTCAGCTATTTATATTAATGGCGAGGTCATTCATCGGTTTGTCTTACGGGACCTTAACCAGGGTTAATGATATGAGACATAACAGAGTGAGTATTATTTCTTTATAGTTAATAAAAAAGTACTGCTAAACTGGTGAATAGGAGTTGTCGGTTGAAAGAGAACACAATTTATATCACGGACAGAATTCCCAACGAAAATAATTTCTAGATAAAAGAGTTAGGTTAAAAACGAAGTTAAATGTGAATGAATTTGGATTCATTGAAAAAACTATATTCGCCATTAAACCGTATTCCCAGAAAAGTGCTGAACAGAATTTTCAATAAACATCCTTTTACAGCTGCAATACCTAATTGTAATTTTATTTCAGTTCGGAGATCTGATTGAATATGTTTGGTTTGTAATGGATACTTCGCTGTTAGCCTTACCGCTGGTTCTATCTACTGTACTGGTGGACCTGGTGACGCTGGAGATGCAGGACATGTTGCGCATCGTCGTAGACAGACGCATTTCTAGCAAGAGTAAGTTAATCAGACATTTATATTTATTATATCCGAAGAAAAATCACGCTCGCTGATTAGTAGCGAATACGAAGCGTACTTTGTTAGCAACTATTACCTAATTAAAAACGAAATAACTACTTATACGTAGTTACGTACAACAAACACGTAAGTCTCTGTGCTTCAAAGACGCCCTTCAAACTAGGACAAATTCGGGGAATTCCGAACGGCAGCCCTACTCTTATTCGAGACGCCCGGTCGTCTGAGCAAGTTCCAGCGCAATGTCTGTTTCTACTGCCAAGCAATAGTAGCCAAGCACTGTTGCGTTCCGATTTGCATTGTAGCCAGCGTGATTACTGCGCTCAACATCTTATATCTCAGGGTGATGAAAGTGGATTTCGACGCAGTTTCTAATTCAAACTTCAGTATAGTGTTACTGTTTATGGGTGGCCGTAGTGCTTACCATGGAGAGGCATCCTCGTCTCGTCATTCATCTATAATATAAAACTGATAATGGCTTGTTACGATAAGTCAAGTTCTAGTTAAACTTAAGCTGTATATAACCAATAAAATCGGCCGACAGAACATGGACTATAGACTCGGCGCTATATTGTTAGTGAAAACCTGCATATGCCTACTAGGGTCTACCGACAGAACATGGACTGTTCTATGCGCTATATTTTTAATGAACATTATGTTTATTATTATACTTCGTCAAGGCAGTGTAGTCACCATGTCATTCCTCAAAACGCTTGCATGTAACAAAAGGTCTTCTCAACTCTTGAACAAACGCGAAAGCAATAATAAACCATCTATCTATATATATATAAAAATGAATCCCTATTTCCCTTGGTCACGCCATCACGCGTGAACGGCTGGAACGATTTCACTACTTTTTGTTGTGTTTGTTATTGTCAGGAGAAAGTTCTTATGAAAGAAAAAATTCAAAAAATTACGTCGAAATTGACAGAGCGCCCTGCAAATTCATAGTTAAGACGGGACAACGTCTGTCGGGTCAACTAATAAATTTCAATAAAAGGCGGTGTCTATGTTTGTGCCATATGAAAGGAATATATTTTCTAATGATTTTACTATGTTTGAATGTGTTTAGACGAACGAGACCGCGCCGAAATCCAGAAGTTGTACCAGTATTTGAAGAGCAACTCGTTTAGATACGTCGTGTGGGGCGCGGTGCCGCTCAACGTGCACTGTATACTGTCCTTCACTTCCTCCTGTATCACCACCATAATTGCCATATTACAAATAAACGATTGGGTTTCATAATCCTTAGATAATATGAATTGTAGATCACTACGTCTGTCTATCTGTCTAAACGCGATACACTCAAAAACGACCAAAATTTGATGTCCAAAGATCCTGTAAAACTAACGCGAACGGAGCCGCCAGCAAAAACTAGTTCTAAATAAATAGAAATACTTTTCTAGAACAGCAATTTTGTCCCAATTTTTGTGACTGAAAATATAATCAGGATGATGACCTCAGTGCAGTGCCCTGTCGGGCTTAATAATTTTAAGTTCTGGGGCATTTACTCTTAAGATATACATACAATCCTAGTAATTATACTGAATTTGATATCAAAATAAAGATAGAATTAAAATAAAATTGTATCAATGGAGGCTATATTAATAATCTCGACTTAGTTTCGCTCTGAAATGCGATAGGTGAGACTCTGTCAAGTTGTCAGTATCTTAAGATCATCGCTATTTAATAAACAGTTAGCAACATCTCGTAGTATCTTAAGTAACAGTATATGATGGATTTTGACGGCTATTTTTATTCTTGAGCTCCGACTTAGCTGACAACAGGCACTCAAACAACAGCTTAAGTATTGTTTATTAAATAAATCAATAACTCAAATGTTTACTTAAGATGTTACTTAAAATGGGGCTGGTCTATAATTCGGTACTTAGAATTTGCGTACGCTGACTTATATCAAGTAATATTATACATTCCAGTTGCTAAGTCAATTTAGCTTAGCTCGCATAGCT
Organism: Manduca sexta; assembly: GCF_014839805.1. Classification (NCBI taxonomy): domain Eukaryota; kingdom Metazoa; phylum Arthropoda; class Insecta; order Lepidoptera; family Sphingidae; genus Manduca; species Manduca sexta. The sequence continues at coordinate 1,672,152 of NC_051130.1, forward strand.
GAATTATTTTTCATACATACAAACCTCGAAGTACATAAATCATCAATGCACTTAATTTTCTCAGCCCTGCGAACTTGGAAAAACTATTATTTACATCGGCGTCTACTGTTGAGCGGGCTGGGCAATTAATCATTAATGTTTAAAAAAAATATTATAAAATTGTACGTTGTGTTATCGCTTTTACGCATTTCAAATTGGTCTAAGCACAAACTCACACTGCTCACGTTTGGTTTGACACACGCATCCTATGTCGCCGTCATACTGTTTGTATAAAACTTGTAATAATTAGTAAATAAATTTAATAAAGACTTCTTTAAATACTTTTTTGTTTTAATCGACGCCGTCTTAGTCTCATTTTATCAAAGAGAGTTGGCGTTGTTAAAGTTTAAGGGTCGTATTAATTGATACAACTCAATTGCGCTCTCAAGTGCGACAGTTGTACGATCAGCTGACTCGCTGTCAAATTAAAGTAAGCTTCTTAAGGTCGTCACTATTAAATAAACAGATATCGACATCTCATATATTAAGTCACATCATATGACAAATTTTGACAACAAAGTTTTGATTATTAAACAACGCCGACTCAGCTGAAAGCAAGCTCTTAAATAACCACTCAAGCTTGCTTTATAAAATAGTTCAATACATTATATGTCTATTGAGATCCTTCACAAAGGTACGATCAATTTATCAATACGGTCTTAAGACTGTGGTCGGACACGAGCTATCCGACTATACTTGACTTGCCCGGACAGCAACCACGCAAAACCCACCATAATGGCCTACGTTAGTGTGTCGCGCTCCGGAATCAGCCTGTGTATATTTGGTGTCAAAAAGGCCGGCATAATTTCATCGACTGGCGAGAGATTAATATCTCTTGTTAGTCAACACTATCTGGATCCCACTCTACTACCATAAGATGCAGTAGGGGTCACTTTGCCGCGCCTTTACAAAAAAGGATGGTTATTAACGATAGAGCCCCGAGCGTAGGTTGCAGAAATGCCGCGGGCTATTACTGCCTCGATACATTATTACTGGTGGAAGATATCACTTATATGAGAAGCCGCTTGGGTAGATACCACCGTAATGTCTATTTCTGCCGCCAAGCAGCAGTGTGTAATCACTGTTGTGTTCCCGTTTGAAGGACATTGTAGCCAGAACTACTGGACATAATAAGATTTAACTCATGTCTCACGATGGCGAGCGCAGTAGAATAACAAAAAATACTTTCTAATTTATGATGTTGAATGGTGTTTCTACTGTCTCGTCATTCAACGCAATTTAAAAAAATATGTCAATTTTTAAGAGTGCAACTACAAATAATTTCGGCTAGTTCTTCGCACTACAAAGCATGCACGCTGAGATGTAACCTACCTAGTATAATGAATATTATTATGTATATCGAATCTTATTTATTTATTAGGGTCAAAAAACAGTTATATGTTATAGGTAAATTTTAGTTTTGAACATATTAAAGAATACAAACAAATAATCCACTATTGCTCATAGATTAACAAAAAAAGTAACTAATGACGGAAAGCAAGCAATGCATAGCTGTTGAACCTACGCTAACAATAAATTAATTGCCGAATTTGTTATTTTTTATAAAAAAGTTATATATTCGGTCGTTTTGTTTTAATCAGTGTGCATTACAAGGTGGACGGACGACCTGGCTAAGGTCGCAGGAAGTCGCTGGATGCAGGCCGCTTCCAACAGGTCGACATGGAGATCTTTGGGGGAGGCATATATTCAGCAGTGGACTTCCTGTAGCTGAGATGATGATAAGTGTGAATTAGTAATGAACTGCTCTAAACTTTTTTCTCTTCTCACTTTATCATGTACTGTAGTCTTTACCCTAAACTGATTGAAAAGAGCAACACCAGAGTTTCTTGCCCGTCCTTCTCTGGTGAAAACTGCTTTCCGAACTGGTGGTAGAGTTAATATTGATGGAATCTAAATAATGTATAACATTTTACAGATTCAAATAAATCATTTCATTTCAGTAAGGTTCCGTTAGCAAATGAAGCAGAAAACCATCAAAATTGTTAATAATAAATTATTCTACTACAGCGTCATTAGAATGCCATGTAAAAAGCAACCTTTACCTCACCTACGTGAAAAACTCACCAAATTTATATTTCGCTCGCCGGGAAATGGTTCGAAAAAATGCGTGTGTAATTGAATAGTGTTATTGAGGTTGTATTGATAATATACTGCGTCGTTTTTTAAAAATAAAAGGTTTTTAGTACTTTGGCATTTTGTAAGCGTTTTTTTATATAAACGCACGTGGCCAAGAATTTCTCGCGTTAAATTTCATTATTTTAGAGCAGAATAATGAAACTGATCGAATATACTGGTGATAGGTCTCTCATATGTGAGAGTCCATCTGAGTAGGTTCCACTGCAATGACTATTTCTGCCGCCATGCAACAGTATGTAGTCATGTTGTGAAGGTTTATATGCTACGAAAGCAGATGTCGGCGAACTCTATCGTATTTACTTAAGACCAATGTACCTATTTACCCGATATCATGAATAAAAATTTGAATAAAAAAAATTTGACATTGTAGCCAGTGTAACTACTGGACATAATAAGACTTAACATCTTTTATGTCTCAGAATGGCGAGCGCAGTAGAATACCAAACAATACTTCAAGGTGTTGGATGGTATTTCTACCGTTTATGGGCAGTTTTATCACTTACAATCAGTCGTACGGCAAGCTAGTCTCCTCATTCAAAGCAATAAAATAAAATATTTTGTATAGTATTCTACGAAAACTTGGTACCACGTAGACGCTGCCATAATCTTCACCAATACTTTGTTCTGAAACCACGAGGAATCCCCAGTCTTTGTAATTACGCTCCTACTTTTGAATACTGTGAAAACATTAAGTAAATTGAAGAGAGTTAGTTAAGATTCATCTCGCGTTACTTAATTGCCGAAGTCTGTAAGTGAGTAACATGGAAACTGCAACAAAACTATCTTTTGAGTCTGCAGGGATTTTAAATATTCACTTAGAAACCTAATTTTAACGTGGATTCAGTCAGGTTCTGTGAATGCAGCTGAACTTTGTGCTGCGGCCATCATGCTGAAAAAAAAAAGTTGTATATTTGTAAAATTTAGGTAGATATTGTAACTTTGACTTTGCGGATGAACAACACCTCAGTCCCCCCATGACCATGAAGCCTGCAGTCTTCGAAACGTCGCGTCGGGAGGAAATTAAAATTAAAACCGCGATAAAATCCGAAAAATAGCTTAGAATACGTTGGAATTTATTTAAAATAAAGAACCATGGTCCATACAAAAAGCGGACATGCTCTTTGTGACAATTATTGCAATTCTTTTAATTTACATATTTTTACACAATTACCACGATTTTTATCGACGATTTAATACTTCGAGTTAATGGAAATGAATGCGTATGTATACAATGGATGTACAAAGTGATTGTAGCGCATCAAACACACGAAGTTAAAATAGTCGTTAAGTTTTCTGAAAAATTTAATTTATCTTAATTAGGGTTCCGTACCTCAAACGGAAAAACGGAACCCTTATAGGATCACTTTGTTGTCCGTCCGTCTGTCAAGACCCTTTTTCTCAGGAACGCGTGCAGGTATTAAGCTGAAATTTATATCAAATACTCAGGTCTACTGTTCCTTGGAGCTGTGAAAAAATCAAACTTCTAAGCCAACGCAATCAAAAGATACAGCCGTTTATGTCGCAAATTTTCGAAACTCGCAAGGGAATCAAAAGCGATACGATACTTCCCGTGAACTCAGAATCTTGATATTTGGTACGAAGCAACGTCTTATAGTACAGATAAAGGAAAAATTGCGAAAACCGTAAATTTTTAGTTACATCATATAATAAAATTATTTTTAATAATTTTAAAGTTACTACCCCTTCTAAATTGAAATTCATATCAAATACAGGTCTATAATACCTTTAAGTTGTAACAAAAACAAACTTCTATGTCAACGTAATCAAAAGAAACAGCAATTTAAGGCGCATATACAGGAAAAATTCCGAATACCTTAAATTTTAAGACCTTTGTCTTTAATTTATGCTCTTCCAGTTTTCCATATTTTAATATTATGGGTTTCATTTGCAATAAAAATACCATAACTGTGACTCGATTGTCGCGATGAGTGAACTTTTACTTACAGGTTTGTACGGAACCTCGGTGCGCTATTCCGACTCGCACTTGTTTATCTTTCCGTGAGAACTGAGAACTGACAAAAAAAAGATGATTAATGAAATCGTTTAAGTCATTCACAAGTTACGCTACAAAGGGAAATAGAGATTCATTTATATATCACTACATAATATAAAACAAAGTAGCTTTCTCTGTCCCTATGTATGCTTAAATCTTTAAAACTACGCAACGGATTTTGATGCGGTTTTTTTTTAATAGATAGAGTGATTCAAGAGGAAGGTTTATATGTATAATAACATCCATTAAATAGTGGAGAAATACTGTTATTTTGTTATGTTATACCCGTGCGAAGCCAGAGCGGGCCGCTATGTTTTTATATACAACGTTCACAGTTTTTCTGTAGTGTATTTAGTATCAGCATTGCACCCGTGCGAAGCCGGGGCGGGTCGCTGGTATATATATATAAGACATGTAATATTATATTAAAAGTTGAATTTTAATACAAAAGCATCGCCTGGAACAAAGAAGTTCAATGGCAATGTATTAGAGTCGGTATTTGACGGCCCTTCGATACCTGCGTCGCATAACGAACACGGAATATCAGATATCTTAGTTAAACCCTAGTTCCACTGCGGTGAAGCGAGGGCGAAATTGATAGTAGCAGCATATATTTTATATCCGCCCGGATAGCGACCGCTGTACACAAGGTTTTAATACCCGCCATAGTGGTGCACGTGTGTTGCGATCCGGGATCAGCCTGTGTATATCTGGTCTTACAGGGCGGCATAATTGTGTCGACTGCCGAGGGGTAATCATCTCTCGTCAGTCGACATTGTATAAGACTTCACTCCACTAACATTCAGGTGCAGTGGCGTCAATTTGCAGTGCTTGTATTAAATAAAAATTGCGTTGTTATTATGTTGTAGATCATTCGCATTACTGTCGTGATATCAAGGTTTAAAAAAGTATTTCCTATTTGTTGTAAAACTAAAATATACGAGCACAGTTGTGTTTAATTTTAAGAACAAAACAGTCATAGTTACTGGGCAATGGACACTATGATATTTAAAAATGTATAATATTTAAATGTTCCGTTATAAAAATCAAGCTTTATTGGACTTATACTCAAATCTCAACAGTCATCACTACCTTCTAAAAACACATTAACCCTGAAAAGGGTAAGCAGAGGCACAACCAAAGCACACACTTTTCACCATGCGCTCCGTGATCCGACCCATTATGTGATAATGGGCAAGCCTATCGCCATATCAAACAAAAAGTCCAAACTTCGGGCTGACAGTAGAAACTCAAAACTCAATAGCCCTTAGGGATCGAAGTAGTCGTTCCACACACGCAATACAACGCCACCAAGCCAGTCTTCTAAAACGTGAAGCTATAAATAAATCGCAATGGACGCCCACCCTTATCCCACACGAATATTTTTCTCAAACCCGCCGCCATCCCCGGAGAGCTGTTCATTAACCTCGCAGCTTGTTATCGGGGATTCCGCTGATCTACGAGCTTGAATTCTCTTAATGCTGAAAAGAGCTCTGGGACCGTAGTCATAAGTTAATGTACTTAAAGTCGAATCTAAATTACTGGTAGGTTTCTCGTATTACCTGTCTAGTATTTTTTTTCTTGCTTTAAATGACGAGACGAGCTTGCCGTTCGCCTAATAAGTGATACGACTGCCCATAAACAGTAGAAACACCACCCAAAACCTTGAATTACAAAGTATTGTTTGGTTATCCTCTGCGCTCGCCACCCTGAGATATGAGATGTTAAGTCTCATTATGTCCAGTAGTTACACAGAATATAATGTCCTTCAAATATAACAGTAACTCCACACTGCTGCTCGACATCGCAGAGGTACCTACCCAGGTGGACTCTCATAAGAGATCTACCACCAGTAGTAAATACACCGCCAAGCAGCAGTGTTGCTATTGTGTTTCGATTTAAACGATATTGTATGTTAATTAAAGAGCATCAGGAGCTTTAAGATATTTGGCCCCAGGGCAACGAGTGGAGTACCACGCAGTACTTTTTAATCCAAAGTTTTGTAACGTATTGCTATGAGCGGTCGTATTGCTTTCAATCAGGCGAGCAGTAAGCCCATCGTATCATTCAATGCAATGAATAAAAACTGACAAAATTCACAGCGAATTTACAGTTAAATCGTAACCGCGGGGCTTAACGTACGCTGACTTACGTCGCCAATTTCAGAACTTACTCACTTTTCCTAACAGTGAGGTATGACGCAATGACTATTTCTGTGATAAAGAAACTAGCCTATTTTGGCCTAGTTTTAGATTGCCCAGTATGATTATTGATTATGAGCTTTAACAACTAATGCGTTAGATTGAAAGTCGCAATGCAGTCACACAATGTTTTGTAATTTAAAATGAGTGTTGCGTTTGTGGATCTTGGTTTTTTTTAAAACAACCCGCATTCGGATGAATGTGCGCCAAATGCGTCTTTACGCGCCTGACATACGTTCCCAGTTAAAATGACGTGGTTGTCAAAAATGGTGACATAAATAACCGCCATTTTCATTAAATTATCCCAATCGCCTTTTTCGATCTGTCTCATAAAAGGACCAATCAAAACAACGTTTTTTTTTAGATGCTCACAAATGAGTTGTGATTGGTTCATTCTCGGAACAAGATTGAAGATTGAAATTGGGATCATTTGAATCCGCTGTAAACAATAGGGTAGACTATAAATAAACGAAAATATATTGATTTTACAAAATTCAAACAAACGGAACTAAAGGTCAAATTTGAAATCGAAGCTATCTTCAAACAACAAGAATATCAATTACATTTTAAAATCTTAACAAGGATAGAATTTAAGAGGTCCCCGGTAATTATTCAAACTTAAAAGGCACAAACAATAAAGTACGGTCTTAAAACGCGAAAGAGATACTTCAGGCTTCACTTTGTAAACTGGTTGACATTGTCGTTATCAACTTTCTTTTACATGAATACAACTAAATCTAAAACGGGAATTGAATTTTTCAGTTACTTTTACTTTGTCGTAAAGAATAAAGCTGGTATGTTGCTATCACTACTATATACTGTTGTGGTTTTCTTATCTTGTTACTATAATTCTTACATTTTAAATAAATGTGCCCCGCAGCGTCTGTCTATCTGAACGTTATTAACTCAAAAACTACCTAAAGAAATTCAATACAAACAAATGTGTAATTTATTGAGCATAATCTCTTTTCTCATATTGTTTGTGTAGTCCTTACATTATAAAATAAAGTTCCCCAACACGTCTGCTGTCTGATACAATTAACTCAAAAACTACCAAAATAAATTCAATACAAACAAATCAAATAAGGAAACATAATCTCACTATTTTGATTTAACAACATCCAAATAACTCTCTCCGGCTCTCATCCGTTTGTTTTGTGGTTAGCGTCAGCCTGAAGTCTAGAATTTGTGCCCGATATGGCGATATGCTCGCTCTCTATCATAGGACAGAACACGTATGCCAAAAAGTCAGTGTCCAGGTTCATTTGCTCCAATATTGTTTTGATACCAAACAACGTATACAGCACAGAGATAAAGCAATAATAGATTAGTAAAATCAAAAATGAAGTTTAAACTATAGCACGCTAGTAAAGGCAATTTATCGCAATGCAAAACTCTAAGTGATGTTAAAAATCAGCATTTCGTTCCTTGGTTAACGCTATAAATGAATATGCAATTTCGAAAAGGACACATATCTGAAAATCTAATAAGTTCAGATAATGGGAAAACCTTATTATTTTCTAAAGTAGTGTAAAAAAATAATATTTTTGAGTTACAATTTGGGTTCAATTAGCAATGAAAACTTACAGAAGTTTTGTTGTTATTTGTTATTATATATACATTTCTAGACATTTTATAGTTATGAGATCCTTTTTCTAAATTGCATATTCAATTGTAATTACCATCAGGTCCAGAAAGGTTATTTTACCTTGACATAAATAACAATATTCGTGCAATTTCATAGACGTTCCAAATTCCAATTCTGTCCAGGCTATTATAATTCCGTACATCTGTATATACATCCGCTTGCCCTGAGTCCTGAAGTCGAACAGGTTCCTTTCCATTGTCTTCCGCACGTCCTTCACTTGACTATACATCACAGCAAACACGAGCAACAAGGCATCCTTCCAACATCTAAAGCCGTCCATAGCAATAAACAGAATACTGTAATGGTAGCGTCGTACGGTCTAAAATCTTTTAACAAGACATAAATGAAGCTGAACTTTAAGAAAAAAAATATGAGGGTTACTGTGGCTTCATATTTTCCAATAAGTTTGTATGTTTGCGTGAGATAGCTCGTCGACTAGCGGCATCTTCGAGTAATACTGTTGCAGATATCTATTTCAACGAAATCACTATGTGAAGTAAGTATTATATTGTGAATAAACTTAATAATATATTATTGTTATTAAGGATATGTATATGTAGCGACAGCGTCGCACATAGTATCACGTAGATGCTTGGATGAGTGTTAACTCACTACATCACGTACCACATTAGTATATAAACACCATTTGTACAAAGAATAAATCAGGCCAAATACCAGCTCGTGTCTCATTACATCTTGCCATAAAGTAATGGCAAATATATTATTAATAGAAATCTAATCAGCAAGGGCACCAGTAACGAGTATCAAGGGTAATATGGACTGAACAAACATCTCTACATATTTCATAGGTATATTATCCTCTAATTTATTATTCTCACTCCAATTTTTGAACTTCATAAAGACTTGGTTTTAAAAATTGGACCTATAAATTTATTTTGTTGAAAATTACTTACGTATTTTAGTTATTTATGTAAAACCTGCTATATTAAAATATATTCTATGCCATTAAATTAGATTTCAATCTATTATTCCATTTCAAATAGAATTCTAAATTACCCTATAACAGAAATTTGTTTACTGTCGTTATGTGTATTATCGAAGTATTTTTAAATAGTCCCTTGGAGTGTAGTTTTAAAACTACATCAGTATTTATCCCTCACTTTAGTAATATTCATTTATATATTACAATATGGACGTTGAGGGAGTTTGCAATCTCTACTACTTCGTTATTTGAGATTCTTTTTTGGTTACTACTACGAATTTATTGGGTGAGTGTGTTGCCTAGCCAGAAGCTACTGTACTTATATATTATTCAACTTGTGTGAAGCGTAACACTTTCTTATTATGCACTAGCTTTTGCTCGATTTTCCAATAAAAATCCCGATTTATATTTTCCCGGGATAGAAAGTATCTTGTCCAATTATCTCCATACGAATATAATAATAATAATAATATCAGCCCTGTATTATATACTGTCCCACTGTTGGGCACGGGCCTCCTCTACTATTGAGAGAGCATAGGCCTTAGTCCAACACGCTGGCCTAGTGCGGATTGGTAGACTTCACACACCCTCGAAAATTCCTGATAGAGAATTTCTCAGGTATGCAGGTTTCCTCACGATGTTTTCCTTCACCGTTAACGCATGCGATAATTCACAAAGAATACACACATAATTTTAAAAAAGTCAGAGGTGTGTGCCCTTGGGATTTGAACCTGCAGACATTCGTCTCGGCAGTCCGTTCCACAACCAACTAGGCTATCGCTCTCCATACCAAATTTCATCGAAATCCGTTGGGTAGTTTTTGACTTTATCGCGTTCAGACAGGCAGACAGATGCGATGGGCACTTTGTTTTATAATATATTTATTAGAACTTTTTAAGAGGATCAATTTCATCATACATATTTGTAAACTCTCAAATGGATTCTATATTCCCTATTTTTGCAATATTTTTCATTGATGCTCCTGTTGGCCGTAGCGTAATTGTATATAGGCTAAGGGCTTTCTCAATAAATGAGCTATTCCACACTAAAAGGTTTTCAATTCGAACCAGTAGTTCCTGAGATTAACGCGTTCACACACTTTTCAGCTTTATATGTATAGATTTATATGGAATTTAGTAGTCATAACTAAATACACGGGGCGTTACGTATATACTACCTATATATAATATTACTTATCTCTATTTCTTTCTTTCAAAGAAAATAACTAATGTTTATTGCAGTATTACAAGAAAATACTGCTGGTTGACATATCAAATACGAAAACATACAAATGCCTGAACATTCATATTTTTAATCGACTTAGAAAAGGAGCAGATTCTAAATTCGACTGTATTTTATGAATTCTGGTTAAACGTTCATTTATGTGTAGTTAAGTGCGAATATAGCGTGTACTTCAATTTATTTCCCACTGAAAGTGTGATTTTGCCGCTGCGAATATTTATTTTATAGTCTTATAGTTTAATAGTCGCAATGGCATTAAGGCGTGTAAAATTAAATTAAGATTTTTTTATATTTATTTTCTTCGACACTTTTTTATTTTACGCCTATGATTCGAGAACTTGATTGCGAAGTATTTCGGAAAAATAATTATGCAGTTTCATTTAGTAATGTTAAAATTACCATTTGTATATAAAAATATTTCGAATAATTTTTATTTCTCACAAGAATCGAACAAACCAGTTATGTTCTCATGTCACGCATTAAATGTAAATTTAGCAAACACCCTGCGTTTAATATTATTTATTAGCATGTCTTCCCCCTCATGCTAATTAAAGAAGGGTTGTTTGTACGTAAAATCATATAAAACAAACATTTATGGCATCTAATTTCTGACCCGATAGATGTCCTGTCTTAACTATGAATATTGGTATAGTCTGTTCAGAAAGAACACCGTCGTGGGATTGAAGGTTGCTACTGTGCTTAATTACCTCTTTTGTTCAATTCTAATTAGTCCATTGAAAAGTTACATTTGGGGTTGCGTTTTTTAGAGGACGCAATTTTATTTTTTTTAAGTGTAGGGGGGGTCAGTCTAAAGCTAAAACCAAGTTTGTGGGGTCGCCACCCTTGTCCCACGGCCGCCATCTTGAAAATAGGGGTTGAAATGGTTTTTACGACGTATCTCTTAAACTATTTATCTAACAAAAAAAATATATAAACATTTTTTGTTGCAAATTAAATTCTCTACAACTTTGGTCTAGTAACTTTTTGTCGTAGAACTATAAATAAAAAAGTTATAAGTGAAAATGTTAAGAAATTCAATGTTAAGCAATGTCCATTGCAACGTCATCAGAACGTGTGTTTATGAGGTTCAAAATACTTTTTTTGTACTCTCATTAATACCCAAATACCCAAGGGACCATTAGGGAACAAAAGAACATCTGCCTGCTATTATTATTATTATTTCTAACCTCCCTTATTGTAAGAATAGCTGATAATATTGTGTTGAAGTTGTCGTTCAACTTATATCTTTTAGTTGTGCTGTGCTTTAAAAGACATTTAAAAAAAATGGTTTAAAAGACTTTCAAAGTCAAAATGCTAATAAAAAAAAATTAGTTTTCACTAAAGTTAAAGTTAAGTTAATCGTGTCTAAAATCATTCGAAATCGTCTTCACAATTAAAAACAGAATAAAATACATCCGCACGTACAGAAATATTAAGCACAACTAAAAGATATAAGTTGAACGACAACTTCAACACAATATTATCAGCTATTCTTACAATACGAGAGGTTAGAAATAATAATAATAATAGCAGGCAGATGTTCTTTTGTTCTCTAATGGTCCCTTGGGTATTTGGGTATTAATGAGAGTACAAAAAAAAGTATTTTGAACCTTATAAACACACGTTCTGATGACGTTGCAATGGACATTGCTTAACATTGAATTTCTTAACATTTTCGCTTATAACTTTTTTATTTATAGTTCTACGACAAAAAGTTACTAGATCAAAGTTGTAGAGAATTTAATTTGCAACAAAAAATGTTAATATATTTTTTTTGTCAGATAAATAGTTTAAGAGATACATCGTAAAAACCATTTCAACCCCTATTTTCAAGATGGCGGCCGTGGGACAAGGGTGGCGACCCCACAAACTTGGTTTTAGCTTTAGACTGACCCCCCCTACACTTCAAAAAAATAAAATTGCGTCCTCTAAAAAACGCAAGGTAAGGCCTAAAAAATGTAACATTTCAATGGACTATATATAGAAAACAATAATCGATGATCGCAAACCACACAAAATATAATAATACTAGCTTTTGCTCGCGGCCTCGCCCGCGTGAAGTAGCACTCCGGGATTAAAGTCCCACTATATATTTTCCCGAGATAGAAAGCCTATAACCTCACCAAACTTTCGCATTTATAATATTAGTAGTATATAAGAGTTCGTTTGTTTAACCGCTTTAATCTCAGGAACTACTAAGCCGATTTTTTTATCGCTAATAGGAAGCTACATAACTCTTGAGCGCTACAGACTACGTTTTATGCGGGGAAATTACAAAGCGACAATTTCATCCCGCAAGAACTATTTCGTGTGGCGCATGCAATACTGCTTAGCAGTAAAAATAAATATAGAACAACCTGTCCCATTTCATAATTTCTACATCTGAATAGGCAATCTTTGTTGACAGTAGAAATAAGTATAGATCATCCTGTCCCATTTCATCATTCCTATATCTGAATAGGCAATCATTGTATTTATTAACAAAACGATTTCTCTACAGTCAAAACTCAATTCCGTACCTGAATTCCTAAACATCCCGAAATCAAAATGCTGAGCACATTCCTACAGAGATAATTACAAAGTAGAAAGCTTTATAAACGTTAGATTTCCACGGCTCGTAACAAATTACCTCAAACGAATTCGTCATTTACAATTGTTGTTTGCGCAGTTCGGGCTGTTTTATTGTTCCTAAAAATATACATTGCGTTCACAGTAAATATAATTTGAATTGCCTTTTTACACTTAATTCACTTGAGTTCGGAAATTGGGGCTTGTTTAAATAAATAAAATGGAAAACACGCTTTTATCCTCAAAAGGTTAAGCATCCACACTTCGTTGAGCTTATATCGATGGTAAAAATTGGGCTTAATTTATTCGGAAATATGCCTGACTAGGTGTTGCTCTCGGCTTCGTTCACATAAAAAACCTTAAACTGGATAGAGTACGTAGTAGTACGATGTAAAAAATTGCTTATATGCGATGCCTGCGATTTTTTATTGATGACTCCACAAATCGACCGTGTCATAGAATTATGGGATCCTTCAAGGACATTTTTGACAAATATTCAAACGTCTTTACATACTTACCCTTAAGTCAGGTAACGAAACCATTGATGACCAACTTAATCTAAAATTATTCATAAAATTGTTTCTTCAAATAAAATTTAATAATAAAAAACGTAAACAATCGTAATATGTTATTAGATTACAGCATCCAAAAACCGAAAACATGGATAGGGGGCCATGGTTATTTATTTATTTATTTAAATAGTACTACCACACCACACATATTGACGTATTTCGAAATTTAAACTAAGAATTTTATTTATATTAATTTATGCTAGGCACCAAGCTATCTTCAATCACACTTTTAATAGTAAAATGCTTTACGAAAAGCCTACATCGAAGGAATAATGGCAATGTGATAATGAGGAAAAGGTCCCGTACCCTGGCTACAAAGGTTATAAATAAAAAAATCAATACACAAAGCGGAACGAAACACCAACAAACGATACTAATTAATTCTTTGTTCCCAAGGCGGAACAAATCGCGAAATGTACTTCTTAATATTAATTCGGTGTACTAACTAACTCGATAAAATATTATGGAGTTCTGCACAATCGACCTTAGTTCTTAATTTATAAAAGTTAATGTAGCTTAAATTATATTAAATTCTGGATGAATACATTTTTATTTCTAATGAGAGCTAGCTCGATGGGTTGTATTTCTTGCGATATAGAAATATGTGGGATATGTGAATGTTGGATAAATTGTGTGTGAATGAAACCCTAATTGAGAATGAAACGGTCTGCAGAGACAATGTCTGCAGGTTCAAACACCAAAAGCATACACTTTTGACTTTTAGTACTTACTTATGTATTGTTTGTCATCGATGGCTTTAACGAAGGAAAACATCGTAAGAAAACCTACATACCTGAGAATTCGATGTGTAACGGAATTAACGGTGAAGAATATAATCGTGAAGAAGCCTGCATATCTGAAAATTCACCTTAAGAATTTCGGAGTGTGAAGTCTGCCAACCCACACTAGGCTATCGTGGTGGACTAAGGCTTAAACCCTTTCAGTCAAAGAAAACCCGTCCTCAGAAGAGGACAGTAAATAATATAGAGATATTATTAAATCTAGTTTGAGGTCACCACTTTTGCTGTTCCGTGTTTAGGTTAACGTCACTACAAGAAACCATTTCCATATTTTACTACAACATGGTTCTTTATTTTTCTGGTCAGGCTATAACTCGTAAGATTTCAGGGTGATATTTAACCGTAACATGTCCAGGTTCTTTATTTTCCTCGGACTACAACTTGATCTCAGAATGAATCGCAATGAATTTTCCCATCTCATATCCACGTGAAACAACTTTCTAACCAAGTGGGATACGTTTCGCCTAGTCGTGAAATCAGTAGACCGTTTTACTGCGCCATTAACTCATACTCATCAATGGAATGGGCACATTTTTATAGCATAGCAAAGAGTAAGTAGGTCATGTGATGTGTAAAGAGCTTCAACGTCCAGAAACAAACACAATATTAGAATCTTAGAGACCTAAAAAGAAATATAGCAAAAGTTGGACCTTCTGAAGACTTATCTGTCCTGAAAAAGAAATAAAGAAGAAACTAGTCATTATTGTGATTCGCTTTGAAGAACATTGTAGTCAGTGTAACTACTGGACATAATAAGACTTAACATCTCATATCTCAGGATGGCGAGCGCAGTAGAATATCAAACAATACTTTGTAATTCAAGGTGTTGGATGGTGTTTCTACTGTTTATGGGCGCTCATATCGCTCACCACCAGGCGAATGGCAAGCTCGTCTCATCGTTAAAAAAAAAAAAAGAAATCCCGGTTCAGGTAAAGTTGTGTTGGGTATTTATGAACAAATTCAGCACGGAGTTTGGAATTATCGAAATGATAACAGGCTCACACTCTATTAAATCATGGAACGGAATACGTTTGGTGAAAAGTAAGCCTAGTTGCATCTCTGTCAACCACTTCAAGGTTAAAGGCGTGATGAATCTTTATCATCCGAAACGTAAGGGCAAAGTGTCTGTTTTCTAGCCGGAGGTACTACCTAGGTCAAGCTACCTTAATCCTATCAACAACTATGATTACATCATACCGCAACCACTCTAAAAGAAACATTCTCCTACTTTTCTCATTTAAAGACATCCTAAGCCCTTCAAAGTCTTGCGACGATCATTAAGACCATAGCTCGCTGGCTCTTGAACCCATTATACGCGTTTAATCGTAACACTTATTGGGCTCTCGGTTTCTCCAACTTCAGATTCGCTTTACCTTACTGGGCCTTCAAATCGACTCATTAGTTATTCCAGAAGGAACATTGTACGTAAACAACTCTAGCGCGATATTTACCAGTTACGGATAGGCAAAGGTCTTTACACAACATTTTGCCAGTAATAGGTAAAAGGGTAAAATAACATTTACTGGACACATTTAATCAAAATGCATCTCGATATAAATTTCACTATTATTCTTAATAGTTCAGTAAAAGTATTGCAAGCGTATGCAAATAAAATTCCTCAAAGCGTCGCTTACACTAATAAAAACTCTTATTAAACTTTAAAATTGAGCTGTTTATCAATCAAAACACCAATTACCTCCCAAAAACATCTTGTTAGAACTCATTCGGCTAAACCGTTTCGATGCAAATTGTTTCTAAGAAAATGCTTAAAAATACTATAAAGTAAAACGGTCTAGACACGCTGTCATGTCTACATTAAACGCTATAGTGTTGCTGCAATTTCATTCTCTCAACGCTGGGAATAAGGCAGTCATTCCCGTGACGGATGTCGAATATGATACAATTTCTAAAGGAGTTTTTCGGTGTTATAATTATTATGGTATATTTTTGTTAACTGCAAAAAGTTCTTTTTTCGATCTAGTTACTAATAGCAAACCATAATTCCTTTTTCTATCTATTTTCGTTTGCTTATTACAGTGAATTTTCTAACTGCAAAATATTTTTCTTTCAAACTAGTTACTAATAACACTAAGACCATTATTACTTTTTCTATCTATTTTCATTTGCTTATTATAGTGAATTTTCAAACTGCGAAATGTTCTTTCAAACCAGTTCCTAATATCAAACCGTTATTATTTTTTTTATCACTAATAGCATTAGTTTGTTATAGTAATATCGTATAAGCTAAGAGGTTCAGTTTGATTCTCACATCGGACAATACTCCATGGGGTTCATATAACAGCATTTGCCAAGAATAAATTCTCTAGAAGATATTGACTTCAAGTAAACGACTGACAGTAAAAACTATGGCAAACCATTTCTGTAACACACAAGAAATATTATATCTAGATTACACATCGAAATAGGATAATGGCAGGTAATAGAAGTGTTTTAAAGTACTAAGAAGAACTACATAATATTCCAAGAAAAAAGGGCTGAACAACCGAGTAATCCAAACATACATCCCATTCTATATTACCTAGATAAGGTAATAATATATAATTACGTGAGAGTAGAAACGTATTCAGCAATTCTTTGAAAACATAAAAGGATTAGATATTTCTAAGGAAAGAGTGATGAAACAGCTTATGTTAAATGTTGTTTTGAACAAACGATGTACTAACTTCGGCACCGATTTTACATAATACCAGGTAGAGGTATGTTGCCCGGTAGGTAATAGCATGGCTGTGCCTGTGAACTTGCTTTAGTCCATGTGCGGCGGATGCTGCTTACCACCTGGCGGACCCCTGGCTCGTTTACCTACTATGGCAATAAAAAAAATACAACCAAACTACAAGAATTGAGTACGAACCTACCTCTAGTGTTATTACTTAGCTAGCACCAAATATGCCACGATTTTAAGCCAAAAAGCCTGGTTTCAATACAGACGGTCTTCAAGAATACCAAATACGTTCCAGAACATAAATTGAAAGAAAATATACCTGATCCGAAATTAATTTACGTTTATGTACTGAATTGATCGATCTTGAAAGAAATGATTAATTAATATCAAAGTAACGTAACACAATTCAGGTTTTTAATTAGATTTCTATTCAGCGCTTGAACGCCATTAAGGAGGCAAGAAATGTTTAAATATACCAAGTATCTGCTGGTTATCGATTCTTTATTTTTAGTAGGTCTGCGAACTATTATACGGTCTCTAGGATTTGGGTTTTTAAAAAAGAAACTTTGATTTTACACTGGAAAACTTTATTATAAATCTTTTTACGAAATAGCAAATTTGAAATAGAACAGGCGAAAGTTTAGTTCGGCAGATAGAAGACTAACTGAGATACTCCAATTGGAATGCATGAGAAATAATGAAAGTACTGACGGACGCAATTGTCAGCGTTGCAACCCATATAACAGTAAGGATATAACAAAACGATCTAATTGGTCGGCATATGGTCATCATTTAAGAAGCGGGTAATAATTTAAAACTTGTTTTGTTTCAATGTTGAGTCGGCACAACATATTTAATGATTTCTTGTTTACGCGAATATTAGTTATCAAGATAAAATTATTTTGTGGAATTTAGCGCGCCATTTTGTATTCTATTTTTCAACGTTTTAAAGACTTTGCAGCGTTCAAACCTGGGGCGAACTCCGAAAATAAAATACAAAAAACCGCGATAAAATCCGAAATCTAGATTCATTTCGACCCATTTTTATGTTTCAATAAGGATTTCTTACATACATACATAACATCACACATTTCTTAGTTGGGCTCAATTTTCGGTCCTCTCTACTGTGGATACTGAGGGATCCAATACCTTAAAATTCAACTCCTAGAACCTCTGTAAATAAGTACTATACCTTTAGAAACCTTCTACTACCTCCGGCTACCACTTCCTATAAGTCCGACGCGACATTTACAAAATAAATAGGATCTAATACAACAACAGTGACGTAAATAGCAATGCGACAGTATCTTAAGTCCACAATAAAAATAGAATTCCTCGCCGGCTCGCTCGGTGAATGCAAATCGGCGATTTAACGTCCCCATGGCCGAAAAATAATGGGTACAGAAGACTTAGGCATATTGAAACATCAACCCATATTCTGCAAGGAAAAAATAAGTATGGAAAAAATAAGTATACTAACACATTTTTTTCCAAAATAGTATAGAACTAAATTGAATTTCGTTAGAATTACAATGTGATCAGGATTAAAAACACCATAACCATAGCCAGAGGTGAATTAACCAACTTTTTATTTTATTTCTCTTTTCTAGATTCCTTCGTTAACGTCATTGCTCCGAAATTCTGGGTGGGTATAATAATATTGACTTTTTCTGAAGTTTGTGACGAATAGGCTCGTCCCTTTTACATCATGGAACGTAACATATAAGCGAAAAATGGTTGCCCTGGTTGCACGTCTTCCTCCCGGTCTGGCGACAAAGGCGTGATATGTCTGTTCTATATCTTAGTGTAAGCTTATGTTTAACTGCATAATGAATTTATTTATTAGTAATACATACCGAAATCGTAAATACTAGACAATCTCCAAAGGTCCTTCCTCTCACACCCCATTTTTTCTTCCCCAAGATCATTTCACCCCCCAATACCGTCCATAAACAGCAAGGACTAACTTTTCCTTTTATTTTCGTTCTATTTCTTTATCAAAACAACTTGAGTCTTTTGAGGCCGCTTTTGTTATGCTTAAGTGCTTTCAAACAGGTTCATTGCATATTTTGCCCACACATTTTCGGTAATATTAAATTTTCCAAAACTACGATCTTCCGCGTATTGTACATAAATGTATAATGTTTTGGTTAAGTGCTTAAGTTTTTGTTGTTATTTGACTGCAGCAATTGTTTTAACTTTTTCTCATAATGTTTTAAATCTCCTAATATTAGTAAGAGAAGCTATGAATATTCAGTAATTTGCACGAACTCAGAACCGTACTGTAGTTAAGTCCACTAGCCTAGTCACCGCTGTCATACAAAACCCATTCACGGAGATTATGTAAATCAAAGGTTTGCTTATAATAGCCACATTCAAACAAATGTAGAAATTGAAATGGATACGCCATCTGATAAAGGCCATACATCTCCCGTTCAAAGAGTTTCAGTGAACTCACTCGGCGGCAAACGCCCGATCGCCGCGTGTAAACATTTCTTGATTTATAAGGCTGGATAAATTACATTCGCCACGAAGTTATGAAAATTGGATGTGGCATGTGGTTAAGCAGCATGTCCAGCATTAGTCAAATGTCTCATAAAGTGATGAAGATTGAAATAGCTATTGAACAATGATTTGTAGTAATTACTTCCTTAAGGGTAATGATGATGACTACCCAGTAACAGTATCAACAGATTAACAATAGCAATACCATTCATAACTCTAAACATTAAATAACAAACGTTGTGTGGCATTACAATGTTCTCATTATGTCAACTCACAAAACCCATAAATTATACTGGCTTCAACGTCTTAAAAAAACGCGATAAAACCGCCTACTTCCTTTACGATAGAAAATACCTTCGGCATTAAGGCCATCTTTACAATCTTTATAGAGATTAATTTATTTATCACAAATTCAATGTATATGAAGTATAATAAATAAATACCAGATGCATGATGGTACTAGGAAGCAAACTTAACAATCTGCTGAACACTTACAAGAAACGTACCCCTTAGCAATTGTACCTAGCCTCAATTATATTGTCACTGTCAAGCCAAAAAGACCCCACGAATATCCACACACTTCATAGCTTCACGTTCTCAGAACAGATTGCCAGATTTGTATAGAAATCCTTATAAACAGCGGGCGGATTACGTAGCGAGAACTACATCGGACCCGAGGAATTGCTTGTCGTGTATCAAATGTGGGTCAGATAGCGCTATCTGCAACTGTCGGTAGATCTATGACCGTCTGGATTTATTCGTGGTGCATTGGGTAAGATGTGTGGTTGCAGGTTCGAAGTGGCTTTGCCTAAAGTCTTAATTAACCGCAGCAATTATCTTGCCTATAGTTTCTTGAGAAAATATAAAAATATTGCCCCACCTGCACACAAGGGTAATTCTTACCCGCGTTGACGGCCAGACTTGTCTCAAGAAACTTGCCGCAAGAAACTCGCTCAAATTAAGGCTGAAGACAGAAAAGTTTTCCAAGTCTCGAAAAACTTCACTGCCGGGTTGCCGTTCGTGTTATTCCTGACGTACAGGAGTTGTAGTATGTGATAGTCTCATCAGGCAGGTTCATTATATACTATCTGATCTAGAAATCATTCCTAAAGCACCGCGCAGACGCTATAAAAATTTTGCTTGACGCTATTATAGTAACTGATTACTAAAGTCGCTTAAACATCCACCAGTTCCATAACTTGGTGTGTTGGTTTGCGCGGCGCTTTATATTCGCTTACTGTCTGTCTCTATAAAACTGGTGCCGTAATTCAATCATTGAACATTTACATGAAACCCATTGCCTCGAAACAATAGGATTTCGTGCGCCATTTAATATATTCAAATATTCCCAACGGGCGCGTCGAAAAAGGCCAAGTACAAGTACAATACGCTGAATATGCATACCAGTTCAATATTTATAAATTGTTTCTATTGATGTAATTTTCATATCGCCTACATGGTGTAGTGGTGTGTGGCTATAGACTAAGGTATGGAAGTCGGTTTCCAGAAGAGTAATTTGTTTTGTTCTTCTATGTGACTTATGCGCCTATAAGCCATTTTAATAAACAGCCTGCGTCATCCAAAATATTTAACACACTTTTCAGCATAATGTTTACGTACGGTCGCCTCACTGATCACGAAAAAATCATGTTTACAGAACTCGAAGTTCTGAGAGTTGTTGCTATATTGAATATTGAACCCAGGAACTGCTAATCCATACCCCTTACATACTTTGACTAAGGAGGCGAGATATTACGTATCGTAATGTCTGTACACAAAAACACTCACGCCCATATCACCGAAGAAGTAGGCAGAGGTGTAACCAGGAGACACATTTTTCGCCATGGGTCTTCTGAACCAGGATGTGACGGAAGCAAGTCCTCATCAAGCAATAATTCCAGACTCCACGGTGTTAACGGAAAACCCACTTTACTTAGCCCGATCCAAAACTCGAATCCGCGACCTTAGACCGATGTTGAACCGCGCGCACAACACCTACGCCACCGAGGCAGTCAAAATAGTTACAATGACCTTAAAACTGAACAAAACAGTGTTTCCTCAGCTTATCAGTCATAATTCAAATGGGTATAGTTACTAAAACACAAATATTTGTATCAGAGTAAGCGACAATAGCCTAGTTGAGTATGGAACGAACTGCCGAGACGAATACCCGCAGGTTCAAAACCCAAGGGCACGCATCACTGACTTTTCTAAAATGTGTGTATTCTTATCGCTTGCCTTAATAGTGTAGGAAAACATCTTGAAGAAATTTGCATACTCGAAATGTTTTCTATAAGAATTTTGAGGGTACATATGTGAAGTCTGCAAATCGGCAATAGGCCAGCGTGGTAGACTAAGGCCTAATCCCTCTCAGTAATAGAGGCCCGTGCACAGCAGTGGGCAGTATATAATATAAGGCTGATATTCTTGTATAGGTATTATTATTGTTTAAATTAAGAACGTAGACAGTCAATAAACGTTACAAACACATTATTAACATTTGTGTAAATATGTAATGTATTGTTTATTATGACTCCTAGAATTCGAACGACTTGCTCGTTTTCGTTTACATTATGGCTCAAATATATTTGATGTGGGTCTCCAAAGTCCATATATTTGGAAGTGAATTTTTTTTCATATCCCCAGAAAAGCAATTGAAATGGGACATAAAACGCCTGGTCAATTTTCAACGAGTAACAATTACCGATGCGATTGCTACAGTATCGCTGGCCGAGGGAGAATTAATTTTACCCTACGACGGTGTCTTCCACTTACCACTTCCGATTCTCATAACCTGAAAATTAAAAAATTATAGTATTAGTGAAAAAACAAAGTTAAACAAATTACTATTATGTATCAACCATTTTCTTTCATTTTACTTATACACTGCAGTTCTTAACGATGTTTTACTTCACCGTTAAAGCAAGCGATTATGATTCACAAAGAATACACACATAATTTAAAAAAGTCTTAGTTGTGTACCCTTGGGATTTGAACCTGCGGACATTCATCTCGGAAGTTAGTTCCACACCCAATTAGGCTATAAGAGAACTATAAGATGATCAAATTAAAAAATGACGCTCTCAAACAAGGGGGCTTTCCCCCTCAGAACAATAACTAAAGCTACTCTCTCCATTATTATTTTTTAAACTTATAATATTTTCCATATTTAGTTCTAAAAATAACCATTCTATAAAAACACTGGAAAAATAATTTAAATATTTTACAATTAATAAGGTATAAAGCCGTTTTAGCAAAAATTTCGAAACGTTGCTTACAATATTCTTGAAGAGGCCGAAATGCTAATCAAATAGTACTATCTAAACTACATAACTAAACCATTCGATCATTGTAAAAGAAACCTTAAAAGCACTAAAAATATAAATACAAGTGAAGCGTGGAGCGAAACAACGAAACGCTCCCATTTTCGATAAACAACCCAATCCTACAAAATGGAATCTTTATTATTAAATTATTGAGAATGGCTTAAAGGGACAGTCACAAATGTATCCTACTGTAATGGATGTACGTCTCTTGGAACTATGTTTTATTGTGTTACTTTTTATCTCATGAATTCAAGTATAGATAGGAAAATATTTTTTTTATCTAAATATCTTGACTGTTTGATATAAACAAAAATATGTATATTGTGTTTTTGAAACGTCTTATTAAAAATGATTTAATCAACGAGAATTTCTGCAGGTGTTCTAACAATCTAAAATAATTTTATAAGTAAAAACATATTGACACAATAAAAGTCCTGGAGCTAACTGATAAAAGACCCAACGTATAACACAGACCACTGGGTGTTAAAACATAAAAGTAGAAAGACAAATCTTTACATATAACAAAATTGTAACAGGCGGATATCTGTACATTGTAAATGTTGGAGAAAATCTAATATAAGAAGTCTTTATTAGACAATAATAGCCAAAACGGTTTTTAGAATTTTTGTCTGTCTGTATGTTTGTACACGTATCATGCAAAAACTGCTGCATGAAATTTAATGCAGTTTTCACCAATGTATTGTTAGAGGTATAACTTAAAATATAGACTGCATTTTATCTTTGCAAAATATGAAGCGTCACTTTATAAAAGTACATTAAGAGAAGGATTTTGACCTCTAATGCCTTACAGGTGGTACGTCCAATCAGTTTGATATCATAATATTTCTATAACCAATAAAACCTCGTTAACCTCAGTGATATTCAAGTTTTCTACGAATTTATCTAATAGATGTTGACACAGCATCAGACTACTGTGCAAAAAACCAGTTATATTAAACCAACTAATTTTGGTTATACTGGTGTTGTCCTAATAGTCGATATGAAATGAAATAATTTATTTGTAGTCATAAAGTTTTGGTTTTTAGACTAATTGGACGACCAACACCTCATTTCAGCCACTCCCCTCCTCCTGACCTGAAGGCTGTAAAATATTTTAACATCGGGAGAAAATTATAATTTTAAAAACTGTTTTAAAACCCGAAAAATTGTTTTAGTTTAATTATTTCGAAACCCATTAAGAGTTAAACATTATTTAGAATCCATAAATTTATACTCTACCGCCAGTTCGGAAAGCAGTTCTCATCAGAGAAGAACTGGCAAGAAACTCTGGTGTTACTATTTTCAAAATCAGTTCAAAAGTTTTATATATAGTGCATGATAAGGATTTTAAAATCTCTTTTTGTTTCGTATCTGTATTATTACTCGTTATTAGCAAAATCACCGATAGATAGACGGTGGCAGCCATAATATAAAAAAAAGAAAAAGAAAAAATATACCTTTCTCTTTCTTTTAGAGCAGTTCATAAAAAATAAGATTCAGATAAAGTTCCAAAACATAAAATGTTTAATTTAAAATCTCAGACACAATCTTTTAGCTCGTCCATCTGCTAATGGATGTTAGAAGCTGGTTTCGGGCCAAGTTTCAGCTCGACTGATCTGGAAATATAGCTTTTAGTGGACCTACGAAATACGTGTGTCCAAGTTAAAATGGCCGACATCGTTTGAGCAATTTACGAAATGCTGGCATTACGTGATAGATAATTTACATTATGGGGATATGTCGACAAGTCTATATAGAAATATGTCTAGGGTTGAAAATAATAATACTTAATTATAGAACAGAAACGAATCAAAATTCCTTCTTCTAAATCCACAATATCTACATATTATTAAATCACACATAATAGAGAAGTGATCAGATACTATGTATTATCATTTGATTGTTTCATATACTTGGACAAACATTTCAGACGATAAGTGCATCGCGTAGTTTAAACCGGTGCCTCTTGAAGCATGGAATTGCACACGAGTTCCAAAACATAGATGATTATTAAAAAATATTCTTGAAATCTAATTTTGGATTGAGGCGATTTCCTCTCGTACAAGGTTAATAACAAAAATTTGGTCCTTATCAATATTTTTTTTACGTTTTATTTCTTTCACCTTTAAGCATTTTCTTGTCGACCGAAAATATGAACAATTTTTTCGAACACGTGCACTAGTCTTTTATTTATAGTTAGAACAGTTCATACGCTTGAACCTGGGAACAGAAGTTAGGTTATCATCAATCTACTGGTTCTTAGGGCTGTCTTAATATATATACTTATTAGGTCTACAATCATACACAGTTACATACTAAAATATCCAAAGAACATGAGATATGAACCTCTGAGTAGGATCTCAAGTAGACATTTCATGTATTAGACTATTTAATAAACAAAACTTAAGTCGTCATTTACAAGCTTATTCGGAGCTAAGTCGGCGTTGTTTATAAAACAAAACTCAGCTGTCAAAATCAGTCATATGCTGCGACTTAAGATATAATTTGAGATATTGTTCATATCCGTTTAATAAATAACGACTATCTTAAGACGTCGACTTTAGTTTAACAGCGTCTCAGCTGACATCACATTTGAGAGCGAAACTAAGTTTCCCCTTTTAATATGGTAAAGTCTGAAAACAATCTTATTATCTCTTGGTTGTACCATTATTAGTCAGAGATTTCGAAAACGAGCTCTCAGGGTTAGAATTTAAGTGCTATTTGAGCATATACCTTGACCAAATCAACCTGTACAAACGGTCAGTTGAAACTAAAGATGGGTGAAATTAATCCTAAATTCACGATTCAAGCTAGGGTTGTCGCATTGTTCAATTATCTACGAGGTAGACAGACGACCGGTTAGGCAGGAAAATTTTGAATGTGGTGTCTGTGTTCAGCAATAGATATCCTGGCGCTGATAATAATAATTATAATGTAAAATGGCAGAAGCTGTTAGAGATTATCGCTGATTCCATCAGATTAATTGGTTGTAACTATTTTGAGTTTAATGTCTCTTTTTTGATTACTGTAATAACACTAACTAAGATTATTGAAGCTGATTTACTATTTGGCGAACTTTTACCAAAGGAACTTGAAACAATGCATCGATCCTCGTTCCGTGGTTTCAATGATTTGCATTTTTATTTATAAGTCGATTGTACGATACTCGATGGCCTTACCACTGAGTACTTTCTTGTTATATCTGTTGGCTTTCTTGAAGCATCGGTAAAATCATTTCTATAAGTAGTTTTACTTGCGGCTATTGGATAGAATTTCATTTACGACTTGAACTTCCTGAAACACTCGGCACATATAGTCTGCTATTTTAGAATTTCAGAATCAAATTATTTATAGTTCTATAAGCTCACGATGCCATTTTGTAAATTATATATAATTCTAACAATTGTTGTGAAGACGTCCTAAGTGCTATTTTTCCTTTATTAACTTATTTTTAAAACTTAAATACAATTGCAACACTCAAAATTGTATATGTTGGCAACACTGTCATAGATTTCATATTATTATTATATTTATATTTATTAGTCAGGTAACTCTTTCTCTCTCTATTCTCGTTTTTGTACTTTGGTAACTATATCTTACCATTTACTATTATGTCCATGTCATTACTTTAATAAATTTTTGAAACTTCGAATCCTTTTATTTATTTCTGCAAACCAACATATTAAATAAATTTTCTGTCACTCAAATCCTAAAACGTGCCAACCCTAACTACGTAGGATGATAAACATTATCAGCATTCCTGTAACCCATCAGTGATATTTGTTTAGGACCGTGAAAGCCTTCTGACATCAGACTATCTCCCGTTTCCACTACACTGCACCTTCGCAATCACCACTAATTACCGTTATGTATTAGCGAAAAAATTAACTTCACCTCATTTGCTTATCTGGGGGTAATGAGATATTATGCTTAAAACTTTATGAGATTTTGATGTAACTGTATACAGGGTGTAAAGAATAACCACCTTATTCATAGACGTTTTTTATCTAAGGACAAAGCATTGCTATGATAACTAGTTTGTTTAACAATGCTGACCGCATAGCAGCCATTGCAGTGCGTAGACACAGGGCCGCTGTGATTGGCTAATATTGAGATACAACTTGAATCTAGTTGGCTGACAGATAAACAAAGCTGAAAAAACAGCAAGCCGTCAGATAAACGAAGCTGAGAAACAGACTTGTTATCGCAGTGATGCTCCGTCCTTAGATAAAAAACGTCTATGAATAAGGGGGTAAGTCTTTAAAATATATACCTGGTAGGATTTATTGCTACGGGTAGGATATACTTTATATCAACCCGAATAGCACCGTATACAGGGTGTTATAACCCGCCATAGTGGCCCACGTAAGTGTCACATTCCGTGATCAGCCTATGTATATACGGTTCCAACAGGGCGGCATAATTGCGTCGACTGCCAAGGGGTAATCATCTCTCGTCAGTCGACATTCTATTGGACCTCACTCCACTTTCCATATGGTGCACTTTGCCGTGCAAGAACAAAAATAGCTTTTACTACTATTTAATAATTAAAAAATCCAAAGAGATTGTTTTTTCTTTATACTAACTGCTTGGACAACTGACCTATTATGAAAATTCTTGAACTAATAATAAGGTACATGATTGTTTTTACTTCAAGAAGGAATTACAGGCGGATACTAGTATCATAATAAGAATTCTATAATAATACCAGCCCTGTATTATATACTGCCCACTGCTGAGCACGGGTTTCCTTTATTACTGAAAAGGTTTAGGCCTTAGTCTATCAGGCAGCTCGAATGCTAGCAGCCTTCACATACGAAATAAAACGAATATCGAAATTCTAACGTAGAATTCCTAAGATGTTTTCCTTCATCATTAAAGCGAACCATTATCGATAAACATATAAGTAAGTAGGTATATTATGCTTATATTATGTCGCAAACGAGTGATCTACCCACGTATAAAATGTAGGAGCATTTTATCAAAATGATTACCACCCAGGTATTAGAGATCTCTAAAAATATTGTCAACAGTTTGTGAGGCAAGCGATGTCGATCCAGTTAAAGGTATACACCTCGGTATGGTTAGAGCAAAACAAAGATACTGCCTAATGTAGAGGCTAAAGCGTGTGATATATTTTTATTGAGTTTAAATTAATCTAGGCAATATTACTGGTAGGTTATATTATAACTATGTGGGAGTCCGCCTGGTTAGGGACCATCGCAATGTATGTTTCTACTGCCAAGCAGCAGTGTGTAGTCACTCTTGTGTTCCGGTTTAGAGGACATTGTAGCCAGTGTAACTACTGAACATAATAAGACTTAACATCTCATGTCTCAGGATGACGAGCGCAGTGGAATACCAAACAATACTT
This sequence comes from Manduca sexta, assembly GCF_014839805.1. Lineage (NCBI taxonomy): Eukaryota > Metazoa > Arthropoda > Insecta > Lepidoptera > Sphingidae > Manduca > Manduca sexta. Next base: position 1,700,224 of record NC_051130.1, read on the forward strand.
TGTAATTCAAGGTGTTGGATGGTGTTTCAGCTGTTTATGGACGGTCATATCGCTTACCATCAAGCGAACGGCAAGCTCGTCTAGTCATTTGAAGTAATAAAAAAATATATATTTTGAAGAAATATTGGAGGAAAAAAAAAGATAAATATTGAAATATCGAAATTTTAAAAACAAATTATTAACCATTTGTAATTTATGTATAACTAAATTACATAGTTTAGTTTATTTTACTTTGTGAATCAGAGATGCAAATAGAGCACTCACTTTTCGCCAAATGTGTTCCGTTCCGTCCCATGATGTAATAGCAGGCGAGCCTATCGCCATGTTGGAGACAAAGACCGGACTGATACTGTATAGAAAAATAACATTAAAATTCAAAATATCAACCAATAACTGACATCCTTCGCTTATAACTTAAACCCAAAACACAACCAAAGGCAGATTTCGCTCACGCGAGCGCCTCTCACAATCCATTAGACGCGACACAGCCGAACGGCGCGGCGGGCGGCATGCTAAAACGGCAAGACTGTGGAAAAACAACGGATTCCCACAGCTTTGTGCCGCTATTAACTGCACCTAAGCCGCTGAGGTTTTAACACTGACTTTGTTTCAAAACATCTTTGTTTTGTTACTAACTGGTTTTGGAGCTGCTTGGGAAGGTCTAAAAGTATTTATTTAGTGTCTAAACAATATAATGTAGGATTAAGAATTAGGGAAATTCAAATAAGCTTAACAATTTTTTTAACACTTGAGGTAATCAATCGTATAAGAGTCTGTCTATATTGTCTACTCTTATTTTGTAAAAAATAAAGCACCGATAGCCTAGTTGGGATTGGAACGGACTGTCGAGATGAATGTCCACGGGTTCAAATCCCAAAGACAACTCTAACTTTTCTAAAACTATGTGTGTATTCTTTAAGAATTGCTTGTATTAACGACGAACGAAAAAATCATGATGAAACCTATATTATACCTGAGAAGTTCTCTTTAAAAATTTTGAGAGTATGTGAAGTCAACCAATCCGCACTAGGCCAGCGTGGAGGACTAAGTCCTAATCCCTCTCAGTAGGACAGGAGGCCCGTGCCCAACAATGAACAGTATACCTATATAATACAGGGATGATATTATTATATTATTATAAGTTGTAGTTGTGTACCGAGTTAAAGACAATAAATAGTATTTTATTGTGATTTTAAAGATATTGAAGGCAGTATCAATTATAAACACAAAGCAGTGCCATGACATTATTATTAAATTTTGAATCTTATTGCTAACGCGTATCGGAGAGGAACTTCATTATAGAAAAATACGAACAGATCTAGATCTTTCTAGTGATTTAGGAGAGTCGTGCTTGACTATATCTTGTAGGACGTTGAGTAATATATCGCCAGCAGAAATTGTAAGCTTAACTCGGAATTCAACTCGCCAATACTTCTCCCAAAGGAAAATTAACTTAATCTCAATTGAAATGAGAAGCAATTCCAGTGACACAACCTACATTCAGCCGAAAGAAGTTTAAAATCCCCGTTATAATTCTATCCCGTAGGACATTGTTAAGTCCTCGGGAATTAAACTGAAGCCCTCATTCCTCGACAAACCTCTGGACAATCGCCCTGGATCTTACTTTTTACTACGTAACATTTCATTTTTATTCGGCGCGCCCTTCGCTGTTTCTTTTGGTGTAAGTTATAAAATAACATCGTTTTATAATATAATAGAAAGAAAGAAAGAAAATACGTTTATTGCGGTAACGCACACTAAACATAAGATCTAACTGTTAACAGTAATTATACCTAATTATAGTAATTTCAAATAAAAATAAAACGACAAGACTAAAAGCCTAACAGGTATAACAAATAGTGTGTACCGTACCTATTGAACAGTTGTGTTAGTCCGCAAGTTAATAATAGAGTTTTTACACAAATAAATAACTAAAACAGATTGTCCTCCAGATATCAGCTGGATATAATATAGACAGCAAAAATTTCCCAGATTTTAAAATAGCAAAGCATTTTGGCACTGAATTAATTTAATTATCTTGAAAGTTAAGTCTTATTAATCCTTTTAGCGGACGAAACCGCAAGAAAAAGTTAATATAAAGTAAGTTTTCTATATGACCATAGTATATACCCAGTTGAGGTAATCATTAATGGTGTGGACAGCATATACAGCGTAGTTCTACCACATGGTAAGTGTTGTTATTAGCCTTATACGCACGCTACGCGAGTTTCTATAACCACGCCCATACATGTTCTAAAATTTGGGTCTCTGATCATTTCTGCATCCCAGGGTTTGCAATCCGTGCCTGAGATCACTGGCATCACCCACATTTGAATTATTATTAATCAAGTATATATTATTTTATTTTTATTTGGTTTAGTCAAGTTAATAAAAAACAAATAACTTTATGTGATGTAATAGTCAACATAAAACTAATATATGTCGGAGTGAAAACTCTTTACTTGGTTATTTTTTTACATGACCGGTAAGGTATCACCGGTCTATATTTATTTTACAGACAGTTATTGAATTATTGAAACACTTCTTTACTTCACTAACAATTTACTGCATAGTAACACTAGCGGAATACACAATGTGCTCGGTTCGAGCGTCCAAACAAGACTCGTAAAAAACTGGTACAAGATTGAGCTCTCGTCGTTCGGCCGGTCCTTATATTGACAGCGGTCGACCTCCCTCCTTTTCTAATACTTCTTCGATGTAATGATAGATGGCGCCACTATCGCTCCGGAAATTCACCAGTGCTGCGGGGACATATATTTGTACGCTGACGTAACAGCAAAGCATAGTGACAGTGATAGATAACACCTGTAAACTATGCTTACAAATAAATAATTTGATTTGATATTTCATTCCGCGATCCCTTCTCTCTCGGACCATGCTACAATTTCTAGATCTCGGAATGCGCGTAATGTGAGCCGTTCCTTAAATTGGATTGATGTAATTCTTCTATGTAAGTCGTTTTTTTTCTCCCTCTATCGCATAGGGGTCATCCAATATTATAGATGTTATATAACAAACGTTCTTGTTACGCCTCTGTTTCTATTGCCTACATTTTATAGCGAATAGGGATTGCTTTTCACGATTAGCTTAAACTATGATGCTATTAAAACCCATGCTTTGAATCTAATTTTGATATATTATTTTACAGAGTGTTTTAGATATTTTTCTTGGACCAGTCTTTGATTTCCTCGTTTGGATAAATAAGTTGATGAATTCCAAAATATATGTACGTAACGAAATAGTTTTTACGAAATATTGTCACGAAATTTTCTGACTCGCCTGTCTTTTTGTATGTCTTAATAGAATAGTTCTATTAAATAATATATAGAATAAATGTTTTAAGACACATAAATGTACGTATGTGTATATGTATGTGGGTATGTATATAATATATATGTTTATATTAAGTGGGTTTTATAGTTATAAATTATTTTATTTTTTTGTTAATGTTTAGTGCACTACGCCCTTTCGTTTTGTACACCTTCCTTCTTTTGTCACTGCACCACCTAAAGGTTGACTGGTAGAGTATGCCTTCGGCATTAAGTCCGCCTTTATACTCTTACCCCCTTATTCATATTTTTATCTAACGACCGAGTAAGGCTGTGATAACAAGTCTGTTTCTCAGTGCTGACGGAATGGCAGTTTTCGCAGTGCGTAGACGTAGGGCCGTTGTGATTTGCTAATATTGAAATACAACAATAATAACCAAACACAACGGCCCTATGTCTATTTCTCAGTGCCGTTGGGCACTGAGAAACAGGCTTGTTATCACAGCTTTACTCCGTCCTTAGATAAAAAACGTTTATGAATAAGGGGAATTGTATATAAAGTGTAGTTAATAAATAAATAAAAAACAAATGGGACAGAATAAAACGTAATAACATTTCTTGAAAACTATTTTGTTGGGTACATTAATGTTGAGAAATAATCTAGTTTTTCAATCACCTTTTTCAATGCTACTCGTTAATATAAAACGACCTAATTAAACAATTACGATGTCAACTACTCCCAAATAAATAACTATTAAATAAGTACACTAACGTTATTATTTATTATATTAACAACCAGATAACGCCTTTAAAGGGCGCATAGATGCACTCCTTAAGTTTTCAGATGAAACTCTTAAAAGAAATAATTAATCTGTTGAAATAGTTAAGAATAAACAAAGTATCCAACGGAAACAATAATATATTATCCATTTGAGTAAATTAACGTCGCGACGTACACAATTATGAATGAAAAAAGTTTTGTGTTCCAAAAAATTTTAAAAAATTTCCTGTCAACAAAAATTAACGTCGAAATATTATAATAGCGAAACAGACAGACATAGCAAAACAAGTATGTTTGCAATGTCAATTTTCAGTAGAAAATCGGACTAAAAAAAAATTCATATACTGTTCTTTTCATGTCCTTAAACCTAAAACGTGTCAAGGTAAAAATAATATAAAATAAGAAGCTGATCTATCAACGCATAGCCTAAACCTCTGGAATAATAAGCATGAATATTGACACAAAGATTTAAGGGACTAAGAGAGGAAAGCAAAGCAAGGAAGCACTAAGAAAGTATTTTTGGGAATTCATCTCCTTAGAGGTTAATATAGCGGCGAGAGCCTAGTTGGTTGTGGAGCGGACTGCCGAGATGAATGTCCGCAGGTTCAAAACCGAAGGACACACACCTCTGACTTTTCTAAAATTATGTGTGTATTTTTTGTGAATTATCGCTTGCTTTAACGATGAAGGAAAACATCGTGAGGGAACCTGCACACCTAAGAAATTGTCTTTAGGAATTTCGAAGGTGTTTGAAGTCTCTAAGAAAACGTTTTTTGCACCATTTTTCATTGATGCTCCACTGCAATTATCATAGCGTGATGTTACATAGCTTTTAGTCTTCCTCGATATATGGACTATCTAACACTAAAATACTGTTTCAATACGAATCAGTAATTTCTGAGATAATCGTGTCCAAACAAACAAACTCTTCAGCTTTATCATAATATAGATATAGAAAAGTAATAAAAAGACAGGGCTTGACTAAAAGAGAATAATAGACCACAAGTGATTTTTAGAATTATTTTTGATCTATTTTTCTATTTGTTAACAAATATCTCCAACAAAATTGAACGGATTTTCATGTGGTTTTCACAAATTTGAAGTATAATTGGAAACAGAATTTAGGCTTTCTTTCATTAAAATCAGATTTCGGAAAACTTTTCATAGTAGATACTAACAATTTATTAGCAGAATTGTTCTATGCAAGCGGAGCTGCGGACAGGCAGTTAGTTAACATTACAAAGGATAGTATTTTGTTTTTTCCGCCGAGTGTACACAGGTGTTAAGTGTTTTCAATTGTCTTATAGTTCTTGTCTAGTACAGTTGCAAGAGAGAAGCATCAAGATGAAGTTCATAGCGACAATTTTCGTCTGTCTTTTGGTGTTTATGGTAAGTTTTATCCAAACCTTACGAAACTCTTGGTATTGGAATAGTTTAGCATTTTACATTTTTGATTTCTAGATCGTTGTTTTTATCAGTTTCGAAGGGTGAAATCTTCCAAACGGGATCCAACGCATCATATACATACAAGTGTGTATCTTTGCGGTCTGCAAATCTTTCTAATGATAATTAGATTTTACATAAATTTCGAAAGGGAAGCGGACATGAATCGGGTATTATCTTCGCTACAATTTTTTATTGATAGAACAGTCCTTAATGCAGAGCTGTAAAAGCTATAAGATATAACAGAAATAACATTCAGTAGGTATTCTAACTGATGTCAAGCTCTTGTGCGGATATTCCCAAGGCTTTTGAACTAAATTACCAACGGAGGGTAATATTTTTTAGTCCTATTGCAACCGCGAGGCTCTGGGCAGTTGCCCCGTTCGCCACACTCTAAAATTGCCACTGAGAATATCATCTCGTACACCCTGATACTCACGGAAAGCTTTCGGACTGAAACTTGAAATAGGGGATTGAAATACTTCTTTAGCCGACTCCCGATGATTGGACTAATATATTATTAGGTACTTATTATATACTTTAACAACTAACATATCTAATTTCTTACAAGGTTTTTTGTGTCGAGGGTTTAATTTATATTTAAATTATTATCTTTCTTTTTCAGACGTTGCTATGGGAATCGCAAGGTTGTTTACAACAGAAATGTGCAACAGCCGAACGCATTAACAAAAAGAAAGAGATAGATTCACCGATAGGTAATAATTATATTATTCTAGTCTATAAGGTTTTAACACGTAGTCTAAATAAACTGTCTAAATACCTTTTTTTGCTCAAGACACGTGGCTTGTGAGGCGCTTGACTGAGTTCATCACTCTGAGACATAACATTTTCTTTTTGCTTTGAATGACAAGGCGAGTTTTCCGTTCGCCTGATGATAATACGACCGCCCATAAACAGTCGAAACGCCATACAACACCTTGACTTACAACGTATTGTTTGGTATTCCATTGCGCTCGCCATCCTGAGACATGAGGTGTTGTCTCATTATTTCCAGTAATTACGCTGATTATAATGCTATAAAATAGAATTACTTTGCTTGCCTAGAAGCACGGAAGGACCTATATAGGGCAAAGTTTTTTACTTTAACAATGCATAAAAAAATGTTTTCCTTTATACACAAAGTAACCTCACTGCACTTGATGGTAGCTGTGGGGTCCATATAGAGAATCGGTTGATGAAAATCGTATATCCTTTGTCAGTAGACTCAATTATGCCGCTCTGTTGCGATCTGTAAGAATAATAATTATTCTTATTCTTTGTTTTGACGCATCATAAGTGCAACTTTGTTCGCCTACGTGATAAATAAAGTATTTTATTTTTATAGAAAGGAATAGGCATGTTTCCTACATAAAGCAACGACGGGTAAAGATAGATTGATGTATGTATGTAAATCTTTAGCATTACAAACAGTGAATCAATTTTAATAATTGTTTATTATGAATTAACTGACTCAGGAAATATTTCTTTTCCAGTGGTCTTCTCAAAAGAAGAGGGGACTGTAGTAGAAGGTTCGATGCTTGTCAACGATTCTGCGCAAGATTACAATATCGTGTTCTCGGGCAAATAATTTCTGGATATTACTGATGATTTTGATACCGGCGAAGATTTGTAATTAGCGTAGACTATATTTTGTGTAACTGTTACTGATGTAATTTTTCTGAATATCTGAGTAAAATAAATGAAAAATCCGGGATTCAAGTCACCCAATGTGAATGTTTTTAAAATTAAATTCATAAAAAAATATATCTTTATTCACGTTACATGATGTACCTTTGCTGAAAAAGACCAAACTAGACTTATATGCATGTATCTTCAGTGCTCACAATTCGATTACGAATATTTATTGTTGAAATTTTTTGAAAAAATAGAATATATTTCTTTAAATAGTGAAAAACATGTACCTATCGTAAAAATAGTTTGTAAAGTTTTTCGAGATCTATAATAAAATTATGTGTGATTCTTTTCAATATTTTTATAATAAAATAAAATAACATTTATTAATATTATAGAACAGGTTTATTTATATACACTAACTTTTGATCGCGGCTCCGCCCGCGTACAAAAGTTTTTGTGATAAAAATCCCGCTTTCTAGACTTCTAGCAACACGTCAGTGAAAACTGCATTCAATTTGATGTAGTATTTTATGTGTGATGCGTGATTTCTCTCGACTTCTAGTAACACATCGGTGAAAACAGCATTTCATTTTGTATAGTGTTTATTACGTGATGCGTATAGTCTCTCTCCAGTCGGTTCCTAATTATTGAGGACCGTGACTCTAAATAATCTTCATATTGATGTCTCTGGATCGCCTTCGATCTTCTGCCTGATGAAATGTTGTATTAATGGAGACATTCAACGCACTGGAAACCTGCTCTATCCATCTTTGGGGTTTCGTCCTCGTGGTCTCTTCCCTTCTAACTTTCCAACTATGAGCAGCTTTTTCAAAATATATGGTTCCTTTTGATGCGTGTACTGGCATATAAAATTTCTTAAAACTTGTTTTGGCTTCTGTTGCTCTAATAAAGAGCTCCATGTTAGGTGTTGATTAAAATTTATAATACGTGATATGTTGTAATACCTTAGGTTTTTCTTTATACTTTTGCAAACGATTTAAAAAAAATACAATTACATTAAATTTAAATGCGTGTCATAATAATACGTTTGTTACACTATTTACTTACTTACTACAAAACATTGCTTTTTTTTATTATTATTTTTATTTTTATTATTATTTTTTAAATTAGGAGTTTAAGAAGAAACAAATTAATAATTTCTTTGAACACTTTTTATTGAAGGAAAAGTTTCTACCTATTTTCTATGCTACCGTGCCCTGCAGGGTCCACGATTATGTACTTTCCTTAATTCGTAAAACCTATATTTTAACAACTGTGGAGTGCAATAAATTGAATTGAATAAATTGTAATCAGTGGTATACCTTACAGATTAATAAAAAAAATACAATAAACAGCCTCATTGTGTAGTAGCCTCACTAAATGCACTATAAATTACGAAAGAGGAAAAATATCCGTTTATTTGGCTCGGTAAACAGAACGGCGCAAATATTTTTAGTTATTTGATCCGGACTCATCCGGGCTCTGGATAACCGGATTTGCTGACACGCACTTGTACCCACACATAGAAACTGTTTGTATACTTTGTTTCTCAGTTTTTACATTTGGGTCATATTTGTAATAAAGACCAGATTAATATGGTGTTAGTATCAGAAATTATTTTGTATTCAGCCTTCTCACGGATTGTGGGTAAATTCTACTTCTCACATGCGTGTATAAAAAAGTTACACTCTAATCTATGCTCCCAAATTATTAGAAATAAAATGAGTATCTATATTACCTTTTAATTACATGGTAATAATATACATAAAAAAATACATCCTACTATTTCGGCCACGGCGGCATATTTAATCGAAGATCAGCCAGGTATGCAAAATATATTACAGTGCACAAATATGTGTGCACTCTCTATTCCTTCACTATTATAGTCCGGTGAGACGACGACATGACCGAAGAGAGATCAGGTGCAGGACCAATAGCTTTACGTGCTTGCCAAGAAATATTATATAAAACAGGAATCAGTGCATAAGTTATTTATTTAAACTTTGGATTTATAATTTAAGCTTAACTAGATGTTGAAATTAATTCATTTTATAATATATCGCTAATAATAAATTAATGTGCAAATTAGTAGGATTTATATGAGAAATCACCATATAGGGTGATTTTAACATTGTATTAATAAATGAAATCATATACACGCCAAATCACTGCCAATATTGTGCAAAAATCATCCATGAGTAAAGAATATGTTCACCAAGTATCAAGGTTTTTACTTTTCTGATTTTTCATTTTGTAGTTAAGCGAATATGGCCTGTGCGTGATTGTATTTCTGAATGAATGTGTGATTTTGCCATAGCGATGAATTCTCTAAGAGTAGTAGTACTGGTATTAGGGCGTGTAAAAATTTTTTTTTTCCTATTTTCTTTTTTTACTTCCCGGTACAAATAAATTATTTTAAAGTGTAATATTCAAAAAGGTAAGTATGTGATTCCATTTAGCAACGCAATATTTAAATGACCCTCTATATTAATGTATATGTATATAATTATTGATAAGATATCCACCAGAAAGATTATTACCAACTACTTATCCGACATTTCGAGATACTTATGAACGAACATTTCTCTGTTGAGTAATGCAACACAAAACAATTTCCAAAACCAACACCACGAAAGAGAGCCAAAACCCAAATGCGAGGATGATCAGCGGCGTGGAGAACTCCAAGATGCTGACGGAATAGATGCTGCTGTCAGGAGTCTTCACACAGGAGGGGCGGGGTTCGTCCCAGGCCCACTTAATCCGATACATTAGACCAGTTTCCATTATCTTCCTTATGCTGAAATGTATTTAATGTTTATTTTTGTATTTCTTCTAAGAGGGCGATCTGGAAATCATTTCGGAAGGCCTATGTTCAGCAGTTCACATCCTGCGGCTGATGATGATGATGATGATATTTATGTATTCATTTATTTATACAAGGACCTCCAATGAAAGATACACGGCATATAATAAAAACATGGTGTAGCATTTTCACAGTTAATAGTGTGACGTACTTCTTCAATTATATGAAGTTTGGGACGATACCAAGATCATTGCTTCAAGGGGATGTAAAAAACAGTTTCGCGATTGCGTTACGTACAGTAAGTAGAATTTTTTAAGACCCAAATGTCTCACCTGTCCAATGCCTTATTTCCAAAAAAATACATTAATATTGACAACGCACAAGTTCTCTAGTGCTGTATATTAACCATCTAAAAAGGTAGTCGCTTACAAGTCATTAATCTCCTTTTATTTCAAAGATATCATGAACGATTTCAATAAATGATCCCAATCTTTATTTTCGAACTAGGCCAATCAAAATAAGTCATTTGTAAGCATATCGATTTTATTTTGTCCAATTAGTCTAATTTTCGCAACCTGTCAAATTAAGCTATTTAATCCATACCCGTAAGCCAAATGGTCTCTATAAGGCGAATGCTTCTTCATCACAGCGCCCAAGCGATGAGGAGCATACATCGGCACATCCTGGATGTCACAGACCTCGCGCTCGCTGAAGGTCTTCTTCACAATCCCGTAGGAGACGATGGTGTCAACGTGGAACGCGAACCCTCCCTTCTTCACCAGGGCCATGCCCTTCTCCGGGAGGAAGAAGTTCTCTGAGGCGCCTTGTTTGACTTTCCTTTTGTAGATTTCGAGGGCAACCAGGTCTGTGGTTCGCTAAAAAATATTTTTAAAAATTATTTAGACTGAGATTTTTTTGAGATGGACAATCAACCGAAGCAGATTATCACTCATCGACTTAGATATTACCAGATTTCGCTTGCGGCTTCGCCTGGCGGAAAAACCTTACCACTACAAAAGGCACTAAATCATTGTAGCTATCCATAGGACTATATGAACGACACCAGCACCATCTAATAAAAAAATGTTTACAAGTATTTACTTCAACAAAAAATATTAAACTAAGACGTGCTCTATACAAGTGCGAAATTCGTTCGGCGGTGTAGAATTTACATCTAATAAACATCCAGACAAATAAAAATCCAAAATTTTTACAAACTTTCACAGTCGTTTGTAAATATTGGTAATAAATAAAAGACTATGTATTTTATACAGTCTATACATGATAATATACTACTCATAAATAATCCCATAAAAGCCGAAATAGTCCAAATGTTCAAGACTACTCACTTGACCTTCTCTTTAATTGGAAAACAACAAACATCGATTCCATACCTTAAAATAATCTCTGTCATACAAAGCCTCTTCAACTCCAATTCTGAGATTACTTTCCAACAAATCCTTCAAAGTTTTAATGTTTTTCGGTGCCTCCATCAATAAAGTGGAAACCACAGATGCTGTATAATACTGATACAAGATGGCGGAATACACGAACGTTGAAAAAATTAAAATTTTCATCGAAGTTGATTGTTGTACTAATGATGTTCCTGGAAGTGGAAAAATGTGGTTTACACATTTTTTATAGCAAGCTCGATTGAGAGCATCGCGAAATGTTATAAAGTAACTATGCCCTCAAATCTTCAAATTACGAATCACTGGATGATATCAGGTTTTAAACAGACTGGTATAACTGTGTCTACTGGCGAATGATAATAATTTCTCGTCAGTCAATATTCCACTTGAAGCCTATTCCGCTTACCAGGTGTATTGGTATTACTTTACGGTGACCTTATAAAAACAAAATAATCCTGACAGTAGATACTACCACGATGCAAATTAGTTATACAGCTGATTACGTATTTCAAACCACTACAATATCGTATGTATATATAGCTAATACTTACCTTGCTGACAAAGAGCTCCCCACAAAAACAGCAAAGCTAGACTCAAAGAAGAGTCTGAAGACTGAGACCAGCTCAGCTTGAATATAACACACAGCACGACAGTAGAGAAGAGAAGAAGAGCCAGGACGCTGAACCACACGATGGTGCTGAGCGGCCGCGTGTATATCGTATAGAGGCCACTAGGATGCTTTGGATGGCGGAAGATAAAGCTATGTCTGTAGACAATAAGAACACGACTTAAAAACTTGATGAGGATATTGCTGATCTGATCGTAAGCGCCACAATTATGTATAAAGAACATCCAGAAATTTTATCTTAGGTATTTCGTACTAAGTTATTAGAAATGCGAATGTTTGTGAAAAATATTAGATGTTTGAATGGTTGTGATAAGTAAATGCCGTAATTGCTGAACGGTTCTGGATAAAATTTGGCACCCGAATAGACCATGTCCTGAATTAACATACAGCTTACTATTTGTCTAGATAATCAGATTTTAATTTAACCAATTTTTTTAAGTAGATGGCGCTGACGCCTTCCAGGTGGTGCTTTGTAGTACTAGAGTAATTTAAGAATTGTGGTAGCGCGAAAGGCTTTTCAGAAAAACGAAGCTGTGAGCAACACCTAGTTTTAATTATAAATTTTTACACTATACTATGCTCGATATTCTGAGGAACTAGATGTTGAGTATTATAATCCCTTAATTTTAGAACACAACTATCGCAAATTAGAGTCGTGTTTAATCAAGTATAAAAAGTTTTACACCTTTCCAGTAATTAAAAAGAACTTGTCCTACCTCGAATGCCAAACCTCAGCTGTGTAGTCAATAATCTCGTTTCTGTCAGCCCTGAAGAAAATTGGAGAGCCGCCGATGTCCGTTTGTCCTCTCTGAAGAGAACCCACCATGCCATCGAAGCTGCCGTTCCGAATATAGCCCCACGAGTTGGTTCTTTGAAGATCATAACTAAAAATATAATTGGGATAGTGTAGGTATGTGGTACGTGAATAATGGCGGTGTCGAAGTTGGTAAAATAGGAGATCGAATGTTCGTCAGAATTGTGTGCTTAAAGTTAGTCTCAAATTTCTATCCCGTAGCATAAAATTTACAAAACCGTGAGCGAAACCGCAGGTAAAAGTGAGTTCATTTTAAAATTTTAAATTTTGTATTTTATAGTTACGATATCAATTAAATTTACTTTTACTGACAAAATTCTATCAGAGTGCTAACAGTGTAATGGAAAAAATAATGTAGATATAATCTAAAATTTCATAAAAAATTCAATTAGCACTTTATATTGAAACTTTAACAACGGGCAATTTAATTTAATTACCAAAAAAATGACTGCCTGGATAGCATAGTTGTAATCTACTCTATTGGTCTAATCTAATGGTACGAGTATGACTAACGCGCTGAAGTCCTGGGTTTGAATCCCGGGTCGGGCTAAAATAATTGTGACTGGGTTGTTCCATATTAAAAATTACTCAGTCGCAGCTCGGAGTCAGGAAGTTGACGGTGAGATACCTCCGTGCCTCAAAAAACAAGTTAAGCCGTTGGTCCTGCGCCTAATTTCTCTCAGGTTATGTCGGATTGCCGTCTCACCAGAAAACGAGAGTGAAGATACAGAGAGTGCACCTGTGTATTGCGCACACACTTGTGCACTATAATATGTCCTGCGTACCTGGCTGATCTCTGTTAAGATTGGCTGCCGTGGCTAAAATTCGACCAGGAAGGAATCAATTTTTTAATAAAAAAAAATCTGAAATATGTAACAAACTCCATATTTCCATCAGGTTGATACGCGAATCGCTATTCAACCGTAACTAAACTGTTTCACAATAAGTGGGTATAAAAAATAACATAAACCTACTCCATTCAGTAGGGTGGAAGACCCCTGCGAGGGGACTTATCCCCCAGTTTGTATTTACCTTAGGCATGCAGCCGGTCGTAAATATTATGCCAATGCAAGCACCGTGCTTGAATACTAGCTAGAATCCTTTTCATCCTAGTAAAAAGGACAGGGAGACTTCTGTTCCCAAAAAATACTTCCAAATAAATGCGACCGCAAGTAATATAATTATAGCAAAACTGTTTCTTAACTTAGAGATGTGAATGACGTAAAACATTACCAACATAATTACTTCAAGAATACTTACGTCATATTGTACATATCTTTCAAATAATTCAGTAGTGTAATATATTTGAGTTTATGCAGAGAGTCGAATCCAACATGAGTGGCTTGCATCAGATAATGTTCAAAGGTTTCCTCTTCCAATTTCTTTAGAACAACGACCGCACAACTCAACACTACTCCACTAAGATCGTTCCTTCTTTTTGGATGTTCGATATTTAAAGAAGATCGCCAATCTCCTATATGGACTGTTTTAAATATGCCATTTTTCTTAAATCCTGTATTGTATATTTCATATAAATTATATCCATTTTCAGTTTTATCAGCAATAGTAGTGTCAGAATCTATTTCAATGGGATATTGAGAGAGTTCTTTAACTGTAGAATTGATATCTTTAGTGATAAAAACCCATACGTAAGGGTTTTGGAAATTTATTCTCGAATCTTCACAATCAAAAATTTCTTTCCAATCTTCACAAGAACTATCTACTACAATGCCAACTCTGGATCGACGAACAGGTATTGAAATGTTAAGAACCATATTGTTGCTTCTTATTTTATTATTGGTGAAAATTTTCTGAGCAGCTACAGCGATTTCTTCGCGCCAGCAATTGAAAATAATTACATCCTGAATGTGTTTTCTTTTGAAGATGTCAACTAGGAGGCGTAATTCAGTAGTGATATAGGAGAAAAACAGAAGATGGAAGGGGCTCATTTCGAATTCGTTGTTGAAAATATATTATGCACCTGTCACACAAAAAAAGGCTAACATATCTCTTCCACAAAGTACATGTACAAATTTCAAATATAGATTGTTCAACTTTTATTCTACTTCTTTTTAAGTCTCAGGAACAGGCAGGATGCTGCTTTTTTGACAAATTTGGCTGAACATCTTTACAGAAGGCCTATCATCAGCGGACAGTGGACTTCATGTGGCTATTGATGAGGATGAGTATATTTATCAGACTGCTAAGTGTTTATTACATTTTACAACTAAACTGGAAAATATTATATTAATTTATTTGATAGGTATCTTTTCTCTGATTATTGGCAAATCAAGCCCTATAAATTACTTTATGATAGTTTCTAATGTTTATATTTCAATAAGTGTACGTTTTTTCTACCGACCCCATAACCGACACTATATTCTATTTGTAAAGGCTTTAAATGGCCTTATATTTATGTACCTTTAATATTGTTTAATATAGCTGTAAAATTCCCAAAATAATATTAAAAAGCTACACAAATACCACCAAAGTTTCTCCGGTAATTTTATAAATTTCAACAATGGAAGGGTTACAATTTGTTAATTGAAATGTTGATTGTTTGCAACAAGGCCTTTAATCGTCGACGCAGTTCAACTTACTGTTTATTAGAATATCTTAATACCCATTTGAATAGAATAAGCACGAACGTGCTTCAATCGTATTGTGATAAGATCAAACTAGATATTGCTGGAACAGCTCTATTTTTCACGTTGAAAATGTCTTACAACTACTTGGAACGTCTTATGCGATAGTGAGGTTAAATTTTGTTAAGATTTTTTAGGATTAAGGACTTTTTAGAGGTATAACGAGTGCTTATTTTTTATGTAGTGCTTAACTACTCATCGAATGTAATGGATAATAGAGTGGATAAATGATAATAATGGAAACGCGGGAAGATTATAGTTTGCCTGTTCGTTCTCATTCTATAAATAAAAATGATATGTGCTTAAAACTATTTACTCACTAAATATGAACATTGTCTTTCATGTATTTAATAATCAAAATTCACTGAATTTTATTTCCAGATCAGACAATCGTAAACGACGTAAGACTACATAAACCTGCCTACCTGAATCTTAAAACCAACCAATGAAAACAAACTGTCTATTTACATTGCTCGTTTTCTACATCATTGCTCGTAATAACGAAGATTGGAGTTATTTGCATATTGAAACACGAATTGACAGCATAAATATCTGATTGAAGGGAAAATTTCACCCATCAGTGGCTTGTATTAGAAAAGGTAAATGTTATCAAATTAGTCACGCCACTTCTAATATTTTTCTTTTACATTTTTCTATGTAGTAAAGCCAAATTTTAGATATGTATTTGCGTACAGAATGATGCCAGCTCGACTGGAGCTATAGCAATATCGAATACCAACACTTGATTTCAACTAAACTCGTATATTATTTACCGAACAACTTTTGCCGCCTTTTGGTTATAAAATAAATCCGAACATGAATCCACAAAGTTTTTTAATTCACTCACGTGAGGCTTTGGAGATTGGCCAAAACATTGTCGTAAAAGGTTAAGCCGCGACTTCCACCCTCAGTTAGACGCCAAAGGAATAATAAATTAATTTCAGTCTATCGCAAACTCGATTTTATTATTTTCGAAGTTATAACAGAAGAAAAACTGTTACTAAAGATTTAAATCATAGACAGTTGCTTCTAGATAATTTGATTAATGATTAAATTTAGTTGAAGCTACTTTCAACTAACTAACCGTTATTTAATTTAGAAGTAATCAGTTTCATAATAATCGTATAAAACGATGACAGATTGTTGTCTCTATTTTGTGTTAGAAAAGGTTTACAGAGTACATAGTTAATTCTCAAACTTGCATGGACGAATAGATGCTGATAGTCGATAGTGTGGAAGAGTTTTTATGTAGTGACCATGTACCACAGCAATGTCTATTTTTGCCACCAAGCAGTAGTGTGTAGTCACTGTTGTGTTCCGGTTTGAAGGACATTGTAGCCAGTGTAGCTACTGGACATAATAAGACTTAACTTTTTATGTCTCAGGATGGCGAGCGCAGTGGAATACCACACAATGCTTTATAATTCAAGGTGTTGGATGGTGTTTCTACTGTTTATGAGCGGTCGTACCATCAGGCGAATGGCAAACCCGTCTCGTCAATAAAAAAAATAGCAATCACAGCAATTAACGTCCACCTTTAAGCATATATGTTAAAGACAGCTTTTAACAGGTAGAGTTTAGAAATATATTTGAGGTAAGCCTATATACATCCAACAGTAGACATCCTATAGCTAATGAAAATTACGATGCTGATATACTGATGTTAACGTACGCCACGTCACTTTCTTACACAACCTAAATCTTAAATGTCCTTTCATTCTTAAGAATTTATAAAACTGATAAGATTCTCACTTCAATACCCAAGGCAATCAAAAACTCGATCGAAAATACAATTGGTAGGATTGGATTTTTGTATACAGGCTCGCTGGCAGGCCATTTCGCCTAAGGGCCTGTTTCACATGTTACAAGTCAAATTTATTTGATTTATTGAATTAAATGGCTAATGAAGATAGTACATACTCATTTTATTACTATTTATTTTTTAGGACTATTTACTGGTAGTCGTCACTATGCCGGCCTGTTGGAACTAGATATTCACAGATTGATCCCGAAACGACACACTTACGCGGGCCACTGTGGCGGGTTTTAACTTTTAACACCTCGTGTATGGCGCTATCCGGGCGGATATAAAATATATCCACCAGCAAAGTATAAGCATATAGTGTAGGTTTATATAGTTGACCCCGTTGGTAGTAATAAATACAAATTACGAGTCCACTTAAACTGTTTATAACATTACAGGTACATGCAAATAAGTTAAATTAACACAAATATGCACGTTTTCGTATTTAACGAGTATTAATCCACGATGTGAAATCAGGTAAATGACTCTCTGTGTATGTTTTTTACTTTCAGGTTTCACTACACTGGGCCTTTAAATTATAGTGTAGACCTAATAATGATAATAGATGATGTACCGCTTGTAAGTATCTGGAAATCTTTAGGAGAGGGCTCAGTTCAGCAGTTGACTTCCAAAGGCTGACAGTGATGAGAGATGTTGATTGACAGTCTTTAGATTTGTGCCGATCCGCCTTACTCCTTACTGGATGGGTACTGACTGCCCCGGAAAGCGGTTCATAAAAATGAGCCAAGATGGCGTGCTTTTTTCTGTGTGAACAATTGGTCCCGTGTCATACGAAATATATCTCATCACGTTCCTCATCTTATACATTATTTTTTTATATTGATATATCAATTAAACCTTTAACACTAAGCGGCAGCGTACTAAGCTGAGATCCATGATATTCTGCCTTATTACTAGACCTCGCAACATGGGTTTAGATTCAAAATAAACTGATGGTACTATTGAGCGATGAGAAAGCAGTCAATCAAGTCGGCCCACAATTCTCAAAGAAATCTGTGTAGATACATAAAACATACAAACACGCATTCAGAAACTTTAAACCTTAGCAGCCCGGGATAAGGAATTGTTTTCAATATAACTGTCCCTCGCAGCTCGTCCCTTATAATCGGACCGCTATAAGCTTGGTAAAATAATAATGCTGCAATATTCGTTTTTCTCATTCCCACAATTTAAAAGCCGATGCACAGTTCCACCGACACCGGACGGTCCGATCCGCTCCGCACTGAATTTTAAAATGAAACCTGCAAAGTTTGCCAAGCACTTTGTCGCTCAGTAAACTGACGTTTATCTGGCACTTAATTATTTTATCCATCTTGGTTCATTAATAACGAATAAACCTGTGGTAGTATGCTGATGTGATACAGCAGAAGCGAAACCAAAATCTGGTGAAGAGCACAATGATGAATAGGTTGATTGCAGTATGGAATCTCTTCCATATTACTCTCGTAAAGAAGACTAACACGTGAATGAAAATGAGAGATCAATTTTGATACTCGTGAACTTGTTGGGCGTTAATACGATGAAAACTCGTGCGCCGATACCAAGCATTGTATCTTCCTAAGTTGCGATGTCGAGAGAAGCGAATGTTGTGTGTATGTAGTTTTACTATGTAGGTGTCTAAAGGTACCTAAACAGCGGCAATTACGTAGTGTGAGGTGTGTATAGCAAATAAAAAATAGTAAATACTTTTAACGAACCGGTTGGCAGTCGTCTATTCCTTATCTCCCTTATCACCGACCCAAAATATTAGTTTGAAGCCACCGTACGTGGTCTTCAATCGCAACGTTCAAGTCTTCTGTCTCTTTTACTTTTCAGGTTTTAGGAAATTATCTTTTTATTATCTTCTTGTAGCTAGATGTCACGATGACCCCGTGTTATCAGTCAACACATTTCGCTTTAGTTTAAGGTCGAAGCTGTAACATAGGGAGAGTACCTATTGACTTAATTTACTATACGATTTTCACCATGGCGATTGGTAATTCCGGCTATTTATTTAGTACATCATGTACCGGTTATTTGTGAAATGTTCCTGAATATGGTTTTTAGATTAAGCAAACTAAAATACAATATTTTGTTATATTTAACAGCGCATTAGACTAGCATTTCCTACAAATGCACGGAGAAAATTTTTAGTAACTTGTACTACTTGAAAGTGTTTAAACCAATGATTAAAGTCTATTAATCCTTACAAAGGAGATAGATTTGTATCTAATTATTTTTATAAATCGCCCAAACCTTAGGTTTCAACCACCTATAATACATAAAAATCTATATCAAAATGCCAACTATCGATACATTTTTCGTCATTTTTTGAGTACATAGAATAAGACACGTGAAAGTAGAAAAGTATGTCATCATTTTTATTAGTATCTTATAGAATATTTTATAGAACATTCGTGAGACGACAAACTTCAATAGATGCTAATGCAATGCTAAAGTCGATTGTACTAATTAGGTAAATTTTGGCGTGACACTAAGACTATTTATGATGTATCTACCAGTGGCGAAGAGTGGATTTTTTTCGAAAGGGGGTTCCCTTTACATATACTCAATAATTCAAATATAATTAATGAATGTGCAATTTCGAAAAGGACACATTTCCGAAAATGGAATTGTTTAGGAAATGGAAATTTTCTACAGCAGTGTATAAAATTATTAATTTATTTTTGGGTTAGAATTTGGGTTCTATCAGCAATAAAAATTTACAGATGTTTTGTTGTTATTTGTTATTATATACACATTTGCCCTTTTCGAAATTACATATTCAAATATAGAAATGACTTTTAATCATTAATGTACGCAATACCCCGGCTATCTGCTAAACTCAAAACTGTATATTTCATAAGTAACGTTCTATACTTATTTAACCGGTGCACATGTGTTAAGCCTAAGTGTACTACACAGTTGAATATGAATTATATTCCAAATGAAATATATAGTTAAAACAATTTACCTTAATAAGTGTATTTATTATCTATGCTTTGTATATCCTGAAAAAAATATCCCAACTATAATTCCGCTTCACACAGTACAATATTAATAAAGGCCGCTGTAATAACAGCGGCATATTAAGACAATATCATTTGCTGCGAAATGAGTTGTGACTACGAATAGAGAGGACGGTAGGGTAACTTAATTTCATATTGGCTCGATGAAATCCCAGTAATATAAAGCAATACCTATACTATTTAAAGTTATTGTCAACTAATAAATTACTGTTGATTAAGCAATGTTTATTAAAGACATTGTCACTACCAGGCACAGGATGTCCGCCGCTGAACATATGCCTCCAAAGACTTCCAGACCAACAGGTTTCAAGCGATATGGTTCCACGGAGTTTTTTTTTTGTGTATCGGTCCCCGCAGTCAGCACCGAGCGAAACCTGCGAAAGAGATGCTGTAACCCCCTGGCTTAGCAACTGCAAAGCCCTGGAGGAAAGTTGGCAGGGGATATCTAGGGTAGCGTAGTGTGGGAGAAGGAAAAGGAACCTTCTTAGTATTGGCGGAGCGGAGAAGGCCAGGAAATATTCGAATCTGATCTGAAATCTGCGAATGGGATACTGGAACCTCCCGGTTTAGCAACAGCAGAGATCTGGAGGAAAGTTGGGAGAGAGAAGGAAGTGTGGGGGAAAGATAAGGAAACCTCCTAGGATAGGAGGAGGAGAGAAGGCCAGGAAATGTTCGCGAGCCTTAATAGGCCTCAATGTGAATTGGCAACCATGAAGTATATATACTTAACTGTGTGCCTAGAGCCGCGGCAAATGTCCGTCCGTGCATGGGCGTGTATTCGGTTTGGAGACCGAGCGTACAAGAATTGCCTCGGGAGGAACATCCATCCTGAGTTCCCGCGACCTTCAAATCAACGCTGTGATTCCCAGTACGTGGTCTCCAATTTAGAACATCCAAATTATTAGCAACTGCCTGGCTTAAAATCTATAGGAATGACGTATTTTATGAACTAAGATATCAAATAGCTTGTTTGATTATTCTTCATGCAATGACTCATGTTTCCCAAGTTCTAGCGGCTGAACCAAATTTGATGTTAAATTGAGCATATATTCAATACGTCGACACTCCATAAAAACATTTACCAAAAATATACAAGTAGGAACACACTTATTAAGATCGCTGAAACTTGAGCGTTGATTTTCTTTGATTTGATGCGAAAACTTTGAACTTTATTGCGTTATCGGCGTTTCCCAAACTGTCTGGAGTTTAAGAAATATTGCTTTACTTACATTTAACTTGACGGTACAAATCTTAAGATTGCCATAGGGGAATGGGTAGGGATTCTACGAACTCAAATGAGCGAATAGATAAATAAATAAATACAGGTGGGTCTTAATCATAAGGCACTGCCGGGTTAAGACAATTTGACAGCAAAGCTTGACTAGGAAGATGTAAAATCTCGCCATGTTGTATAATATGGTACTACTTCTTGTATTGATAACGTTAACTTTAAAACGCAATAGTGACGCTCCCAAAACATATATTTTATTTTTCTATGCAGGCTATAAATCTACAGAAATGAAATATTGATAGCGTAGCGAATTTGGTATTCTCGCAAGAAATGGAACTTAGGAATGAATTCCCTGCATCGGTGTTCCCAGAGTTCTATAACTTGTCCTTTAAAGCAGTCTTAAAAACAGTGCTTATCTCCCGGTAGACAACGACTTGCTGTACCTCTGGAATTGTAGTCCATGAGCGGTTGATGCTGCTTATCATCCGTCCGTCCGTCTTATCAGACGGACCGCTACGTTTGTCTACTAAGGTAATAAAAAGCAAACAAAAAAAATTGGATAAACCTTGTTCAGTTCAGTTCGCGTAATACAGTTAATTGGAAATGCTAAAAGAAGCTCACATTTCCTTCATATATAACAACCGCATAGGTGCCGGGAGGGGGGTGCAAGTAGGTACATATTCACTCTCTGCCCAGAAATAAATCACAAAAATATGTCACTGAATAAATCTACAATAATGGGAAATATCGACCACACAGGATTTTTATGATAAAGCATTTTTAAAAACCCACGCGATTTGAATTTGAAAAAAAACTTAACGATATTATAGTATAGTGCGTAGGTGCAAATGCACCTCCCTACAACTAATCTTAGCGGTTCGCATGAACAACAGTACTGCCTTCAGGTCCTATCTAACAAAAACAAAAGCAAGGTCTTTATTACGCGGCATCACGAAGCTAATGCCGAATCAATTAGGATGGACGGTCAATGATATCGAAGCGACCGTCCCACGTCCGGAATAATAAACTTTACGGGAAATATATTAGGTTGTGTATAGAATGGCGCTTGGCATAGTGGCAGTATGGAATGTGGGCTGCGAGGTTCTGAGTTAGATTTGGGAATTAAACCGCCGGTCAGGTCGGGCGACATTTTTTTTTGTTATTTTTAGGAATTGAGCGGTTTTAGGTGATGAACGCTGTACCAACTACGTAAGCAATACAACTACGCCACCAAAGTCGACACGACTGACGATGCTGAAAATATTTATGAGACTATCAACTTTATCAGATGTTCATCTTAAAAATTGCTTTCCTGGTTCGAAACCCACGTTTCCATTCAATATATTTCCCTTTTTAGCCTAAAATATTTATCTGAATGAACATAATTAATCATATTTATGTGGGTGGCATGCAAGTCTTGGGTTCATTTCCCAGGCCAGCCAAAATTTGGTGTAGGTTTTTATGTCACGAGTTTACGGTATTGAATCCTCCAGAACATGTCATGATAACATCTAAACTATATCATTTCCACAACTTATCCCAAAAATATGTTTAATCAACCCGCAATAGAATAAAATAAGTCAAGTGGAAAAAAACAAGGCACGAAATTATATTTCCATTCACCTAAAGCTCAAGTTCTCAAATTTTCGAATTAAAAATCATTATTCTTTATCGTTGAATGTCATTCTTGTTAGACTAATCTATCAAACTATCTCATTATGATTGCGCGATGAAAATATCTTTGATTAAAATCTATCAATTTAAAAAGAAGTTGCAATTGAAATATTACTTTCTTCATAACTTTATTGAATTTTTTTTATCGACTTTTTATGCGTTGAACATCTGGCTTTTTTAACTGTGAACGGTATTAATAAGAATTGTAATTAATTACTATTTCATTCTTTTTTCATTATAAACTAACATTTTCTCACAGTTCCGAACGCGTAATTTTTTTTTTTTTTTTGGGATATCAGCTCCGCTTGATATTTTCTCGAGATGAAATGGCACCTATATTTAAAGTTAGACTTCCGGCAATATATCGGTGAAAACTGTATTCAATTGCATGCAGTAGGTTTTGCGAGATATCTATACAAACATACACACAGACAAAACATAATATATAAACAGTTATTTTGACTTCTGTTGGTCTAACAAAGACCTTCCACATTAGTTTTTCTTCAATTTATATATTGTACAGACATTGGCTTGTAACAATTTTATTGTATGTAAAGATACAGAATACTTCTTCAAATTATTCTCAAGGCTGCAGCGCGACCAAGTAAATATAAAAAAATGGCACAAACGACATAAAGATGAGTATACATTAGAGCATTTACTTGTAACAGAACGTAGAGCATTCGCCGTTTTATAGTTTATCGAACCGCACTTAGAACACGACGCTCGTGGTTTGTAGCATTTTTTAAAGCGTAGGCATAAGCGCGGGCGCAATGCACACGGCATACAGCAGACAGCACTAGCGACCTGTAGGTCCAACGTCCAACAAAAGTGCACACAAAGTAGAAAGAAATGTTGTAGACTGACTTGCCTTGAGCATTACGTCGAACACAGCGTCGAGCATTCGCAGGAATGGTACGTTACATGAGAATTCTTTTGGAAACTAAGATTTTGCCTGTCTTATACTATTCGTAAGAACGTTATATTATACGCATTTGCCGCTAAGTGCCGCGCAACAGTCTTTTTTATTTATTGTTTCTAATGACGAGACGAGGTTGCCGTTCGCCTGATGGTAAGCGATACTACTTCTTGAATTACAAAGTATTGTTTGGTATTCCACTGCGCTCGCCATCCTGAGACATGAAATGTTAAGTCTTATTATGTCCAGCAGGCTTACCTTGCCGCGCGACTAATTTGTGATACTGAAAAATCTATTAGTGTAAATTCCGTTAATCTTGAGCGCTATACGTTCGGCAACATCTTTACGCAGGCATAACCGCGAGCAATAATTAGTGTAAGTTATTACTGACAAATATTTATTGAAAATAATGAGCCGCTATAATTAGAATGTTTTCTTTGAGGAAAAAATGGAGGTGGGTGTAAATTTTCATTTTCGCGTCACCTTTTGTAGACATGGATTTATGTCTCCGAAAATATCATGCCTCAGGCGAGCACCTTCAATAGACTAGAAAACGGCCTTTTACAAAAGTCGGATTTATTTCAGTGTAATTCAGTTATTCATATTTTCAGGTATAGTATTATTGACAAAGCGGTATTACTTACACAAAACGACTCTTCCATTGGACATTTGAGTCCAATTTCGTGTTATTTTCACGCTGGTTTTATGTGAGGCTATATTACTTCAACCAACCCACGTAATAATGAGAATTCCAACTCTTTATTATATATTGCGCACAGCCCAGCACGAGCTTCCACTACTACTGAGAGCGATTTTTTTTTGATATCGCAACCTGGAATCCCTCAGCTTAGCGACTGCAGGGTCCTGGAGGAAAGTTGGGAGGAGTGAGCTGGGAAGGAAGTGTGGGAGAAGGATAAGGAAACCTCTTAGGATGGGAGGAGGGCAGAAGGCAAAGAACTGTTCGCGAGCCCTTATAGGCCTCAATGTGAATTGACAATTGTGTGAGTGTGAATGTGAAGTGTGAATTATCATATATGTATTCCTCAGAATAATATCATTTACCATTAACAATAATTGATTAACAATCCCAGCAATAATATAAACATTTCCACAGACTACCGCTAATGTAAACCAACCGATGTCATTGCCCCACAACAATATACATTATATCCTCGTATTTGGACCTTTGCGGTCGCATTATAATTTCGGAACGTTTTACGTTCATGTGACTCGCAGTTAAGAGGCGTTGGACTGTCAAATACTGTGGGCAAAAGGGATTAGGTGGCGAGCCTTGTGGGCAATTAAATGCATAACTGAAGTTTTATTGTATTTATTTTACTACACTTTACATACAAAGAGTATAAAGGCGGACTTAATGCCGAACGCATTCTCTACAAGTCAACCTTATAATAATATAATGTTATATAATAATGATAGGATAAAAATATTCAGTGATGGTATTTGTGACACCTTTTCCTATAAAAACAAAGGGCGTTTGACAGACCGGGCTACTTTGACCGGGCGGTCAACCATTCGAACCCGCTCATTAGAACAAACTCGATGTACACTGCATTCGACTGCGCGAAATGGAGACATCCGTGTTCAGTTCTTACAGACCCAGAGGACGATATAACTCTGGCTATTCGCAGTGAGCACGAGCGTCTAAAGCTCATACACTCAACAAGACTGCAGTTCCGTCCTCGCCGCCAAGGACCTCGCCGCGTTCAGCGTCCCCTCGACTCTTCTGACAGTTCCGGCCCACTAGCCGACGATGACACTAGGTAGACTATAGATCACTTCACATGCCGTGAACACCCATAATCGCTGATGTCTTATCTTCTCCTAGTGATCGTTCTGAGCCGATTCGTGACCCGTTTGTATGTCGCCCTCAGCATGGTATATTTTTCAATGATTTCGAGTGCTTAAAGCACTCAGCCCAAAGCCCGGTGTTTGTATAAGCCATGCCAGGTTAACAAACGTAGTCAAGTTAAAAAATGACAGACCAGTTTGGTCATTGACAGTCGTATCGGTCGGTTGGTTGGTGTATATTTATGAAAGTGTATGTATATTTACTTTAATCAAAATCGCTTCAGTTTCTAATATAGTTTACATTTTATTACGTAGAATATTAAGCGGAGCCGAGAATAAATGGTAGTAGTTTATATTTTACCCGCTTTATTACCCTAGACAGTTGATCTCAAATAAATAATAAAAAACATCTCCCGCGTAAACAGGCTTATCTGAAAAAAATAATATTTCTATCAAATTCTAGGCTGCCATGGTACATCTACGAAAATAATTAAAATTGACGAAACCAAATTTCAATACCGAAGTAAATTAACTCTGAATCGCGATTGTAATTATGGGTTCTACAATTCATCTCTACGGTTGTCTAAAATAATTACTTTGTAATTTCTTTTATCTGTCATCTTGTGGAATAGAAATCTAGTTATTTATCTCAGCGTACTTTAAATTGTATTTTTCATTAATTTAGGCTTTAAGGTTGAATGGTCTTTGCCCGACTTCGAACTGTTTTCAATTTAATCATCATTCCAAATTTAAATTCTCCAATAGTTTTAAGCTTAGGAGATAGCAATGGTATCATCACTACATAGTATAAAACAAAGTCGCTTTCTCTGTCCCTATGTGTGCTTAAATCTTTAAAACTACGCAACGGATTTTTTTAATAGATAGAGTGATTCAAGAGGAAGGTTTATATGTATAATAATAACATCCATTAAATAGTGGAGAAATATTGTTATTTTGTTATGTTATATCCGTGCGAAGCCAGAGCGGGCCGCTATGTTTTTATATACAACGTTCACAGTTTTTCTGTAGTGTATTTAGTATCAGCACTGTACCCGTGCGAAGCCGGGGCGGGTCGCTAGTAGTTAATATTATGAATTACGAACATTAGCAAATTGTACAAACCTCGTGGAATTTAACTATTCCAAAATTAACGTGAGCCAACAAGATTTAAAATATGCTAATCTAGCAGCACCATTCAAATAAATTACAAATCCTTACTTCCTAGTATTTTATTCGGGGATAAAAGGCGAGTGTATACATCATTTATGTACAGTCAGCCATAGAAATAGCTGAATAAATTGAATATTACAAATTGCCTTTAAACTTTTGTATAATTATTTTTAACAAGATATTCAGACGAAAGTACCGGCACTGCAATTTTATAGAAGTGTCAAGCGAAGTATGACAAACAGATGTCGTTTTAATCGCATTACTCACCACTAGACGGCCTGGTGACACAGACCGGCACGCCATCTGCCGTCAATAGTAATAACTCCTCCGTTAAGGCCTTCGTGAAGTAACACGTGTTCAGCCAGTATTTTAATCTATTGAGTTTGAATTTAAAAAAAGAACGCCTAAATTTTGTTGTGTCGTATACTCGCATTCATGCCTTTTACGCAACTGGTGTATTCACTTTCCACCGTCTGTATTCCGTCCCATGATGTGATAGGGAGCAAGCCCTTCGGCATATCCAGCACATATTCCTGACTCCGGGCTGATACTGAGTATAAAAACCTAATATCACAAATTTATTGAGATTCTAGTGTATTTACACCAACTTTAGGACAATGTCTTATCTTCTCTGTGATAGTATCGTTCGGCAGTATATTACGCAAGGGGTGGTAAAAATCACTTTAATTTACAACGAAAAACCCTTACATCTACCAATTTGAATTAAATGCAAAACGAAAAACAATTTGTAATTATCATCAATGAAAAATTATAAATATATATAAATAAAATTACTTGAAGTTTTGAATCTGCTGTTTCTTCTTAATTTTTTTGTGATCGACTATCGCATCTTAAGCTAAATCTTGAAACATAATAATTAATTCCAAACAAGTCTTTAATCAAGTTCATTTTTGTTTTGAAATACAATCATTAATTTATCAAACAAATATTCCATTGCATCTGCACAAATTTTTTATTCATTATTAGTACCTACACAATTAACCTGAATCGACTTCGGAAACGAAACAGAATGAAAAAAACGCTAACAAAATGACTAACTATGCTAAGAGTCTAGACAGAGTGGTTCAAGTGGGTCCTAGGTGCCGTAATTATGCCTTGGGGTGTCAAGAGTGGGAATTCTTAGAAACTCGAGACAGTGTCATTTACAAAACGTCATAAGTTCACTATGATTGTTGCCGTTTTTAGAGATCCCCTAGTGGGGAAATGTTTTCATTTGCATTGTAAAACGAACTCATGTGTATTACAAAATGCATAAATCCGTTAAAAAGTACATATTATTTTCCATATACAATGCTAACAATCGCCATTCATGGCTGTATGATCTAAAATTCCTCTGCTTAATCTGCAAAAAAATAATTAGTAGAATAATGAGTTTTAAATTGGCACCCAATCACCGTTCCATTTTTAAAACATAGATTCAATGTTGTTTAACAATAAAACGTTCGTCCATTCACATGATTTTAATTAACTGTTCCATATTTAAATCGTGTACTCGCAATCCAATCAGGCTAATAAAAAGTATGTCACAAACGACTTAACGTCAAATCTAACGCCATAATCTCGTAATTGCAAGGTGCTATACATTTTTCCACGTGACGCTATAGCATGTAAATAGAACCGAGTGGAGGCACTTCTCTCGGCTTGACACCGCCAGCTTTTAGGACTCGAGTGGCGCGCGCCGTGCCAACGGGAATTTTACACTGCATTTACTCTGTCCAATGGATTTTCAAACCGACTCGTGTGAAAAATGATACGGGTTTTCTGAGTTTTGTGTAATTGTAAAATACGCGTTGAAACGCTGGCCGAATACTGATAAATGTTAAACTAAACCACTGGATTGATTTGGATGAAATTTGATAAATTGATAGGCGAGGCCCTTAATTCATAGACCTTTAAATATAATTTAAGAAGTAAATATACGGATGAATCAGCAAGCAAAATTAAAATCGCCTAAATAATATATCTTATTAAATGACAAAATGCGGACATGGTCTGCAGTTTAGTGAATTCATATAGCACCAACAGAGAATTCATAAAGATAATAGTTATGAACTACCCGCGTTTTAGTCAAAACCGCACCGGGCGGCGCACTCACGGCTTTTATCCTAATGAGGTACATCTCGATTTATTTCTGTGTACGTAGAGTATTGCGTTTATAATAAACAAGGAATTGCTCGCTGGTGCGCTCGTGTGCAAGATCTTTCGCTTTGCTAAATTTAGACTAGCAAGTTCTAGCAACAATATTACGCAGGAACTTGCAGATACGAATTTCTTGCTGCAATACTTAAATAGTACGTTCCACATGCGATTTGCCTTAAATTTCAAAATACCCAGAAGTCAGCTAAAATGGACTACCGAAGGCGACTTCTGCAATCTTGCTAATCTAAACCTTAAGTCCAATTCTTTGGATTAAAAAGTAACTTATAAATAATCCAAGACAGTGTGTTAATTAGATCCAAATTCGTTGTGGTTTCTACGTTTACCGCTTATAACGATAATCGGTACATTTTCATAAACTTGCGCATTTATAATACCTATTAATAAAAATGAAAATAATATTTTCAGAATCTAATATTGTATTTCGTGAACTGCGTTTTGTGCTCAAAAGTGGGTCCGCTCAACCGGCAATTACCACTCGGTATGAGTATAAAATAGCTTTTGAACTTAAAAATAAGTAATACGTATTTCTTTTTACCCGACCGCGACGATGCAAGGAAGGTTAATGATTTTAACACCCTATGTACGTGTATCCGTTTTGCGTTCCACTCTAGCGTCGCTTATACTGAACTGATTTGGATGAAATACGTATTAATTATAGTATGGCTACAGGGTATATCATATTAAACCAGAAATTTGATGTATTTTCCAATTGCACGTAACAGAATGGCATTTATATTGTAGGTAAATTTTAAACGCGTGCATTAATTATATTATACTAGCGACCCGCCCCGGCTTCGCACGGGTGCATTACTGATACTAAATACACTACAGAAAAACTGTGAACGTTGTATATAAAACATAGCGGCCCGCTCTGGCTTCGCACGGATATAACATAACAAAATAACAATATTTCTCCACTATTTAATGGATGTTATTATTATACATATAAACCTTCCTCTTGAATCACTCTATCTATTAAAAAAAATCCGTTGCGTAGTTTTAAAGATTTAAGCATACAAAGGGACATAGGGACAGAGAAAGCGACTTTGTTTTATACTATGTAGTGATATATTTTTTTATTACCATAGATATGCACATTTATTATAGACGGTTGTAATGAAGGTCAGTTTAGTGGTGCAATACCAAGCCTAGAGTCATAGTTATATAATACACAGTAAAGTGAGTTTTCTGCAATTAACACTTGTGAGGTCATTTGAAGGCAATGTACTACCTCAAGTTACGTACCTATTGTATTATAAGGGGACGAGCGGGATACTTCTGTACATATTAATCTATTAAGTACCACCATAGACACAATTACAAAAGATTTATGGATGTATTCCCTAATTGTACACATTTTCAGAATTGGAAAACTCGACAATAAACTCGAATTGTTTTCGCGTGGAACGTTGTGATCAACGTTTTCGGTACCATTCCACGTTTAAAACAAACAAAAATTATACTACAGTGTTGAATTTCGAATTTCTTGACTTGCGCACACTTGACTTCTTATGTTGTAATTTTTGTTTTTTTTTTTAATACTCTGCGATATTATAGTGACCGTATTTCTTAGAAACTAAATAAATTAAATATAAAGTATTTTCAGTGTACCTGTATTTATTTGATTACAAACTTACTGATCTTACAGACAATTTTTTCGTAATTCAGTCTGTTGCTGCCTACTTTTAATGCTTAGTATCCTATGAATAACAAAAAATGTAATCTATATCACGCTAATTACAACGTTATAAATGATTGAATGTTTCACAGATATTCTATAAATATATAGTGTGGGTGGTGCTTAACGGCTCATTGCAAGTGGCCCTCTGACGCACTCCGCTGGCCACCCAACTAGTGATGTGGCGCAATCGTTATCGTAGATGTAAAAGTTTGTATGTTTGTTAGAAGCGAATGGATAAACCGTCTTAGATGAGATTTGACATATATGGATGAAATAAGTTTCTTTGTCTGGGAAGAGTGAAATGGAATTTAATTCCAGAAATTTATTGGCACGTTGGCGGGACTGTAGCAATTCATAACTCCATCTGTATGACGCCAATGCCATCTATTTATCGTCGCAAAAAAATCAGATAAAAATTTCTTTATTTCCCATACCTGCAACTTACCCGAATGAAAAGAAGGTAATCCAAGGCATGGTCTACCCATATGCCAAATTTCACCAAAATCCGTTCACTTGTGAGAACATTTACTTCTATGACGCGTCTATACATCCAAAATTTTCGAAATTTCCAAAAGTTTCGCATTTAAAATATTTGTAAGATAAAAAGTAAGAATTAGGCAACATATTTGCAGTGATGAGAATTGTGTATGTTACCAGAACAGAACAATGGCATAGTTTTCTAGATTAGCATAAACGCATTATAACTTCAGACATAAATATCGAAATGTCTTTGAAAATATCGTACGTCAAAAATTTATAACGGTCTCGGCCGATATCAGTAAATTAATTCGTAAAATAAACCAATTATTATTAAAAACTTATACGTAAGCATAACGATCAAACTTCATCCTATTTGAGCAGTTTCCGTAATCTATGTACTTAAATCTAATCGTTCACTCATTTTGAATAAATCAAATTACAACGAATTAGTTTCGTTTATGTTATAGTCAAAATCTTATATGTCTTAGAGTGACGAGCGCAGTTCATTCATTAGGTGTAGCATACGCGTCTCATCATTCAATATCAATAGAG
The DNA here is from genome assembly GCF_014839805.1 of Manduca sexta. Classification (NCBI taxonomy): domain Eukaryota; kingdom Metazoa; phylum Arthropoda; class Insecta; order Lepidoptera; family Sphingidae; genus Manduca; species Manduca sexta. The sequence goes on from NC_051130.1 coordinate 1,732,205, forward strand.
AAACAAAATATTATTAAAAACATGGTACACTTTCCTAAATAAAATAATAGAAAAAACAATTGTATCATTTTTCTCCTCTCTTTATCATGTCTTTACCTTAAACTGATTTTGAAAAGAGCAACACCAGAGTTTCTTGCCTGTTCTTCTCAGAGGCCTTATTCTCTATCCCGCACGTTATTTTAACAGTGTGTAACAAGCACGTAACACAACGCATCATGTTTAGGACTATAGAAATTTGGCTTACAGAATACCATTCCACGGTCATTTCTCAAAGATAACATCACACGGCCGCGTTACGCGTTTACACTATCATACAGAATAAGGGCCCAGGTGAGAACTTTCCGAACTGGTGGTAGAGTTAATATTGACGGAATCCAAATAATGTATAACATTTTACGGATTCAAATAAATCATTTAATTTCAAAAGAATCATCGAAACACTTTCGACACACTCACATCCCTAGTTCCGGAGAGGAATTCTGAAAATTTGCACGCCACACATTTTACGCCGGCCGGCCAGCCCGGCGGTCGGCTCAATATCCGATCTGGAACTCCGGACTTTGTTGCGAGGGTCACAGTCTCAATGTTCGCTAAGTGATTAGTTGTGGACTTTATATGAACTAGTAGTATATAATAATACCGGAAGGTACCCCTCACACGAATATCTTGCATGTCCTTGATGAAAACGTTTGATTATTGTATGGTCAAAATAGCAAACGAAACATTAACTATAGAGTGAAATGTTTGTTACGATTACAAGTCTATTATATACTATTCCATTGGTGGGTATATACTACTGTAAGGGTTTAGGTATGACTACGCTGTCGATATTTTAGCCATAAGACCACATTTTGTCGCCTCAATGATTCATATTTGTATTTATTCTTCTGTAGGTAGTGTACAATAAAGTGCTTCATTTGTTACTTGTTCAGGCGCGCCTATTGTAGGCAAACTGCACACACATACACACAAACTCACGCCTTTTATCCCCAAAGGTCTATACCTATGCAGAGACGCAACTGGTACACCCACTTTCCACCGTGTGTATTCCGTCCCATGATGTGATAGGGGTCAAACCTATCGCCATATAAGGCACAAATTCCAGATTCCAAGCTGATACTGAGCAGAACTTAACATCATTTTGCCCGACCCGGAGACCGAACCCGAGACCTCAGCACTAAAGTTTCAATATACAACTACGCCACTAAGGCAGTCCTTCCAAAATTGTGTGATGTAGTTTTCCTCGTGAACTATCTTGTCTCCGTTAAAACGAGCGATAATTGACAAAGAATGACATGAACTATGCAATACCACCCGAAATTTGAATTCCAAAGCGGAGTACTGCACTGTGGCTTTCAACCCGAGATATATTAAGTCTCGCACGCTCAGTAATTACACTGACTATTGTCAGTCTATAATAATAATAATATCAGCCTTGTATTATATACTTGCCCACTGCTGAGCACGGGCCTCCTCTACTACTGAGAGGGATTAGGCCTTAGTCCACTACGCTGGCCCAGTGCGGATTGGTAGACTTCACACACCTTCGAAATTCCTATAGAGAATTTCTCTGATGTGCAGGTTTCCTCACGATGTTTTCCTTCGCCGATAAAGCGAACGACACATTCACAAAGAATACACACATGATTTTAGAAAAGTCAGAGGTGTGTGCCCTTGGGATTTGAACCTGCGGACATTCGTCTTGGCAGTCCGTTCCACACCCAACTAGGCTATCGCCGCTTTTTTTGTCAGTCTATAGATCTATATAATTTCATCCACGAAGACGCGCCCTACTACTTTCCCTAATCGCTTGTAGTGTGCGTGAGCATGAGTGAACACGCACACTACGATGGATACCGTCGAGGCTCAGGCTTGGATCAGTCTCCTTACCCTGCGACACTCGCAACACCCCCGCTTAAAAAGTGATGGGGCGCGTCTTCGTAGATGAAATGACCTATACAATGTAGTTCAAACAGTTCTGGTATAATGACGTAATAAATAAATATTGCACTAATACCTATCGAACTTTCGCATATAGGAGACCGTTGCCAGAGGTTTTATCCCAAATATAGCAAAAAGTTCAGGGAAGAAACTTACGGATACTATGCGGAAAACGCCACGTTACTTGTACAAAGAACTTTATTTTTCTCGTGGCATGCTAATGTTATCTTTGCGAAGATATTTTTTAAACACCCTATTTTTTAGAGATTTAAAATCCAATTTGGGGTTATTACAAAGCAGCCATCTTGCAGCACTGTCTTTTTCTTCTTCTTCCTCGAGTTTTGGAAGTCCACCGCTGAACATAAGCTTCCTCCAAAAATATCCCCAAACTAACCTGTTAAAAGCGGCCTGCACTTATATGCCTTCCAAGTATTCATATTTTTTATTGCTGCTTGAATGACGAGACGAGCGTGCCCTTCGCCTGATGGTAAGCGATACGACCACCCATAAACAGTAGAAACACCATCCAACACCTTGAATTACAAATTATTGTTTGGTATTCCACTGCGCTCACCATCCTGAGACATGAGATGTTAAGTCTCATTTCGTCCAGTAGTTACACTGGCCATAGCTAAATAACTGCTAAATAACAAAATTAACCAGTCAAATCAAACTCAACACAAGCATATCAGAGGCGAAATTAACTAGATGCCAATGATACACAACTCTCGTTAAAACTTTTCACCAGTCACACGCGGCGTGCAAGTTTATAACAAGGCGGCTTTTTATTCCCCTGTAGGTACTCGATACAGAAGTTAGGAACTGTTATGTACATTAAGTTTATTTTCGGTTGTGGTTATTGTTAAACTTGAGGTATGTTATCGAAAAAAAAATTCTAACATAGGCTTGACTTAATGATAAGACATTGACGTATATTCTATAGACACGAACGTCTATATAAACTATTTGTTCAAAATTTGAACTAAAATGGCAACCACCACACCACATAACTTACCACATCGATATATATGTACTACGTACTAGACTGGCGCTTTGTACACTCATTGTGTTCAACTCAACTGTACTGCAATCTGTACACTTGACTTCAGTATGATTTAAACATTGACAGATTGGGGTTATGTACGAAGTGGCGATCATATTATAAGAACTCGAGTCTAAGTGTATAAGTACCTGGCTCTGAATAAAAAATATTAGTCTAGTAAGTAAAATTATTTGTTGTTCAAGTGAATAAATATGTTATAACAGTGACGTTTTAGTTGCCATTTTAGTTCAGATTTTGAACAAATAGTTTATACGGACGTTCGAGTCTATAGAATATACGCCAATGATTGGATTCTACTATAAATACATGCAACTTAAGCAATAAATATACAATTACATTGCTTAAATATTTCAACTATAAGTTTTATGAGAAACTCACTGGCCTTAACTACTCGCAGTAATGAGCCAATATAGCGGTTTACGTACAGTAAGCAAAAAAAATCATCCACTCGCCAAAAATACTTTCTACTCTGAGGTAAACTAAAAAAAAATTACTCTATAAAAAAACAATAAAACTAAAGGTGTGTTTGCGAGCTATTTTCTGCTGCACGTCAGTTATAAAAGATAATTTGCCCCTAAACAACATAGTCTCCCATCGAATTCGTGTAAGCAACGGCTTGGCTGTCTGGCATTGCTTTAGTTCATAGTTTATTTCTGCTTACCATCAGGTGGACCGCTTGTTCGTTTGCCTACAGGCAAAAAAAATCAAACATCCATTCGACTTTCAAATTGAATTAACTCTATTGAAAATAAAATAATATAAAACTATGACACCCTTAATACTAGGATTTTAAAAGTATCCAAAATAGGCATAGCCTATATCTTAGGCTACCAGCGGCAGACTTAACTGAGTCCTAGACACAATGAAGCTTTTTTTCAACACCAAACTTCAACAAGAATTCGAACACCCACCGATGTATCTCATCAATTACATTAACTATAACCGGACACAATCCGCAGTGCGCAAGGATTACATGGCTAATTGCACCATGCTTCGGAGATTGGTACACGGCACAAGAGGCGGATATTAAGGACGTAACAGCAACGTACTTACGCCCTTATGCGGATTATATTGGTAATCAAATCGAACGCAATCTAAGATGTTGTTAGACATAAGCCGACACCTTTTTAGGTAGAATAGTGTACCCTCTATTAGCACATAATGATAGTATTAGTTATATAACGCAAGTTCAAGTGTTACGTTACAAAAATCCAAGAAGAATCTGTCCAAACTGAGTTCTCTGTTGAAGTATATTATGACAGCGCTATCAGTGGTGGCCCTAAACGACGTGAGGCGAAAGCAAAAAAAAACAGACGCGAGGCCCCGGGCAGAGTAAAAAAAACGTTCCCCTGTTTTAACAGTTTCGTCGGTAAGAACGTAAAAAAGGTCCTGCGAGACACCACGCGAGGCCTCTGTAAGCGCGAAGCCCCGGGCGCTTGCCCGGTTCGTCTCCCCCAAAGGCCGCCTCTGAGCGCCATTGTGATTGTATGACGTCACCAGTAGACCATATTGTAAAAAACAATAATCCTTCATGCGTTTTAAAATAATTACAACATAAAAAGGCAAAACTGATAATAAACGGAACTAATCAAATGGAATTCATTAGAGAAAAATAGAGGGTGCGATTTCATACCCAATGAATAAAACGATAACGCGTTAAGTGGGGGCAAATCGAGCGCGAAAACTGCTTCGTAATTTCATTATTTCAGCTTAAAATAGGTGGGACGCAAACTTATTGGGTAAGTTCTGGAAGATTACCGGATTTAATATTCAATTTTGTCTTTGCAGTCGCTCCCGGGAATTGGGATGGTTGCACAACCGGTGCTAACTTTGAACTTTGATAACATTATAAATGATAGAGGTTTGATATTTCTGTTTTCAGAATGCAACGGCTCCATTGAGGTCTGACTCTGAGGGTCAAAACAGGCTGAAGTTGGGATCGGTAAAGGTAGTAAAGTAGACCCTGGCCCAGTATTGCGTGAGCGTATAATATGGGGATTGAATTATTATAATCAATAATGGTTATATCTTCATGATTGTGTATTCCAGACTGGAAAGGTATTAATGATTATCAAACTTTGAGATGGGAACGTAATACACGTTTCAGCTAGTTGTAATCCGTCTTCATCTGTCATTAACATGGGCGGTTGAGCGAGAGTAAAGCTACAAAAATATTTGTATAAATGTAGTTATTATTAGGGCGTTATCAAATTACTCGTGCGGCTGCCGCGCTGTTTTGTAAAGCCATAAGAATTGCCATAATACAAACGATACGAAATCAAAAGACCTAAGAACGCATTCAATTTGCCGCTGAGTACCACGCAACTGCAGCGCGGCAGCCGCGTGCAACTGTTTGATATAAGTTACCTTGCAACATGACAGCAGCACTGCACCGCACACCTAATTTGAAGACACCCTTAGTTTAATACAAACGTTGACTCCGTTTAATGACTCGTCGAAACTACAATAATTTTTAAACTACGGTAGCAACAGAACCAGTCTTGGATTTGTAAATAGGCCGGCAGATTTCAAAGGACGCTCACTAGATTTAATTGATCATTCATTTAGTTAACTTCAGTGCTTTCCATAATACAAACAAATGGAGAATTATTAAATATATTAGAAACCTATATACATAAACCTACCTACATGGGGCAGCGGAAATAAAGTGGCCTACACTCATAAAAAATATAAATCCGGCACTGAACAGAACACAATTTCTAATATTTACTTTTATTCGAATATTCCCCACTACACCCTCAGCCTAACAACAATCAGGCTCACGAGCGATTATTCTATGTTCACAAAACAAGAAGTTGTGGATTAAACCACCTATTAGAGTAGAACGGGGCAGAACTTCACAAGTTCGCGTACCGGAATTAAACGTAGGATAACCCACGGCGAGATTAAACGCGGAAAACATACAGCCAAGATGTAATTCACTTGAATTTGTTTATATGGTGGGGAAATACAAGCAAACTTGTCTCTGATTTGGTAGGGCTTTTCGCTAGTAGGGTTTCAATGTACTCACGTTATATGGGTAAATATGTCTGACTTGTTTGTTTGGGTTTATATCAGAAAAAATTTTGAAAATCAAATCGATAATATGAAGATATCCTTATACCGTAGGACAGCAAAACACTCATGTCATGGGTGTGTTATTTTCTACTCTTTTGCAAGGTTATCCGTGAACTTATGCTTTAATGATAATAATATAATCATTGTATTATATATGGTCCCACTGCCGGGCCAAGGCCTCCTCTACTACTTATTGTGATTAGACCACCACGATGACCTATTGCGGTTTAGCAGACTTCACATACCCTCAATATTCCTATAGAGAACTTTTCAGGTAAGCAGATTTCGTCACGATGTTTTCCTTCACAGTTAAAGTAAGCGATAATTCACAAAGAATATACATAACTTAAAAAACCAGCGATGCGTGCCCTTGGATCTCGAACCTGCGGACATTCGTCTCAGCAGTCCGTCTCTTTCACTTTAGATATCTACAAACTACAAAATATGAATAGATATCATTTATATACGGATAAAGTTATTGCCCAACAATGGTCGATAACGTCGCAAGGGCGCGGGACGGTCAAGCGAGAATACATTGTACTTAAAAAAGAATTTGACAAATTGGCAATTTTTTATTGTGTCCATTGCAGATAATGTAACGAGCGAGTTGCGTCGAATAAAATATTGGGGCGGATTGTTTCAAACTCATCTAGTTAACGATAAGTTTAACTTACGTTAGTTAGTAACTATAGTTATTTATCTTGACATGGTAATGTGACTACACTGAACGCTATGCTAAATACATTATACAGTGTACATATCTCTAATGCAAGGTCCATCAACGATACAGTTGAATCCATCTGCAGTAGCCAAGATTATGCCGACCTATATTACTGAGTATAGATCGGCTGTTTTCGTAGATTTCGTGTTTTGTTAGAATGGGATAATCTAGTTATCCATCTGATTCCCACCTATTTAACCTTTTCAATACATTTTTTTTCGTATCGGATCCCGCAGTCCACACCAGAGGAAATGCGAATCGGATACTGGAATTCTCCGGCTTAGCGACTGCAGGGCCCTTCACGAAGGTTGGGAGGGGATATCTGGGGAAGGAACTGTGAGGGAAAGAGAAGGATTCCTTTTAGAATGGGAAGAGGGGAAATAGCCAGGAAATAACCACAAGCCCTTGTAGGCTCAATGTGAATTAGCATCCATGAGGTATACACACTGAACTGTGTGCCTAGAGCTGCAGCAAATGTCTCCCCGTACATGGGCGTGCATTCGGTGTGGAAACCGAGTGAACAAGAATTACATCGTAGGGTTATCGCATTAATATTGATATTAATTATATAATGAACAGTGTACTTAGCATGTGGCAAAAAAACACATCACAACTCCGTATCGTTCTATTGGTTGGTTGAGAGACTAACATGTGACGCAATGGTCTCCCGATCAATTACAAACATCAAAATTAAACGACATCGACTTGCGAGTCACGTTTGGGACACTCTATGAGGGTGGTAATGTTGTAAACGATTCGTGTAAACGTAAGTTGAAACAATCCGCTCCTCATTTTTAAAATGTCATTGTCATTGGACATAAATATTTTAGTCAGTTCTCTTATTACACTAGCTTTTACCTGCGGCTCGGCCTGTGTGAAAGAGTTTTTTTGAGATAAATATTTTACGGAGATAAAAAATAGTCTATTTCAGTCAGAAGTAATGGAGCTTCCTATTACTTACTTACTGCGTTCAGCAACCCAAAGTATCTTGGTCTCCGAAAGGAGAGTCCTCCAACTGTTCCTGCCCTGTGCCAGTTCTCGCCAGTTAGTAGCTTGAATTTGGTTCAGGTCCCCTTCCACCATATCGCACCAGCGGTATCTGGGTAGGCCCTCCAGCCGCCGATCTGATGGTCGAGTCAGATATGCACATTTTACTTTCCGATCTTCTTCCATGCGCTCAAGATGGCCAAGCCAGCGTAGACGGTTAAGTTTAATCTCGCCACATATATTGGGCTATGAGCTTCCTATTAGTGAAAGTAATTACAAAATCGGCTGTAGCCGTTTCTTAGATTAGCGCGTTCAATCTAACAAACTCTTCAGCTTTATATTAATAAAGATTTTCGTTTCATCTGTGAAAAGATTTTAGAGAATCCATTATTATTAACGAAAGTTCATTTCGTTTCCTAGAAAACGCTTGTTTCACGCCTACCCGTAAAAAAGGCGCATTGCGATGACAAAGCGACCACATAAAGCAACACTAAAAGCTAGGCAATTGAGTAATGTGCACTAAACGCGTAGGCCGGAGCCGAGACTTAATCAGTCTGACTGGAACATTTAATATTCAGACTCGTGATGGAAATTTACTGTTAGTGGTTACAGCCAGTGCCGTTGGAGGGTCTGTTGGTTTGTGAAAGGTGCGACGCATTCTGAACATATTTTTAGAGTGTTACTTCCTCGGTGACGTAGTTGTAATACGCTACGACAACAGTGAAGGTGTCGCGGGGTCGATCCCTGGTCGCACAAAATTAGGTTTTTCTACTCAGTATGGGCTAGGAGTCCAGAATTTATCCCCGACATGACGATAGGCTCGCCACTATCACAACACAAACGGAATACATACGGCGGACAGTGGGTTTACTCCTTCCGGAATACAAGGGGTGAGTGTGTATGTTTGTGTATTTTAGGGTATTTGCTTAGTACTATTTGATATTTTTTACTAGTATCAAATAGATTTTGGTCTTTTCCCTTGGCCGCAGCGTTTTGACTTTGGTCCTGAAAGGTCTGCTCTCGGGCTTCAAAATAGTCTCTAAATATATTTAATGAAGCTCCCTGTTATAGTATATTACTGACTCAATCCTGCATTTCTCTAAACCATCTCCTTTACCTTTACCTTTCCTATAGTTTCTAGACCTTTATTTCTACCTTATTAAGCAAGCAATGCCGCAAAACAAACTCTAGTTTAAAATTAACATTCATATTGCATGTCAATCCTATATTTTCATATTGGCGACAAGATGAGACGGGTTTATTGTTATGTATATGTATGTTATTTGGTAGAGGACAAGATGTCAAGATGGTATTCAGCGGTTCAACACAACCTAACATCAAAGGCAAGCCCTTTATCGGAACGGGTGGTAGTGTTAATATATTTAAAGGACTAAAAGAAGGAAGGGAATGTAGGAGGAGACTCTCAATTCGACGTTTATTATTTTTTTATGTTTGTTACCTATAAACTAAGTAATTTATGAACCGATTTGGAAAATTCTTTTATTATTTAAGAGGTTGATAATATTGCTAGCTAAGCTAGATAAATACATTAAATAATATATGGAAACAATACGGTCCATATACTGAAACAATGTACAAAGATAAACTTTATTTCGTCACCAAATGTAAAATTGGTAACCAGTATATATGCTATAAATTTTGGCAGTAAACGGTATAATGGCTTCAAAGGGACGAATGTTAATTTGTGTAAAGACTGCCACCCTTGATTGTGTTTTAAGTGTAATTATAGAGCCGTGCTTTGACTACTACATGAAAAATCTGGATCCGAGATAATACCACTTACAGAAAACCAATGAAGTGATAGCTTGCTGGCATTACGCATGAAGGACATTTCTGGGGACCCCTTTTACTGGTGGTAGGTTATGTGAGAGTCCGCCTGGGTAGGTAACACTGCAATGTCTATTACTGCCGCCAAGCAGTAGTATGCATTCACTGTTGTGTTCCGGTTTGAAGAACATTATAGCCAGTGTTACTACTGGACATAATAAGACTTAACATCTCATTTCTCAGGATGGCGAGCGCAATGGAATACCAAACAATACTTAAAATACAAGTTGTTTGATGATGTTTCTATTGTTTACGGGCGGTCGTAATTTACTATCAGACAAACGGCAAGCTCGTCTCATCATTTAAAGCAATAAAGAATAGACCCAAATACACATTGTAGCCAACATAACCTACATAGGCGGCGATATTTTATTTATTTTGTATCTATATGGGCAGATTTAATACCAAAGGTATTCCCTCCCATAGTCAACCTTAGGGTGGTACAGAGATAAATAAGGTAGGTCCATCAAAGCAACTTGATATAATAGATATAAATAAGGCAATTATGTGTGGCAATTCTTCTGTACACCCCCGAACTTGGGAAACAGCGTGATGTTACAAGAGTCCACACTGCATATCCTTCCCACCTCATTCCTCCACACAACGGTTCAGTTGTACATCTTGGGCATTTTATCGCCGCGCGTTAATTTAAGCGCCGCGTGTGAAACTAAATCTTACGAATTTATTGTTGAGGTCCATTTTCATTTGCATATAATTGTTCGAAGCCCGTGTAATATGTTTAATTGGTTGTGGGTTCGTGCATTGCATTCTCGCTGCCTTTGTAGTGTAATTAAAGATAATGCAAACTCGGATTCTTTCCAACAATTATACAATTGTTGGTTTTTTTTACACCATATTTTTATACGGGGTTCAGCAAAGTGATTCTTCTAAGTCTAAAGTAAACAGAAAGGAGTCCAAATAGTGTCGACTAACGATGATTATCCCTCATCGGTTGATTGAATTATGCCGGCCTGTTTTAAACTGGTAACACAGGCTGATTCCAGTACGTGACACTTACGTGGGCCACTATGATGGGTTTTACATCTTGTTTACGGTCGCTATACGGGCGAATATAGATACCCAACCACCAGTAATATAAGTGAAACAAATGCACAAAATTTGCGTTTATGTTTGTTACAGCCAAAGATCCCCTATCACATCATGGCACGGATATAAATTCGTCCAAATATGCATTAGTTGCTCTAAACCAGGGGTGGCCAACCGGTCGATCGCGACAACAAGTCCAGTCGATCGTGGCAAGGCAAAAATATAAATATGTAGAACAGCCCACGCAACATACCTAATCACTAACTGCTGCACGCATCGTCATGTATCATTTTTTAATCAAAATAATAATAAATTGTGTACTGAATTATGTTGTGTCATTTAAGATTTCAAGATGTATGTAGCTCGGTAGATCGCACAGAGTATCATCAGTGAAAAGTAGATCTTGGGTCTTACCAAGTTGACCACCCCTTCTCTAACCTAACCCGAAATAGAAGGTGTCAACTTATACTTAATATATCCAATGAAATTTATGAAATATGGTTCGCCCCGTGACCATAGTACAGTCTGCAGTCTTCGAAATATCGAAATTAAAAAAATATAAAAATCCGCGAAAATATTCTATAACTAGTTTTATTTCGAGATTTAGGTTAACAACATTATACAAACTATCACGCCTTTACCCTTGTCGGAGATAGGTAGAGTTGTAACACATTTCACCGCTATGTTAGTAATAGAGAATAACCTCAATCAAGTTTTTAATTAGGATTTTCTAAAAAACTGCATGTCATAGTATTGAGTATCCAATTAGGGCTGTATCCTGGAGCTCTCCCCATTCCCCTGCCACCCGCGACCCCTGCCGCATCGATATTGATTGGAATTTATCTAACCGATAATGCCAACGTTCCCTTGGTGCTTATTAATAACTATAAAATAATATTGAAAAGTCTGCGAGAGAGTTGAAATAAGCTTTTGAGTGTTTTTTTTTATAACTTTGAATGACGAGACGAGCTTACCGTTCGCCTGATGATAAGCGATACGACCGCCCATAAACAGTAGAAACACCATCCAACAACTTGAATTCAAAAGTATTGTTTGGTATTGCACTGCGCACGCCTCATGAGACATGAGATGTTAAGTCTTATTATGTCCAGTAGTTACACTGGCTACAATGTTCTTCTAACCGGAACACAACAGTAACTACACACTGCTGCTTGACGGAAGAAATAACCATTGTGGTAGTACTTACCCAGACGGACTCTTACATATGAGAGACCTACCACCAGTAAAGTGTTAGAAAAGGAGGATATTTGTATAAAACATATAAGTGATTTACTAATGAACTACAGTAATTGAGGAAGAGTTGAAAACCCGGACAAGTGAGAGTTGGACTCGCGCACCGAGGATTCCGTACAAAGTAGCTTATTAGTTATGAAAGTATACATTTAGGTACGGTTTTTTCTTTACGTGTGCAATAAGATTTTGGCTTATTGGCAAATTCCATGATTCTAGGACAACGGGAAATACCATATAGGTTTTGATTTCCTAGTGAAATCGCAAAAAATGCGACGTAAACGATTATATCTTTTGATCATATTGAGTTACAAGTATAATTTTATCACAGCTGAAGGAGACCGCAGACCTCCTAAAAAAACGCGTTCCTGAAAAAGAGTCTTAATAGACAGACGGACAACGAACTGATCCTTTAAGAGCACCTTCATATCTATGGAACCCTAAAAATACGGGGAATCAAACCCATATACTCAGACTCCACATCACATCACACGCCACCACTAGATCGTTAAGGCAATCACGAGGTACTCAATCAATTATCCTACCTCCCCGTCCAAATAATCCACGGTCGAATAGTACAAAGCGATGCTTGTTTTACGTATTAACAATATAAACAAGGAATCGAACCCCAATCAACGGCAAATGAACCGGCGCGGTACATACCACTAATCATTTTGTACATTTGGGATTGGAAAATATTGATTCACAAAACAGCGTCGATAATAATTCAACGCGATGTTTTCATTGCGAGGAAACCTGGATAATATGAATTCTTCTCCAGAATTTCGAAAAGATGTTAGTGCCCAATAGGCCATGGTAGACTAAAGCCATGACCCTCTCAGTAACAGAGAGCCCTGTTCCCGGCTGTAGGGTGAGGTATTATAATATATAACTGGTATATTATTATGGTAGTGTGACCAAAGAAAGCCTGGATCCTAGCAATTGTATTGAATTTTGTATTGTCTGTATCGATGGCGTAGTTGTACGACTATCGCGCTGAGCAGCTACCAGTTCCTACCTCTGCGGTCTGGCCACCCTTGAAAAAAGGAAAAACCTGTTATGCTGTGTATATAAGTATGTAAGAAGTAGCGTATAATGTAGTAGTAATAACGTTAGCCTCAACCAAACCCAACGCAAAAACATAACTAAAAACAAAATTCGTAATTTCGTATACTTGGACAACATAATTATTCTAGTTATTTTAGTTTTAAAACCAAACTAATTGAATAATTTAAAGGAAAAAATAATGATCAATCTGAAGGTATATACGAATAAAGGGTGAATTTTCCAAATAGGTTTAGAAATGGCAGAGTTAAAGTTTTAAGGTTAGAAATATAAAAAAAAATATATTTAAAAATACACGTCGAATTGATAACGTTCTCCTTTTTTTACTTAAAAAAAGCAAAAGGCATGAATTAATGTCTGATCTATGTAATGGAATCCTGTGGTGGTCCACTGCGACACAGGTAGGAATCCATCAAATTAATTAATAATGTATCCCAAGTCGACGCCCGCAGCACCGCGCCGGATAATTGTGGAAACTTCCACCTTGCACTTAGGGATTAAATGTTCCCTTTACCACCTGTGTGTTTTATTTTTATACTTATAAATAGTCTGAACAAGGCTTTGTGTTTACAAATAATAAAAGTGCGCTTTATTTCTTGCGGCAAAAGTTACAGAATTACATTTAATTACAAATACAATTTTAATAAAATATAAACAACACAGAAATTCATTGGTATGTTACAATCATATTACATGTAATGACGATTATAAAATTTTGTTTATAACGAAATTAAATGAAGAAAGATTTTAAATTATTATTATTGTAATATGGATCTGAGCTGCATCTATATTTTCGGAGAAATACGTAAAGATGTAACTAAAGTATGTTACCACTCTACACACTTTTTTGTATGTAACTGTCTCTATTTTGAAAATTATAACACGAATAAAATTATACATAACATCAGATTTCGGTTTATACTCCATGCGGCTGTTTGTTTTATTTTATAGTTTATGACGAATGTATAAAACATAAATTCCCGCACTATTTGGCTAGAACATTTATTTTAAGTCCAGAAAATACAAACCAGTAGACCCAAGTGGAAGCTATCTCCAGAAGCGTGCAGTCTTGGAAGTTGTGGATTACTCGCACGTCGCAGAACTTACGACCAACTGGCAGTATGTACGGACTTATTAAATGCCTACTAACCGAGGTATTGTCGACGTCTATTTCATTTGCATTGAGCGCAAATTAAGAACTTCATGTGTCAAAGTATGTGTAATTAATTTCTTTAGAAGGTTTTTTGCGAGTATCTGAATGAACTGCTCTAAAGAATAATAAAAAAATGTATCTAGTATGTAGACGAATGTCGGAAGGTTCAAATCCCAAGGACACATTTTTTTTTTAATTTATGTGTGTATTCTTTGTGAATTATCGCTTGCCTTTTGTGAATTATGTATTCTTTGTGAATTTGAGGATGTGTGAAGTGGACCAAATCGCACTAGGCCAGCGTGGTGGACTCAGACATAATCCCTCTCAGTAATAGGGAGGCCTATACCCAGCAGTGGGACAGTATAATACAGGGACGATATTATTATATATAAGTCGTATTAGCCAGAATGAAATTGTTCAATATTCCTACTATATTTACAGCACCCGTCTACCACGATAAAACTGTGCCATAATACTATATGAAAATATGTTTACAGAAAATGTTTCTCACTCAAATGACTTTTTGACGAGTTTGTCCGACGTCAGGCACTTCGGGACAAACCAAGTCATTTATTTGATCTATATCTACGCTAATAACGGCCCTTCCCGGGGTAGAAGAAGCCTATGGCATTCAAGGCTAATATAAGTTCTTATTAGTGAAACAAATCTCATCGCCATTAAATCAATCCATGAGGGTAGCTAGAGGAGTTTAGGGGTCTCCCCCCCCCCCCCTCCAAATTAAGATTGTTTCAGTCTCTCAGTTCATTAGTTTTAGCCTTTATTAAACTGACATGTCATCTTCGGTTATTTTTTTTAAATGAATATGTATGTCATAATTGTATTTTTTGTATTTATTGCGATTGAATATCGCATTATTTAGATTCCGTCAATATTAACTCTACCACCAGTTCGGAAAGCTGTTTTCACCAGAGAAGAACGGGCAAGAAACTCTGGTATAAACTGCGTGTTCTTACTAGTATTCAATAACACTTACTACATTCACCTTCAAACTCCCCCCTACCTTTCTATTTGATTAATTACGTTGCGGGATAATGACAAATTAGTTTTCCCTGAGACTCGCCGAGATTCACTGCTTCATAAAATGCGTGCCACTGCTGATCCTGGCTTAGAGGAGTTGTAGTGGTGGGTGTGAGGGCGGGGAAGTCTGATTAGATTAGAGGATTCAAACTGAAACACAACGTATGCACACTGTTGTTTAGCGATAGAAGAAAAACAATATAATTTTCATTAAATCAGACTAGCATCTAACCCGAGACTTCAGCCATGCTGTACCGGGGCCAATAGGCCGTATTTTTAATCCTTCATCTATATTAAAACCTTTTAACGCTACTCAAAGTGCTTGATACAAAAGTAGAACAAGTTTGCTCAACGAGATGTAGGTTGGCTTTTAACTGAAAACGAGTTCGTGATTTGTAAATAACATCCCCAACTAAAGGTTTGCGCAGACGCTCTGAAACTGTTGGTCTTGAATTGCCACCATTTTGTGCTTTGAGTCTGAGAGACTCGCAACAAAATCACGGAAACTTTGTCATTTTTTGTTCATCATATAAGTATTAAATCAGTTTCATCTACTTACTCTTTAGTTACATCAATTGTTTGCTATAAGTATATCATATAAATGATTTCACATTAAATGAAGACCATAATACTTAAAAAACTTATTGAAGATTCATAGATTTGGACTTCAATATAATCAAATCAATTGTTTTACTTTTGTCAATCATAATAATATCTCATATAATTTAAATTACCCTACCAGAGATTTGAACAGTCCTCCACCAGTTTCACTACCCACAAGTGCGAACGGTGGAAAATAAAAGATTCATTTGTAAGTTTCTTTCAGTACTGCTTTTTTTTAATTGTATGTTCCATAAGCGGCGATAGCCTAGTTGATTGTGGAACGGTCTGTCGAGACGAATGTCCGCAGGTTCAAATCCCAAGGGCACACACCTCTGATTTTTCTAAAATATTATGTGCGAATTATCGCTTGCTTTAACCTGCATACCAGAGAAATTCTCTGTAGGAATTTTCGAGGGTGTGTGAAGTCTACCAATCCGCACTGGGCCAGCGTGGTGGATTAAGGCCTAATTCCTCTCAGTAGTAGAGGAGGCCCGTGCCCAACAGTGGGACAGTATAAAATACAGAGCTGATATTATTATTACTAAACCAATAAAAAATATATAATGTATCGGCTCTTCATTATTATCGAAATGACGAGGACATTTCAATCCAATTCAATAGCTAATATGTTAACCAAAATGCCCAATCAAACCGTATTACCGTTGCGAAACGTTATAATTAAACAACAATTTGCCAACTAAACGAATGCACAGCAAATATTGAATCTAAAATGTAATTTCGAAATTAGGACGTGGCTAGACGAAAATTGTAATCCGATTGTTTGGTAAGTGCGAGATACGAAAATATTTTATCTATTTTTTATGGGACAGAATGTGCTACACGCAGATTTACCCACGTGAAAAGCCTTTTCCGTTCGTATCAATACGCACAAGTTAATTACAAATTTTAATTTAATTTATTTTATTATGAGATCATAGTATTTACAACATAGTTATAAATTTTAAAACATCACTCCACTAGAAAAATGCTGTATCCAAGGATTTTTTTATATTCTTTTACTTATCTCAAAAATTCAGTTTACACAACGTGGAGAATTCCAGAAACAATTAGCGATCTATACTATTATACATATAAACAGGATAAAAAGTAATTAATAGTTCGCATGTCAAGGTTTTAATTTAACATATTATTAATCTCATTAACGAGATTTAACGCAGATTATACGATATAGGACATATTAAATCCGTATACTGAAAATCCAAAGCCAATCACGGATTTGTTCGCTTCCAACACATATCCAAAACCTTTAATTTTTTATAGTTTTGAATGTTGAGACGAACTTGCCGTTCGCCTGACGGTAAGCGATACGACCGCCCATAAATAGTAGAAACACCATCCAACACTTTGAATTACAAAGTATTTTTGGTATTCCATTCCGCTAGTTATCCTGAGACATGAGTAGCCAGTACTGGCTACAATGTTCTTCAAACCGGAAGACAACAATGACTATACACTTCTGCTTGGTGGTAGAAATAAACATTACATATTGTATTTAATAAAAGATAAAAGCAAGTGGATAACCGATATTAAGTCTTCGGAAGTCGCAATCACTCTGCATAATGTAGCAGTAACTTCATTTTAATTTCTTCTTAAAGCTGAGCTAGAGTAATAATTAAGTAAAGCGTTGAGCTGCCCGGATTTGGTGATGACCTTCAGGCGACCGCCGGGCAGTCCCTAACCTTATACACAACGCAAGGCACACCTACTAAAACTCCGCGGTGGCCCTCTTCGGCGCATTAGGAACGGTTACAGACTTCCTCTGGCGGAAGTGTGTAAGTCTTCGTCCGCAGTCGCCCCTGAACACTTAATCAAGCAAGCTGGCATAACTGTAAAGATCATACGGAGTTATATGTACCCTGAATTTTTTTTGTACTATATTCCACATAACACCGCAGTTTATCTCTTGCCGGTCGACATTTAAGACTTCAAATAACATCAGGTGCAATGAAGCCACATTGACGTGCCTTCGATAAAAAAAGGTCTGCGCGACAATGGTACTTCAGTGATTATACAGTCAGTCCGCTTGGATCGCTTTAAGTGCGACCGCCCCCTACAGTACAGGTAGAAACATATAAAAGTACATCGCAATCGGATTGGCAGACCTTAATATTTGCAGTTAGATTGGCTCATGAATAAATTTCGACATATTTGCCGACTCTATAAATGCAAAGCTGATGTCGTGTTGAATTTAATAACTGTCGGTAATGCTGCTTCCTAATATAGGTGTTGCTCGCGGTTTCGTCCGTTTGAAATCTTATCTTTACTGGTGGTAGGTCTCTCATATGTAAGAATCCGTCTGGGTATGTACCACCGCAATGTCTATTTCTGCCGCCAAGCAGCAGTGTAGTCACTGTTGTGTTCCGGTTTGAAGGACATTGTAGTCAGTGTAACTACTGGACATAATAAGACTTAACATCTCATGCCTTAGGAGTGCGAGCGCAGTGGAATACCAAACAATATATTGTAATCCAAGGTGTTGGATGGTGTTTCTACTGTTTATAGGCGGTCGTATCGCTTACCATCAGGCGAAAAGCAAACTCTTCCCTTCATACAAAGCAATAAAAAAAATATTAAAAAAAATCTACCATTCTTTTAATTAATGTCTGTATTTTTCCAGGATAAAATTCAATTTAGGATACCGTACATCTATACACAGATACGCACTCACGCCTTTACTCTCAAAGGTGTAGGGAGTGGTTCAACGAATGCACTTTGTGCCATGTGTATTCTGCCACATAATGTGATAGATAGCGAACCTATCGGACATAAAATCCAGGCTCCATGCTAATGCTAAGAAGGAAAATACAATATCATTTTACCTGACTCGGGATTTGAACCCGAGACCTCAGAACAAAAGTCTACGCCACCGTGACAGTTGGGCATGGTATATCTGTGGCCGAAATGTTATTTAATTTGGCGATTTAGACGTTAATTTTTTACATTTGCGAACTGTAGATAAAGGAAATCTTATACTTGGACCCATTGGAAACAAAATAATTTAGTTTCACACTATTTTGGCTTTTGTAAAACCATATGAAATGGAATATGTAAATAATACAAAATAAATCTTAATCCGCAGTATATTAGATGCTTCAAAATAAAATATTTGTTGAAATCAATTGTCATAAAATTCCAACAGGAAAAAATATTTCGTATCTGCTAAGACATCTTTTAAATAATTGTTCAATTATGTTTTGTTTGTTTATCCTCTTAATATTAATTTGTTTTGACGTAGATAGCAAATACAAAAGCATAATGATTTCTTATGTTTACCAGAATGTTAGATATTGACATAAAACTCTTTTTTAATATGACCATTTTTTCCTGATATCAATTAGCCCCCCTGGACCATGAAGTCTTCGAAACCACAGAAGAAAATTATAATAACCAAAACCGCGCCAAATTTTCTAAAAATAGCTATCTATATATATAAAAATGAATCCCTATTTCCCTTGGACACGCCATCACGCGTGAACGGCTGGACCAATTTCACATTTTTTTTTTTGTTGTGTTTGTTATTATCAGGAGAAGGTTCTTATGAAAGAAAATAAATCAAAAAATTGCGCGGAAAACTAGAAAATTTAAGAAAACTTTACGAACATACTAATTTTATATAACTGTCAATTGAACTGCGTGCATTGAAGAATGCGTGCTGCAAATTCATAGTTAAGTCGGGACAACGTCTGTCGGGTCTACTAATTTTAAAATACAAATGCAATTAACACGACTAACGATTCACCAATAGTGTAAGTACTCAACAAGCATATCCTTATCCTAGCTCAAGCTATATCCTTGAGAATACCGCTCTTGCTTGACTAAAACACAATTTTCTCAAAGACCAGCAAAGAATCAATTGTTCCACTGATCATGATCACAAACTCGCTATCGATAAAAACAAGCATAAAAACAATAAATTATTTTGCAGAAGCGAACAAATCCCCAAAGGAGTTACTCGTAATCTGTTTGGAGCCGTCTAAAACTCAAGTTATCAAAATAAACGACAGAAAATATGGCATTAAATCTTGGCAAGCGGGTGTAACGACAAACGAGTACTTTATTACTCGCCGGAGACCATAAACGTAATGAAAACACCACGCATAAAATACGAATCGGTGCTAGTGGAGGCCGCGACAGTAGATGAACTCCGAGATTTAAAATTTTCAGGTACAGTAATTCATATTTCTGTCACATCATTAAACAGGGGAACAGTTTGCTAGCATACATCCTCCTTCCTAAAATTTGGGTTCCTTCAAGCGGCACGTGAGGATGCAATTCAGCAGGCTAGCATAACTGTGCCAACCGTTCCAAGATGTTTTGGGCATCTCTTCACTTAAGTACCATTCGGTGCAGTGAGGCTAAGTTGCTGTGCCATCGATAAAAAATAATTATATTTGCAACTCCTAACATAAATGCGAGCTAAGAGAACTTGACGATAGATTTGAGGGCTAGGGTTCATTGCTCTTATAGCTTTATGATGTCTATATTCATTTATCAGTAAAAGTCTGTGTTACGCTTTCACGGCTTAATACCTGAACCAATTTTGATAAAATTTGAAACGGAGAAAGTTTGAATGATAAGAAAGGTCATACATAGGCTTTATAAAATGATTTATAGTTTATTTGTATAAAAACACCTTTACATTCCTACTCTGTAGTATGAAATGCAGATTTAAACCCGAAAGAATAGGGGACCGGCCTATGCTTGATTTTGTACATTATTCTATATATAATGGTTAATAATAAGAAAAAGAAGCACTCCTGCGAAAACTGCATAACAATTGGTTAAAAAATGAGCGAGTAATTCATATTTAAAATATTGTAATGTGCAGAAGTGGGCGCGATGTGGGGATATCGCTTCATCTCTTTTTTTCGCACGCGTCGTAATTCCCGATGACGTCACATGTGGATATTTCGTCTCTTTTCTGTTTCTTGTTAATTACCCCTTCCACCGAAATTCAAAGACTTATAACTTGTTGATTTTTTACCGGATTTTAATAATTCCTTCTGTGTTATAATTTATATTATGTAAATATTTGATAATAGTAAAGAACAAAGATGAGTCCGGTACCCTATTGTGTTGAAGGTCTCTTAAAGACTAAGTACATGATAATGCTCTTAGAAATGAAGAGAACAGAAATACTTAATAATGTCTGATTGTCAGCGCATCATACTATAAACCAATGAATGTATGTAGATGAGTTAGCAGAAAAATAACCTACCTTTTATTCCGGAAAAGAAATTCCATTGCGAATATATTAAAACGGGGACTTTTGTTATAGACGCGGTACAATTTCATATTCAACATTCCTTCTATAGCCTATGGTTACAAATGTTATTTGTGTCGTCATTCATTTCAGGCGATTTTTGTTTCAATTTTGAAGGATATCGAAGATATACTTTAAATTCTGCCATCTCGCACTAGGCTAGCGTGGGGGACTAAGGCCTATACCCTTTTAGTTGTAAGGTGGCCCGTTCCCAGCAGTGGGACAGTAAATAATACAGGGCTATTCGTGATTGTAAGACGCGGCACCTAGAACAATTTTAGTATCGGGCTTTATGAAATACGTTATAAATTATTTTAGTTTGCGAGTGCCAACAATTCAGTCCATTTATATTAATCATATATTTTAAACTGTTATTATGTGATCATGGAATAAAAATATAGTAATGGAAAAGTGAAAAGTATGAATAAAAAGAAAATCAATCTGTAGGGATTTCAGTCTCTTAAAAATCAATAAACACTACCTACATTTTACTGTCAAGAATTCTATTTAATTTATCTCCTCCGTTATAAGTAGTTAAAAAAGATTTTACAGTGAAAGTAATCATTTGAAAGGACTTAGGAACTAAATTGTTTAAGGCCCAAAACTTTTCCCACTTTGAATACCAAAGTTTAATTTATAGCGTTCCTAATTATTGTCAACTTGGTGATTTGTCCTGAATTATTAATACCGTAATTTTTCACTGAACACAACTTGTAACTGAATTTTTAATTAATAAAGATTGTCAACTTTAATTATAGAGTCAATGATGTAGTCACATTTATATTACTTTAAAATACGAATCATTGGACAGGATCGACGGAATTAGTGCTAACATCCAAGCCCAGCAGAAAAAAAATTGGCGCCTCCTTTTCGGAGATTTTTTTAAGTCCCAACTGTAAGCTTATCTATTTGTTTTTTTGCACAAGCCAGTTTGATTTGGACTATGGCGCCCTTCTATAACCCTTGGCGATCCCCCCTAACGAAGGTATGTGCTCCAAGAAAACTACAAAAAATCAGCCAGTACCTACTGTAGAAATAGACTAATAGGCAGTATGTATATTAAGTAACCAACTGCCGCCTCATTTTGCTTACAACTTTATCTGAAATGCTGAATATTTAATTAGGGTCAACTGTGCTAAAATACAATAGTAGCTTGATAAAAAATATATAAAGGCGGAGGAATACTACATAAACAGAACAATTGCGATTGTACTCGTGTCAGCGGCTGTGGAAACCTCCCTAAGGATCGGTCGGCACCGCACGCCGCTGTTAAATAAATTGGCAACGCACAAAACTTTTGCTCACGTTCATTAAATAATTCCAAACAATCATAATACGTTTTGCAAAATTCATTAAAACACAGCGCTACGCTCCAATTAAAAATTTTGAGTTATATTTATAGACACGGATAGAATAACAAGTTTTAATCGTTAATAGTTTGAAAGTAATTAACGTTAAATATTGGATTCCCACTGTAATTTTTCTTTTAAAATATTCCTGACATAAACCTTACACTAAACTTTTTCTATAAAAATGGCTGACATAAACCCCTGAGCAATAGCTCTTGTCATGAAAACGAAACAAGATATTTTGGAAATTGTCTTAGCCCACAAATTTAGATAATGACCAGGTCACGCGCCACGTAATGCCTTGAACATAAATCCAACGTAATTATTTATGGTAAATTTATACAATAAAGCGGGCTCTCCAGCCCTCGCCTACGATCCTTGATATTAACTGCTTAGCAATGATTAATTAAGGTGTCCAGTGTTGTGTAATTTACAAGTTTCTTCAACAATACCTTTATTTATATCCACAGTGACTAGGTAAGGGGTGGCTGTATGTCCCCGGTGACACCAGACAGGTAACATCCATTTTAGTAATGAGTATGATTAAGTAAAAAAAGTGATACTTAATATTGCTGATAGTAGGATATATTTCAAATCCACCCGAATAGCGACCACCAGCAACAAAGTGTTAAGACCCCCCATAGTGGCCCATGTAAGTGCAGCATGTGTATATCCGATTGCAACAGGCGGTGTGTGTCGAAAAAATGGATTACCTGTTCGGATTTTTTTATTTCTAGTAGGTATGTATATTTACGTATACCTGCATGAATATAATATGATTTAAGTTAAGTAGGGTAGATCGACTAAGATCGGACGATTGTTCATTGAGTATTTTTTTTCTCTAAATATTCAAGTGGTACCGGCATTTTATACATCAAACTGTTTATGATAAAAGCAGTTTTTCGTGATAATTTTTAACCGATTTCATAAAAAGGAGGAAGTTATCAATTCGACGTGATTTTTTTTGTATTTTTTTAGTTTTTTTTTTGTATATATGTTACTTCAGAAGTCGCTCATTTATTAACCGATTTGATTCGATTTTTATTCGAAAGAATATCTCTCCAGATTGGTCCCATAACAATTTTTTCAACATCGCTACAGTAGTTTGGTTTTAAAACTAGAATAATTATGTCGTCCAAGAAAACGAAATCGCGAATTTAACTTTCCTATCACTTTTTTAGTTATGTTTTTGCATTGAGTTTGGTTGAGTGTACTTCTCACATAGTTATACATATAGCATAAAATCTTTTCCCTGTGTCAGGGGTAGGCAGAGGCGTAACATTTCAGCGCGATAGTCGTACTATGTGTGAAACATATCAGTTGTGTTTTTAGGTTGGGTTTGTTGACTACTTCTTACATGCTCATTACATATATATATATATGGCATCACACCTTTTCACCTTTTCAAGGGTAGGCAGAGGTGTAACATTTCATCGATCGCGCTGTACTGCGAGCGAAACACATTAGTTGTGTTTTTACGTTAGGTTTGCTTGAATCTACTTCTTACATATATACATATATATAGCATCACACCTTTTCCCCTTTTCAGTGGTAGGTACTCAAAGGTCTAACTCCTCAGCGCGATAGTCGTATTGTGAGCGAAACACAACTACGCCATCGAGACAGTCTATTTATTACTATCACAAAAAAGTAAAAAATAAAAATAATTTTAACAAAACATTAAACCGCCTTCATAAACCACTCAAAACCAAAAAATAATTTCACATAAAAGGTATATATTGGATACCAATTTTGGAGTCGGTGCCTAATTAAAATTACATTTTTGGAGTCGGTGCCGGAACCATGTCCGCAGCCACCTTGCAGTGTCTATGCCGAGGATTCAATAGAGACCATAACCCAAGGATGAAACGTAACAAGTCACAACAACGTTAAAAACGTGTAGACTAAGGCAATACTATGCGGTCGTTTCGCATTTGTGAACTTTCATTACAGCTCTAGTATGGGCCTGTATAATCGCCCGTCTAGTTTGTGATTGGTAAACTAACGTAATATAACATTCTAAAAGAAATTGAAATAAATCATTTTTTTTATTTCTATACTCTCCATATTATGCACTTTGAGATGTCAATTGCTACGATTTTAACATCTTAACTTTAACGTTGACTGAATGCCTCTATGGCGTAATTGCAATACACGCGTGGCACAAGTAAAACTACCGTGCCTAGGTCGCTAGTTCCATTAGCAGGACGGGGCAATAACTGACGGGTTTTCCAATTTCTACTGTCGTAGCTCGGAGTCAGGAAATTGTCATGTAATACTCGTGGCTCAGAAAACATGTAAACCCGTTGGTCCTGTGCCTTATTCGGAAAAGTTTGATTGCAGTCTCACCAAATTGCAATTGAAGGAAAAAGTACACCCATTACGCACACACTTGTGCACTATATCTCCTTTGTATCTATCTGATATTCGTAGACAGTTTGCAGAAATTCGACTAGGAGGGATTCACCTCACGTATTAAGCGGTAGTTTATACAAATCCTACTAATATAAATGCAAAAGTTTGAGAGTATGGATGCATATATGTATGTTTGTTCTTTCAAGAAAAAACTATTAAATGGATTTGGATGATACTTTACAGTAATATTAGTAATAAATCAGAATAACACATAGGCTACAATTTATGACTGGGTAATTTGGTCATAATAAACGACACATATCAAGTAAGTCGGAAAAAAAATATTCCGGATAACTTCACGCGGGCGAAGCCGCGAGTAAAATCTAGCCGTCCATAAAAAAACTGGTATAATAAAAGAGTGAATAAACAATCAAGGATTTATTGTCTAATCCTCCTCCTCGTCGTTGGTGGCGCCGCCGCCCTGTCCCTTGCGCAGGTTCTTCCTCTTGACACGGCCGGGCCTGCCGCCGCCGAACGGAGACTTCAGGGAGAAGTCGATGTGCTTGCCGGAGTCGAGACGCACGATGAACGATGGGATGTTCACCACTTGCTTACGCACACTGAGGAAACAATTTAAATTAACATTTGGAACTCAGGTTATTATGGATATTGGTTTACATATTAAAACTACACCCATTTAATTCTAATTCAGTCTATTTAAAATACAATTTCAATATTGAAATTCAAAATTAAAAAATACAAGTTATGTCTTATGAAATGAGTGGTCATAAATAACTGCACTCATAAAAACTAAGATAAAAAAATAACCATTTTGTACCAAGTTAATCAAAATCCATTGCAAATTGAATTCTGTGTATAACAAAATGATTTATTGCGATCCCATTCCATCATTGTGGTATTTTACAAATTTTAGTTTATATTAACACTTATTACTCTTTCAAATTGCCTCTCAATGCAAATTTGTCACCTTACCTTCTGAGCTCACATGAGCAAATATTTCAAGACATTGAACTCAACATGGGTTGAGACTCAAGTGGTCATTTAGAATAATTCAAGACAGCACAGCCACTGTTGATGCTGCGTGGTTACACTACCTGTGTTGGATTTCATTGTTAAACATATTTCCACAGTAGGATATTCTTTTACTAATTTGGAACACATTTTTGTGCATCATCAAATTACAATCAGAAATAAATTGCACTATTGGTGAAACTATGAATGATTCTTTTATTCAGATGCACAAAACAAATTTCATGCACTTAAGTAACTTCCAATTCACATAAAATGTTTCAACTTCAAATTTGATTCAACTTGGCAATCAAAAAACTTACAATTACCTATAGCTGTGTTCATAAGTGGCACAGGAACTATTTACTATTAGTTCCAACTCATAAACATCACTGAACATATAGCTGACAATATTCAAATATTTCTTACTCTGTTTTTGTAACATCTTAGTGTGAATAAGAAATCTTTCACCTGCAGTATCATGCATGTTAGTTCTTGTAATTATTCTACTATATTATTAAGATAATCCTCACCGAATGTGCCTCTGTCTGATCAGAATTCGAGCGTGATGGATGGACTTGGCAAGACCAGCCTTGAACACCTGTGTCTGCAGACGGCGCTCCAAGAAGTCCTCAATCTTCAGACCCAGCACGTAATCGAGCTTCATCTGTTTCTCATCAAGCACACCAATCCTTACAAGACGTCGGAGAAGTGCATTACCTGCAATTGTAGGTTTTTGTAGAAAGGTTTGTGACATTGATTTGGAGGGTAATGTAATGTTTTGTCAGTTTAACATGGTATTCAACACTAGAAACTCTGACAAGAGGTTGCCAGATGATTTATCATCATTAAGGTTTATGCAATTGAAATTATTTTTAAATATTTAACTTATTCTTATACAATAAAATTGTATATTTAGCATTCAGAAAACTTGGCAATGCAGGAACAACACAAATGTAATTTATATGTGTAATTTCTTTGGTAGTTTCAGACATGTTTGCAGCAAATCAGGGGCAAACTAAAATAACTCACAACTACAAAATAAATCTTGCAAACCATACCTTCAAACAACCTCTTAGGGTCCTTCTCTTCAAGCGTCAGCAACTCACGCGCAGCCTTACGGATGCGCGCAAGCGTGTACTTGACGCGCCACACTTCACGCTTGTTGCGAAGTCCGTACTCGCCGATGATGCGCAACTCCTGGTCGAGACGCGCCTTCTCGAACGGACGGCGGGGGGTGACATAAGTCTTAGAGAAGACTGACGGAACTCTGTTGTTCACCATGATGGCGAGCTGGAATTGGTGATAAGAATATCAATAATGATATTTGGTGGTTGAGGCAATATAAGGTGAGGAAATAAAACTAAAAAATATTTTTAAGTTACGATATCAGATTCTGAAATTGTAATGTGTTGGAATAAAATAAGGGGAGTATTTAAATAATCAGGTTACAATGGAAGGCTACTTATTGAACACATGACACATTTTGAGGTTAGAATTTTAAGAGGTTTTTCAAAATTATTGCCGGTGACGAGAAGCCAAAGTTGTGTGAAAACTACTTTTACAGACATTACATTATCAATCAATTATGAAATATTACAATTTGGGATAATTTGAGTGGCTTGAAAGTATACTTAAAAAACAAACCTAAACAAAAACTGCAATGGATTAGTGAAAAACTATTGAAACTACTTTCTAAATTTTGGCGGATTGTCGCCACGAGGAGTTTCAAGAGTGAATACCCAAAATTCACACGGAACTTCAGGCTACACCACGCTTGAGAAGCTACGTTCGTGGCTTTGCTTTTGCCTTGGTGTCCACACAATAACGCCAATAAATTTTAGCGCCTTGTTCTACTTGAAGGCATAGGGGATTGCACGTAATCCATTTACATCGTACAAATAGGTTTATAATTACCAAATATTGGTTATAAATATGGTTTTAAACACTTTAATAGTTTTATTTCAACACTTATTTCACTAATATCACAAAATTACAAAATTTTATTCACCTCGTTCCGATAACACGGCTCGCCGAAAAAGACACTTGTCAAAAAGAAGGAATAGATTATAGGTTACACGAGTATAGACTACATATAGTATCTAAGTAGAGTATACAAAATGCACCATAGACAATACACTTGTCAATGCGATAAATAATGAGAGCTACAATGTAATGATGACTGTACACACTCGCCGAAAGTTTGCTAACATTTTCAACCAAAAGATAGACCGTTCATAGCTATTTTACTATTTTATTGCTGACATCTATAAATATATATTTGTACATTGCCAAATATGGTTACGTTTCTATGATGTTCCTTTAAATTAATCATTACATATTCTGAGTTAAATATATCGTATCATGCATGATATATCATGTCATAATGTGACAGAAAAATCGTACTTTTATGCTCAGAACTTATGTCTCCAAACTATACAAGCATTGTTCCAAGTATTATGTGCATAAAGAAGCTGCCTAAAAACGCCCATAAAAAAGCGGATATATACTTTATTTATGAATGCGTTCATAATTACAGGAAACAGTATGTGTTGTTGTCTATGTAGTAGGTAGTTAGGTATATTGAAAATTACAGTTTCTTGTTCAAGTTAAATTTGGGAGTTCTGGCACCATCAAAAACCTATCGGTTCACTTCTGAATTCATCCATAATGTAACTAACAATCATATGATCAAATTAAAAAATTTTGATTATTTTTCTTGCGACCAGCTTGGTTTCAATAAAAATATTGTACAAAAGCATATTAGTATTAGGTATAAGAGCTACAGTGCTGAATTTATATTTTTAAAAGTGTAGGCCACTTTATTTCCGCCCCATGTAGGTAGGTTTATATAACGAGTGAGCGTCCTCTGAAATCTGCCGCCCCTAAGAGGCTGTCCATAGGCCCATAGGCCGCGGTCTATACAGCCTATTTACAAATCCAGGACTGAAGATCTATAGTTTCATTAGTTAGCCGGGGAACAGAAGAAATTTTCTAACATGTTTCCAAAGGCGGTTATAAACGTACTGTTTACAAAAAAAAGACGTCGAAAATGTAAAATTATAAAATTTAATTTAAATATACATAATGTACAGTTGAAATTATAAAAGTAGGTATAAGAAGTTTTATTTTTTGTACTTCAAGTAACCTCTGTATTTCTTCGGATTTAATCCGTACGCCTTCAGTCGTTCGTCGGACAAATTACTCAAAGGGTTATTAGATGCTTCATCTTTATTTTTAAATTTATCTTTATGTTTGAATTTTGAATTTAGACTCTTTTTGTTTTGTACTTCGTTCTTTGAATCTGCATTAATTTTGTTTTTCTTTTTCTTCTTTTTCTTTACTTCTTCTACTGTAGTATAATTGTCCAATTTTCTCTTCAAATTATTTTTATTACTATCTTCTCCGAAGGTCGCTTCACTTGTTTGACTAGGTGCCTCATTGTGTACTGTTTCGACAGCAAAATCACCTGTTTTGAGTTTCTTTTTCTTCTTTTTCTTACCTTCGTTAGTTTCTGTCTGTCTATTATCTACACTACCATTGTCCTCTCCATCATTATGTTTATTTGACTTTTCTTGTTCTGTAACATCTTCATTTACAAAACTATCATTACCATCTTCTAAATGTCTGTTTTTCTTTTTCTTCTTTTTATTTTTTGTTTCTACTACGCCATTTGCCTGAGCACTCTCCACATTCTGTTTTACTATATTTCCATTATCTTCTTCATTGATTTCAATTTCATTTGTTTCAGATGTTTCAGTAGTTGCTTTATCTTTTTGTTTATTCTTTTTATTCTTCTTTTTCTTTTTGGTAGCTTCTTCCACAGGAACTACTATATCAGGGTCCCTGGAATAATTAAGTAATTTAATATTTAAATTATGCCTGCCTCGGTGGCGTAGTTGTATTGCATGTCCGGTACAATAGCGCTCTGAGGTCCTGGGTTCGAATCCCGGGTCGGGCAAAGTGATATTTGGGTTTTTCTGCTCAGTATCAGCCCGGAGTCTGGAATTTGTGCCCGATATGGCGATAGGCTCGCCCCCTATCACATCATGGGACGGAACATACTTGGCGAAAAGTGGGTGCCCTAGTTGCGCCTCTGCATACCCCTTCGGGGTTAAATGCGTGATGTTATGTATGTATGTAATATTTAATTAGCAACCAATTCATTAGTTTTGTAAACTGTAAATTATGATCTTCAGGCATCACGAAAATTCTAAAGTGGGCCATTACAGGCCGATAAGTAATATTAGACCACAATACGCTAATTATTAATAATCTATTATACTCACTCAGGTAAATCTTTGAATAGACTTGGCAACACTTTCCGTTTGAGAGAAACATCAGCTGCTTTGCTAGCGTAGGTGTTGATCTCACTCTTTTCCACATTAGCTGGTCGATATTTAACAATTTTCTTCAATGGCACCCATTGTGTTAGCTCTTTATCGTCGGCTAAGAGGATCTGTAATGTGAAATATAGACTTAAAATAAAATGTTATAATTTTGTAGAACATTATAACACATTTTTTTGTTTCAATGTTATATGACACCTTGTTGTATATTCTACTATACTAATTATTTTTAAATCGGTGTCAATCAATATAACAGCTTACCTCCTCAACGCTCAGTCCAAAGTCATTTGGCACAACCTCCCTATATTTGAACCTGGTTGGAAGATCCCCAATCACATCTTCACAGTCCATCTTATAATACTCTTCCATGTATTCTGAATATGTCTTGTCTGCCACCGTTGGCACGAATTTCGGCTTCTCCATTGCCAAAATTTCCGCTAACTTCGACTTCCGTTTCCTGTTCCGCCGCTTCTTGCCCAATGTGCTCTTTATCTCTTCTAGTAAGTTTGCACGAGCTTGTTTCGGGTCGTAGTCAGCATCCATCTGGAAATGTATTTTATTTAGAATCTTAGAGATCGAAAAACATAAATATGTTTGTCAGAATTAGTTCTTGTTACGGTGTTTTAGCTCATCATAATATGATTTGTAAATGTAACTTTTACACTTCCGAAGTGACATGGACTTATCTATACTTTCAATTCCTGCGGCACCAGGCGTTTCACACCTGGTCATAAATCTATACTTTTATTTGTCGCACTGTTAGCAAGACATGTACAAGGTGTTCCAGACCTGGTTTTGCACTCAACGTGTTAAGACTAGTAACACTGCAGTAAAGTGAGATGGACTACTACAATTTTAGGCGGCTTAACTAAACATGTACTAATAGAAGGGGGCATTAGTGTACTCAAGGAGAGGAGCAGGTGAGGACAGCTACCCACTGGATTCAACACAAGTACATACTTTTGTATGTATTATGTCAAATTATTCAAACTACTATGAAATTTCTACTCCTCACCCGGATCAAAATGACATTTGCTTCCCCCTGAGTCACAAACTGGCTACGCCCATAGAAGACAAAATTATTGAATCGGAACATAAATTACAATAAAGCCGTAAATGAAGGAATTTTAGAAAAAAAAACTCTTGAAAACATACATTGAAATTTTCGTCTTCACAATGCGGACCATCCTCATTACCGTCCTGGCCAGTTTGGTCTTGTTCCACTTCGTAATTATCCCAATTTTCTGCAAATAAATATTCCTCTAGTAATACGATAATTATACCGTTCGAACAACACAAGCTTCTGTTGCAGGCTTTTTAGTGAATAGTGCTTGTTGTTTGACATTTAGATAATGTAGCAAAAATTTTTTTATTGCTTTGAATAATGAGACGAGCTTGCGCTTGGCCTGATAGCAAGCGATACGACAGCCCATAAACAGTAGAAACACCATACAACACCTTAAATTACAAAATGTTTGATATTCCACTGCGTTCACTATCAATGATGTTAAGTCTTATTATGTTCAGTAGTTACACTAGCTTTTATACTAAATATCAAAATCAGTTTAACAATTTATTTGTGAAAGTGTAACAGACAAAATTCGTTTCGCATATTTGTATCTTACTGTTACCTTGCAACTTGTTTAGCTGAGTATCTAAGATCTATGTAGTTATGCTACATAATATTATGTACATACTTCATTGTTAATTCTTTTTATGTCAATATACATAATAAGTGCTATGCAGCATTCCGGCGCTGTTCAGCATCAACAGGATTAGTAAATCAGGTCCAAGCAATGCAAATCTTTACCAATCTCCAACTCCTGATCCAGGTCTGGAAACACTGGTTTGTGCTCATCAGCCTCTCCATAGAACTGCTCGTTGAATATGGCCTGCATCCGTTTGTCATGCTCTGCTGGATCGAAGTCACCTTCCACGTCTGCCTCCTGGATAAACAGATTTAAAGAATGGTTATGCGAAAGTTATTAATCAAATAAGGAATTAAAATTGGTAAAAAAAATAATAAAATTACGAAATTTTGTAAACATAAATTCTTGTTTTATTAGCATGTGCTATGTTTTGTATGGTCAGAAAAGTTACCAGAGACCTCTCTACACCCAACCTGTCGACATAGGGAAAGGTGCAATGATACCTCATTATTGCAGTATTAAAAAAAAAAGAAAACTTAGCAGCATACATGGCAGCAACAATGAACTTACAAATATTTAAATATCATAACATAACCTTAATTATATCTCAACTGACCTCAAATGCAAGATCTTCATTGCCAGTAACTTCCTTTATCTTAGCAATCTTCTCCTGTATCTCCTTCAGTTTGAGGGCTTTCAACCGCGCGATCTCCTCCATTTTGCGCTTTTTCTCCTCTTCCTTTCGCGCTCGCACTTCCGCACGTTTACGAGAACGGCGATCGTCTTTCGGGCGAATGTAGTTCATTGTACGCGGGAAGCGTTTCAACTGCGAAATGAGTATAAAATGTTATTTAGGTGTAGACAATTATGTAGTATTTCTCAGTGCTAATGGCATGGCAGCCTTCACAGTGTGTAGGCATAGGGCCGTTGTGATTGGCTAATATTGAGATATAACTTGAATCTAGTTGGCTGTCAGTTAAACAAAGCTGAATAAATAGCAAGCTGTCAGATAAACAAAGTTAAGAAACATACTTGTTATCACAGCAATGCTCCAACATTAGATAAATAACGTCTATGAATAAGGGGGTTAGTGTCCTCACTTCTACTTACATATTCATCATCAGGTTCTTCAAAACGGAAGTTGTATGCTCGCTCAAATTTCCCTTGCTCTTCCACAGTTTGCTCGTCCGCTTCAAGATCATCATCATCTCTGACCTTGTCTCCTGCTTCACCAACATCACCTTCCTCCAAATAGCTGTAATCAGTAACAAGCTGATTATGATTAAAATCAATGCTGTTTTACAGGGTATACTGAGCTGGTATCCCTGTTACCACACATCATGCAAGGAATCCATTGAGTGCCTGGTATTGTTAACTGTGTGTGTGTGTGTGTTTTTTTTTTTTTTATACTTTTTTTTTGTATTTTTGTGTGTGTAGAGAAATAAATAGTTTAAATGGTTTTATATTCACTATTCTACATTATATTGAGTAGTATGGAGCAACACAAGTAACATCTGCATCAGATAAATAGACTGCTTGTAATTTTTGGCACAACAATTCATGTGAAATCTTGTTAATCGTAAAACTTTAAGCAATTCTCACAAAATAGTTTAGAATAACATTACAGTAAGCGTTTTGTCGAAAGGTAAAGCCTAGTGTGGAAGTCATTGCAAAACAATTTTACTGTGTAAAAATTTCTTATTGTAATTTTTTTTCCTTTTACTTATTTATAATAGTTTAAATCAACTGTCCCTTAGCAGTAGTTCAGAGATAAATACGTACCGTTTATTAAGTATATAGTCCCTGAGGAATGCTTCTCCCTCATTCAGCTTCGGATCAGACCAGAGTGCCTTCAGTGGCGCCAAATCTTTTTCCACTTCATCCTCTATGTGCTCTTTCTTACCAATAAGGTAATCTTTTAATGTACCCTCCTAAAACAATTTATTTTCATAAATATTGCATGGAGGATATTCTTTTTTTATTAACACAGTAAACCATTGCAATATTAGAGTTTAACAATTTACATTAATGGCAAAAAATTAAAACAAGAAAATAAAGTTATAATACCAAAATTTTATAGAACAAATATGTGTATTTGAAAATTTCTATTTAATAAGATGGTTTATTTGAAGTAACAGTAGGACATTTCAGGTACTTAGCAAACAATATAACTCAAATATATAGACAGATAATTCTTAATTGATCACCACATATTTAAAAAAACACATAAACTAATCAATTAAAGCTAGTGCAAAATAGGCAGTCATATCTCTAAGAACAATCTCTTCCAGACAATAGTAGTAAGTATTACATGATACTAACCTTTGCAATTTTACTTGTGTCACCAGCTCTCTCCTGTTTCTTTTTGTCTGCATCGGTACTGGTTATTTCTGGTGCTTTCTTCTCAATGGTGAAGATTTCACCATCATCTTCATCCTCGTCACCACTATCCTCAAATGTCAAACTCTTGGTCTTTGTTTCTTTTTCTATAAGTTCATAATTTTAGATGTTTAGAATTATTACTGTACCAATCACATTAGCTTACAAACGAAAAAAAATATCAAAATCAGTCTGTTTGTTTTTGAGAGCTTTAATGCCACATACAAACATACAGCTACACACTTTCAACTTATAACACCCCTCTTTGTCCGTCAGTGGTTAAAAAGATGAAAATTACAAGAAATTTTGAATATTGTATACCTTAGAACATTAAAATTATTTTATTTTTTGTATTCGGGATTACTTGTTGCATATTCAGATTAAACAGCTAAAACTGAATTATATCTATTACTCAGTTTCAAAATATAATGAACCACATCTAAATTAATAATTATTTTTAAGCAATAGAAATATTTTTTCATTCATATTATAATTATACTACACCTTGTTTCTTTTCTTCATCATTGAAGAACTTAAAGTTTGGATCATATATCCTCGGATCCTTAGTTTTTAATAGAGCAAGCGTCTTCAGGAACTGTGTTTCTGTCTCTTCAGATATTTCTGGAGGCTCGTCACTCTCATCTTCACTATCAGATGTTACGGACACATCTGAACTAAGCACTTTATCACCGTATTTTTGTTCCACTGTAGACAAAACAATAGTATTTTTTTTATATATTAGATTTTTGTTTATGATATGCAACACTCAGATCTTCAAAGAACAATTTGGTGGATTTTTAATAGTAATTTGATGGACTATACTTTTAAACGTTGGGTGTATTGAAGGCTACAAAAAACTATTACAGTATTTCCGAATAGGTTATGTGTACTTATATCTACATATATTTTTTTATGCAAGATTAATATTTTTATTTGAGATTTCAATGAATGAGTACAAGAAAATGTGCTTATAATTCATGAGATACGAGTAAATTATAGTAGTAATAAGTATGGCAGGCCATATATATTAAAATTTGCTACACATACACTTGTGCCTTTCTTCCTTTTCGCGCCACGCGTTGTATTTCTTGGCGTATTCATTCTCAACTTTAATTTCGATCTCGTCATCGGACTCATCATCAAAAAGCTTCTGTTTAGGCATCTGGTTTATATATTATTATTGATTATACGCCTGGAGAATAATATAACCAACAAATTATGTCGACGATTTTTACTCTTTCTTATACATAAAATATTGACATTTGACAGGATGTAATAGGGATGTTATAGTAAATAATTAAATTAATCATAGACAAACTTTAATAAAACGCAGTTTATAGATTTAACAATCTCCGCGGTTATAATGTTTTAGGCAGGCATGTACATTAGAATAAAAAATAAATAAAAAAATAAGTAAATATTTTTAACTAATAGATACAGCAGTTTGAATATCATAATTATGGTTTTAATTTTAGAGTACAATGTGTGGATGAATGTTTTATATTTCGTAGAAACATCGCGTCTGGCAACAATATTCTAACCTAAATTGATATTTGATTAATCAAATTGAATCAAATCTAGCATTTCTGTTGTACACCGCTGTCGATGTTTGTTATTGTTTCTTTACCGCTGCTATAAATCGTCGTTAATTTATAAATGTTAATTTTTTCAATAAGATAGTTCTTCGACTAAGCAATCATGACCACAAATCCGAGGAAGGGAACCGATCCGGTTCCTATGGAGGAAAGCGACCAACTTACGATAAGACCGCTGTGGGTATTTGTTATTATTTTTTACAATAAAAATATAGGTCAGTGTATCAAATGAAGTTGTTTTTATTATGTTTAAATACTCCCAGTATTCATAATATATACGATAATTGATGTTTATTATATCAAACATATGATACCAATAGTTTTCAATGAGTTTTCTAACGTCGAGTATCCAACGTCAGCTGGACCCATTTTGATGGGGTTTTTGTTTATGTGTCCTCCATTTTCCTATTACGTAATATTTTGAAAGTAGTATAAATTTTTAGCAGCATGATAAAAAAAACAACTTATTTCCTTTATACAACAAATATAATATGAACAATGAAATAAAAAATTAACAAATATCCTATTTTTCCAGAGGTGCTGGACAAGAAGTAGGCAGATCATGTATAATGTTGGAGTTCAAAGGAAAAAAAATCATGGTATGTTAGTCTAATAAATAAAAGAAAATAATTACATGTAATAAAAACAAGTAGATAATATCAGACATGACTCAACATCTGGAATTATCTGCTTGTTTTTATAGAAGAGATAGCTATTTAGTGATAAGATTTTCTTTTGTTGCATATATTTAAAAAATGTTTTTATTCACTTTTCTGTATCTGAGATACTTAAAGATGTTTAATTTTATTTTCAAAAACCTTTTTTCAGCTGGACTGTGGTATTTTGCTATTGTTGCAAATATTTATAAATTTGTTTTTATTCTTTTTGCCCTGTGATGCTTAAAGATTTTTTTCAAAACCTTTTTTCAGCTGGACTGTGGTATTCACCCAGGCTTGTCAGGGATGGACGCACTCCCCTTTGTGGATCTCATAGAGGCAGATGAAGTTGATCTTCTGCTCATTTCACAGTGGGTTGGATTTATTTTATATTTTAAGTTGAACCCAATTATCTTATAATTTTGAAATGAGTTAGCATGTTTATAGGCAATTAGCTACTGCTTGTTACTGTGTTTATAGAAAAGCCCTTTCAAGGATTAAAAACTGGGCTGACATTAAAAAAACAGGCTAGGGATAACCAGAAAGAAAATTTTAAAAAGATCAAAACATATATATTCAACCTTTTTGTAGTATTGTGTATATTACTTTTCAGTTTCCATTTAGACCACAGCGGTGCATTACCATGGTTCCTGACAAAGACTTCATTCAAAGGTCGAGTGTTCATGACCCACGCCACTAAAGCCATTTACAGATGGCTTGTCTCAGATTACATTAAAGTTAGGTGAGTATTTTTATTTTAATTGTGTCATATGAAAAAGATAATACAAACCAATTATTTCTTTGTAAGGCCAATACCGCTTTGCTAAGTGCAAAAGCGGTATGTCAGGAAAACCTTATTTCGAGATAATCAAAGTTATGAAAATATAGTTTTATATGTAAAACAGAGATAGAGAAACTTTGAAGGATTTTTAACAAGTTCTAAACAAGATACCGTTACATATGTAAGTTCATTGGATGGGTATTTCATTATCAAATAATGTATCTTATTATAAGTGTATTATTCACAGTATGCAATGACATTTTTGTGTATTTACAGTAATATATCAACAGAGCAAATGTTATACACTGAGTCAGATCTTGAGAACTCAATGGATAGGATAGAGACGATAAACTTTCATGAGGAGAAGGATGTAAGAGGTGTCCGCTTTTGGGCATACAACGCGGGACATGTGCTTGGAGCTGCTATGTTTATGATCGAGATTGCTGGCGTTAAGGTAACTTCATTTTTAATTTTAATATTCAATGCATGCATACAGAATGTTAAGACGACTGATTATGCTATGCAGCACAATTGGTCTGGTTTCATTAGCAACACAAAATTCATAGTACATTGCAGTACATGCTTATCTTTTATGTCTAGCTTGTTATGCTCATATTTAAATTCTTGAAAACCCATGTAGCAATACGAGTCTTTGTATTATCTATGTGCTTATAAACACAACCGGTGTGGGTGTTATAACAAACATAAACTTTAAACTTATTTATATTTAGGAATTGGTTATTTCTTTATAGATTCTGTACACTGGTGACTTTTCAAGACAAGAAGACAGGCATTTGATGGCAGCGGAGATACCCACAGTGCATCCTGATGTATTGATCACTGTAAGTACCTGATGTCCAATTTTAACATAGTTTGATGGGTTAAGGTGATATTTATTAAGAAGATTAAATAATGGTAAACATTTTATTTGCCACTAATAATGGCACTCAGGTTCTACGATAACTTCATTCTATGGTACTTTTCTTTTGCGGTATTTTTATATAATGGCACTTTCTTATTAGTGCACTACCAAAAATCTCACAAGGCCTTGTGTGTACATCCCAGGAGTCAACATACGGCACACACATCCACGAGAAACGCGAAGAGCGCGAGAGCCGGTTCACGGGGCTCGTGAGCGACATCGTGGCGCGCGGCGGCCGCTGCCTCATACCCGTGTTCGCGCTCGGCAGGGCGCAGGAGCTGCTGCTCATACTGGGTGAGTACTGCGCATGCGCATGTCATGGTTCACGGGGCTCGTGAGCGACATCGTGGCGCGCGGCGGCCGCTGCCTCATACCCGTGTTCGCGCTCGGCAGGGCGCAGGAGCTGCTGCTCATACTGGGTGAGTACTGCGCATGCGCATGTCATGGTTCACGGGGCTCGTGAGCGACATCGTGGCGCGCGGCGGCCGCTGCCTCATACCCGTGTTCGCGCTCGGCAGGGCGCAGGAGCTGCTGCTCATACTGGGTGAGTACTGCGCATGCGCATGCCATGGTTCACGGGGCTCGTGAGCGACATCGTGGCGCGCGGCGGCCGCTGCCTCATACCCGTGTTCGCGCTCGGCAGGGCGCAGGAGCTGCTGCTCATACTGGGTGAGTACTGCGCATGCGCATGTCATGGTTCACGGGGCTCGTGAGCGACATCGTGGCGCGCGGCGGCCGCTGCCTCATACCCGTGTTCGCGCTCGGCAGGGCGCAGGAGCTGCTGCTCATACTGGGTGAGTACTGCGCATGCGCATGTCATGGTTCACGGGGCTCGTGAGCGACATCGTGGCGCGCGGCGGCCGCTGCCTCATACCCGTGTTCGCGCTCGGCAGGGCGCAGGAGCTGCTGCTCATACTGGGTGAGTACTGCGCATGCGCATGTCATGGTTCACGGGGCTCGTGAGCGACATCGTCAATCAATTTGGATTGGACCAAGGAAAAAAATCATTCGTTAGCATGTCAAACCAAATACATTACTAAGAA
Source organism: Manduca sexta (assembly GCF_014839805.1). Taxonomy (NCBI): domain Eukaryota; kingdom Metazoa; phylum Arthropoda; class Insecta; order Lepidoptera; family Sphingidae; genus Manduca; species Manduca sexta. The sequence goes on from NC_051130.1 coordinate 1,771,391, forward strand.
TTGAGAATGAGGAGTTACATTTACTTTCTCACAAGTCGTTAAACTTGTGTGCCTAGACTAGTTGTGACTAGAATGTGCTTATTCAAAATTATAAGGTCGTTTTTTTACTTCATTAAAATTAAACCTTTAAATGATTGTTCCAGATGAATACTGGTCGCTCCACCCGGAGCTGCAAGACATACCGATATACTACGCGTCGTCACTCGCCAAGAAGTGCATGGCGGTGTACCAGACGTACGTGAACGCGATGAACGACAGAATACGCAGACAGATTGCAATCAACAACCCGTTCGTGTTCCGACACATTTCCAACTTGAAGGTGAGTGACGTGATTCTAACTGCTATGTTCGGATAGAGAAAATAGAGTAAACTTATTGGGATGGTTGCAGTCGAAAACTAAGCTATGCTTAGCTTAGCTTAGTTGAGATGTTGTTTTTATATTTGTGTGCAGGCTAGAATTAAGGAATAACAATAAAAATGTAGGAAAAAATATTTATTTTTAGTTACAAATGAGTTAATATAGTTTTATTTGCGTAAATTAATTTATGTGAAGTTATTACAAAAGTGTTTTATTGTTATTTAATAGCATACTCCTCGCCGATCTCAAACACATTTATCTCTGGTTTAACTTTGTCATAGAGATGCGGGAAAGCACCCTCCGCACCGTACTTCTTCCTCACCACCTCGTATAGAGATAAATCGAACATGACCTCAAATTCCTCGCGAGTCATGAAAATATCCGCATAAAGGAACGAGTATCCGCCGACGTCCCGGGTAAACTCTTCCATTTTCCGCATAGCGGACACCGGATTGTATGGCTTCTTCTCTTTAACTCTTCCCGGTACACCGTAAACACCCAAATCATTATACATTGCGTAGTTAGTACCCGGTACTAGATATTTCGCGTCGGGCCTCTTCAACTGGCCCGATGATGGACCGTGATCAATTATTTTGCACGGATAAACCAGTAATGGAAACTTCTCGAACAATTGGCTGGCTATTTCAATTTGTTTTTCCAGTTCTTTGATAGGCAATACTATGTCTTGGAAGACTTGTTTTGTGAACGTATACGCTCTGATCCCAGGTGTGGTAGTGAACTTTAAGAATGCAGGTTTTGGTGGTAAAAGCCAGCCGAAAAAGTATCTGAATAGTGTGTCGTTGCCAAAAGATAACATATCCTCAACCACCCAGAATATAGCTCTGTTGTGCCTTAAAAGATAGTCTCTCAAAGGAATGAGTTCTTCCTTCTCACCTTTTCTAAATAAAGACTCAACATGCTTATAGAACCAGGGTTTGTACCATCTTGAGCAGTGGTTGACAGGAACCTTTGCGTCATAGTCAGAGTATTCTCCAATCATCACAACTGCTTCGTCTTTACTAAAGATTGTACCCTCGATATAATCAGGAAACTCTTTAGGCCTAGCCTCGTAAGTCCCTGATAATTGACGAATCATGTCACAGTACGCCTTCTGGCCTTTCACAGGGATATATTTGATTTTAATATACGGTTTAATTTTGACGATTTTCAACGTCAAAGCGACGAGAAAGCCGAGGCTTCCGTGAGACCAGGGTAAGGTTTTGAAAAGGTCTGAGTGCTCGTTGTCAGCTGTGGCTGTTATTAAGGAGCCATCGGCTGTGACGACTTCGTAGCTCGTTATCGTTTCGTGGTACAGGCCGGCTTTGTGTGAGTGCGTGGACATTCCTGTGCCGAGGGCCAAGCCTGGAAGAAAGGGATGGTGATGTTAGTAAGTTGCTGCCGGTTAAGGTTATATTGGAAAAAATATTTGAATAGAAAAGGTTCGTTAATGGTTTGTTTTATACCTTCTTTCAAATATTTTATCTTATTAAAACCCTTCATCAGGAAATATTATTTCTGACACGCCTTGTTCGCGGCATGCTCAATTCGTATTCAAACCCTCAGAGATGCTAAATAAAGTAATTGACAATGCAAAAAATAAGCCCATTTGAAACAAAAAAAACATATTTGGAATAAGATTAGTTAAAACAACAATATTAGTCATACTAAATACTAAAAGAGCTCATAAAAGGAAATTTCTATTCGTCAAATTTATATTATGTTTTAAATTACCTCCTAAAGTAGCATCGACCAATTCGATAGTCACAGCGAGCGAGTACCCCTTAGGTATCAAGTACTCTGTGATGTCTCCGATCGTGACCATAGGTTCCACCCTGACCGTCATGTTCTGTTCGTCCAGCTCCAGGATGTCGTACAGGGGTATGGGAACTTGGTGGTTCAGATGCTTCTCGAAGAACTTCGTGGATAGGGACAGCCAGTTGGGACGCGATGTGCATAGCAGTTTGCGGTTTTGTGATGGTAGTTTGTTCCATTGTTGGACCTGGAATGTTGGGGATGATAAGTTGGAGTGATGAGGATTGTGAAGTTGTAATTCAAAGGTTTAGGTGACGTCAGACTACTGATATAATGATGTTGGTCTTTGCGGTGTATATTTTTGAGATATGATATTATACTTGTTCTTCCATCTCCTTTAATCTCACTATAATGTAGGACTAGTGCTACATATGCTTGCAAGCATATTATATAATCGATTTAACGTAGTATTTACGATCGTCCAACTGCCTGACAAATGGACGAGTCTTCACTAGGGAATCCAGCCCCGGACAAATTGTGTTAGAAAACCAAAATGTTGTAAAGCTTAGGAATCAAACCTCAACACCCGTCCACTGTCAGTAATCAGTATACTGTATTGCTGACCGAGCAGGCAATTTCAGTAAAAAAATCTAAAACAGTTTCATACACGGAATTTGTATTTAAAAGGAAAAATTGCTTTGATTGTTAATTACCCTGGCCTGTATCTCTCGCACGGCGCTGTCGTGCCTCTGCGGGTCGCTACCCAGCCGCCGCAGGTATCCACGCACCCGTAGCATCACGCTGAATATAAAGCTGGCGGGTAGGCAGAACAATGCCACTACCAGCTCGCGATTGTCCTCCAGCCATCGTATCAGACGATGTTTTAACGAGTTGGGTATCATTGCTGAAACAGAATTTGTTAATGAAGTTTGGATGTTATAGTGCAGATTTTGAGTCCGTTATGATATTTATTGTAGGTCGTTGAAACGCGTTCTCTATGGGCTGGATTATACCTAGAGAGGGTTGTCATCGGGATAACGGCCTGTTGTAAAAACTAAGTCAAATTTCTTCTACAATATGCTTACAGAAGTTTTTGGTGTCGACAACTTATTGTGGAAATATGAGGGCAGTTAAAAAAAATAGTGAACGTATAAGTAACCTGCGAACTTTTTTACACTAGCACTAATCTATACTATGATATTCATAGCATTATTTTAGCCTATCACTGACTGAACTGATTTTGCACGTCTAAATACGGTGTACTATGCAACATATAGAGAAGTGTTAATACACATATAAAAATATATTAAAATACGTACTGATACACGTCCGTCTAGCCGCCTAGCGACTCCACACCTGTTCTCTACGATAACTGGATTGTACACAATCTTATCTTAATTCTGATTGTTGTGTTAGCAAGCGATGATAAATCAAATTGCAAAGATGTGCTTAGTTGCTCATTTGTTTTATAGCGTAGGTTCATAGTTTACATAGGCACATCGTTTTACTCTATTTAAAGTCTAGAGTTTAAGTAGTCGCAATGTATAATTAAAAACAAGCAAGGTTTTTTTCCTCGTTTACTTTTGAATTAAATGGGTTTGGTAGTAAACAATTGATAATGAAATGTTAAAAAGTGAATATCGCTATTATTTCAAATACGATAGTTTATTTAGGAGCCATCGACAGGTCACACCGCATCAATATCGGCAGTTTTATAGCTCACTATCTTTTTCCATCGCTTTCCTCCGAACGAAATTTCTCTTTCGGAGTAAAATACGTCTCATGCATTTGTTAAATATAAAAATTGGATGATCTATCTATATACCAAACACACAAAAGCGTTCATTTTCATAATTTTGAGTTTACTATTAGAAAAAGAGAAACGTTATCACATGTACAATGTTAGAAAGAATAATTAGTAAGATGATGAATTGCAATATGCTTACCATTGACTCCAGTTTGATATTTTGCACAAATATAAAATGTAAACAATAAAAAATATATTAAAACAATATCAAAGCGTCCAACAATAATAAAACAATATAATCCGATACATATAACCTAGCACGAGCCGCTCGCGGCGCGGCGTCTCGCCGGCTACTAATCTTATAAATTTCATTTGGCCATGACCTTTCATCGAGTGTATTTCGCTTGCCTATCGTCGTATAAACAATGTTTAGCATTTTACATTTTTGTCGGGCGAATATTTGAATGTATTTACTCTTGTAGTCTGTTGTTAATTTTTCTGCTTTTTACTGGAATCGCGTTGTTCTGTTGAAAGCACTACTAGGACTTCAAATTACAAAACTACTTTGACATAGAATTTTTCGATAAGATATCTTAACGATATGTTCAGTATTTGCAACAGCTACTTCGTCATTTCCGAGAAATGGCTCGGCGGCAAAATATAACTGTGCTGTCTACATTTAAAAAAAATATATTGAGTAAAGCTAAGACGACCAATTCAACAGTCTTTATTAATACAGAGATATTTAAAAAGCCTAAAAATTTTAATACATATTTGGAAAGTTTACTTATGTATTTTTTTTTCTCGAATACCATTTTTGAATATATCTCTATAAGGGGCCGTTCAAGTATTACGTAACGAAATTTTTGAAGATTTTTGAACCTCCCATCCCTCCATGTAACGCGCCGTAACGTTTTCCTGTACGCCTCCCTTCCAAAAGTTATGTAACTCTAAAGTGACAATTCACAATTATTTTACGCAAAATACCGGAATGTCGCTAAAATACCTTTGTTATTGTTATAAAATAAAAAAAACAATGTTACATAACGCTTTGTACGAAAACCCTCTTCCGCGCCTGTAACGCATCGTAACTTTTTACAAGACCCCCAAAATGGCGTTACGTAATACTTGAACGGGCCCTAACTCTTAAAGGTGTTATAGATTACATGTTTTGTTAAATCCAGGGTATAGACCACTTCGAGGACATCGGGCCGTGCGTTATCATGGCCTCGCCCGGTATGATGCAGTCGGGTCTGTCGCGCGAACTCTTCGAGTCCTGGTGCACGGATCCTAAGAACGGAGTGATTATTGCAGGTGCGTCTATTATACCAAATTCTAGCCTTTTGATAGAAATAAAACTTGCATATACAGGGTCATTTTGACATCGCGTTACTCAATTAAACCACATACTTATCTACTTGGAAATAACACTTTACAATAGGTTACTTGAGACGTAGATGTAAAATAAAAAAGTGTGAGTTTCGAACAAAATAAATATTGATAAAAAGTAATTATAATTTTACGCGCCCTAAAGCCACTATTACTACTCTAAAAGAATTCGTCGCAGCGGCAACATCATACTTTCAGTCAGAAATACATCCATGCACACGCCATATTCACATTAAACTACAAAATGATCAAAAAATCTGAAAACTAAAACTAGGAGTTTTGGTGAAAATATTCATTCTTAATTGATGATTTTTGGCACAATGTCAGCCAAGGTGTAGACGAGTATGTGGTTTCATTTAGTAGCGCAGTGTCAAACTGACTCTATATATTAGAAAAACTTGCATATATTTTTTTAGTACATGGAATTACAATTCGAGCAAATTACTTGCCTGATTGTAAGCTTCATGATTCCGTAAAACACGAGTCACGATATCCTTCGAAAAAGAATTAAACAGTGCTTAGATATTGCCGCTTGACAGTGGCGAAGGGTGAAAATTTTCAAAAGGGAACCCGAGGAAATATTTTTTTCTACAGTTAACATAATATAATACGCTGTTCACAATAAATTAAAATCAGTAAAATATCATAATACTTAATAATTTCCTTCTAACATAAAAAGTATGTCTAGTCTCTAAATTTACAAAATAAATCATATATTTTGAACATAGGTACCTAAAAGAGTCCAACAAGAATTAATAATGCACAAACACTAATTATCCATTCTAAATTATTAAAAATATTTCGCAACATGAAGCCGCAAATTCTCGGGTTACCCTGAAGTACACAGACACGCACGCACACATGTATTTTTACGTCACTTTCAAAAGATTAGACAAAGACCCCGCGCTGCGTGTGAAAGAGACAACAATATTGCGAGGGAAGCTATGCGCGGCCGGGTTCACTTCAAACACTATAAGGCGCGAGCACTGCACGCGAGTTACGATTTAACAAATTAATAAATATAAGATGACTTGTTTGAATATACCATTTTTATTCTAGTTATATTGTTATGTTTTTCTTTTATTATTTTTAATTAATTTACAAAAGGTAACCCGGTAGGAATCGGCTTGTATGGACGCTTCGCCACTGCCGCTTGATGACTAAAATTGCCATTGAAATGTGACCTACCAAGTCAGACTCATGCATACGAGAGTCCTACCTAATATTGTAATAGCTGGCAATAGAGACCAGGTCTACAAGACTTGAGCTTCATGTAGGCCATTACTATACCAATGAGATGCTATGCTTTTGGATATAGTTATCATGCTTAATCTATTCAATTCCAGGTTACTGCGTAGAAGGAACGTTGGCGAAGACAATCCTCTCCGAACCAGAGGAGATCACATCCATGTCTGGTCAGAAGCTGCCTCTAAAGATGTCAGTCGATTACATCTCCTTCTCGGCGCATACGGATTACCAGCAGACCTCGGAGTTCATCAATATACTGAACCCGCCACATGTGGTGAGTTTTGTAGTTGAAGGGGCAAAGGAGCAGGCTACCTTGTATTGAGTAAACCGCTTATAAAAATTGTATCTAGCAATCCATGTAATCCGATTCCTGCCGGCTTCCCTTTCTTATTTATTTAATACTAGCTGACCCGACAGACGTTGTCCCGTCTTAACTATGAATTTGCAGCGCGCATTCTTTCAATCGGTGACAGTTATTTCAAACAATTGACAGTTATATAAAATTAATATTTTCCTTAAGTTTTCTAATTTTTCGCGCAATCTTTTGATTTTTTTCTTTCATAAGAACCTTCTCCTGACTAACAAACACAACAAAAAAAAAATTGTGAAATCGGTCCCGTCGTTCACGCGTGATGGCGTGACCAAGGGAAATAGGGATTCATTTTTATATTTATAGATATAATAATCGTACGATTTGCAGACCGCATTTATAGATATCATTAGTACTTGTATATTGTATAGGGTTTCCATTCGGAGACGTCACCCTTCGCCACTGTTATCTAGGATATTTATATCTGTCGCATACTGATCAGCGTACACAAGGTGTAAGACCCGCTATAATGACCCAAGTTTGTCGCGTTCTGGGATCACCCTGTATATATCCAGTTTCAAATAGGCAGGCGTAATTGTGTCGACTGCAATCACCTTGTTGGTGGATACTCTATCATATCATCAGGTGCAGTGACCCAACTTGCCTGTAAAAAAACATCACAATACTAAGAAGAATCCTTGAATCAATGCTCGGTTGGAATACACCAGTGCGGCTTACTGCAGTAATCTCACTCTCGCATAGCATATCCGAACGCGAGTATGACTCAAACACTTAGCGTGTGAAAATGAGCGCTACGAGTATGCGGCCCACACAACAAGTGTGCATATGAGCTTTTCAACACAGTGTGTGTATTATGCCGTACTAGTTTAGCGCTCTTTTTCACACACTAGACTTGGACTCTCTTATCCTTATAGTTTTTTTTTTTTCACATTTATGCTTTTAAAAACAACAGTTATCGGGGCTGTAGTCAACGTATTAACAATTGCATTGTAAATCAAAGGTATAGGTTATTCAGCAATTAATTGAGTATTGACGTTGTCACCTTGTCTATCTTGAGTTATATAAAAAAACTTTACTTACATTTAAATAAGGATATCATAACTCGAAGGTATCTGATCTATTTCCATTCAAAATAGGTAAAGTGTAAATATTCCTAAGGTTTTTTGTGAATTATAATTCGCTTTAACGGTGAAGGAAAGCACCGTAAGGAAACCTGCACATCTGAGAAGTTCTCTATAGGAATTTCGAAGGTGTGTGAAGTCTACCAATCTGCACTAGGCCAGCGTGGTGGACTAAGGCCTAATCCCTCTCAGTAGTAGAGGAGGCCCGTGCCCAACAGTGGGACAGTATATAATACAGGGCTGATATTATTATTATATTCCTCAGGTGCTAGTTCACGGTGAACAGAACGAGATGTCTCGTTTAAAGGCGGCGTTGCAGAGAGAACACCGCGGCAAGATCGCCATACACACGCCGCGCAACACGCAGCAACTGTCGCTCACGTTCCGAGGCGACAAGACTGCTAAGGTAATACAGGGTGTTGCGGAATTCTGTGTGAGATAATATAGGATGTTATTAAAACGTACTAATATCGCTCACTATTACAAGGTTGTTATATTTTGCACGAATTTATATATCACACGTTACTTATTTGTTTTTCAACAAGGCTTAATGCCAATAATATTATTCAAATTAAAACATATTATATTAATATATTATAATTAAAACAGCACTGCAGCAATTACTTACTGAATTGTTAAAATGGTGCATATTGAAGCAGGCCTATGTCTACCAGCGGACAAAGATATAGGCTAATAATGATGATATTGATGATGTGTCGTGAACTTCAAGAACTATAAAAAAATGATCGGTGACTAATTTGATGTTTTTGGTGTTAGGTGATGGGGTCACTAGCGATGGACCCTCTGAAGCCAGGACAGCTGTTGCAAGGAATACTCGTCAAGAGGAACTTCAACTATCACATACTAGCGCCTTCGGACTTGAACAGTGAGTTAATTATGAAACTTTATTAAATTTGGCAAAGTATCAAAAAACTTTAATTGTACTATCTTTCATTTTCATACAATGCATTTAGCATTGAATTATAATTGCATATAGACTGATTTAGTTGATAAGAGGGAATTTTGTTATGTCACATATTTCGATCTAGATACATACATATTTATGTAGCCAGTATAACTACTGGACATAATAAGACATATCATGTGTCAGGATGGACAGCGCAGTGGAATACTAATCAATACTTTATAATTTAAGGTATTAGTGTTTCTACTGTTTATGGGCGGTCGTATCGCTTACCATCAGCCGAACGGTAAGCTCGTCTCATCATTCAAAGCAATAAAAAAAAACATATCTGAAGACCAATCTTGGAATAAACATATCACAATAAATAAAACGCGAACATATTGCCCAAGCTTTATTCGGATTAATTCCGAGAATCAGTATGTACTCGTGTATTTAAAGTCGTAAATCGCGTGCATATTTGTAATTGTTGTTTGTTCCTTAGAATACACAGAGCTGACGCAGTCCGAAGTGTCGCAGCGGCAGTCGCTCCAGTACAACGGGTCGCCGGCGCTGCTACGTCACGTCCTCATGCAGTTGGCGGGGACCATCGACTTCCTGTCGGAAACCAAGTGGAGACTCTACGGCTGCATTGATCTCACTTTAGAGAGTAATATTATAACGCTAGAGGTAAGCATTGGGGGTAATTGGCAATGAATAAGTTGGAATATTTTAGCATACATTGGTTAGAAAATAAGTAAATAAAATATCATTATTTGTATCGACCTGCACATCTGAGAAGTTCTCTATAGGAATGTCGAAGGTGTGTGAAGTCTACCAATTCGCACTAGGTCAGCGTGGTGGACTAAGGCCTAATCCCTCTCAGTAGTAGAGGAGGCCCGTGCTCAGCAGTGGGCAAGTATATAATACAGGGCTGATATTATTATTATATTATTTGTATCGACTACCGAGAGGTAATTATCTCTCGTCAGTCCATATTCTATTGGATCCCACTTCACTTACAACCAGATGCCAGGGAGTAACTTTGCCGTGTCCGTATAGAACAAAATATGTGTTTATCCGAGGTGTCGCAGGGGGTTGAGGTTCCATTATTTGATATCCCTCTTTTATCAGGTTGAGATGAGGGTGCATGTACTGTAATTACCGGGTACATGGAGACATTGATTGGTCGGTTGTGTTGATTAATGTTGTGTTGCAGTGGAGCGCGCAGCCGGTGTCGGACATGTTCGCGGACGCGGTGGTGGCGGGCGCGCTGCGCGCGGCGGCGCTGGCGGCGCCCGCGCACCTGCCGCTCGCGCCCAAGCTCGACCGCATGCACTTCAAGGTACGCACCACGCACCACAAACAATACTTTATCACTTATTCTATACATACATATCAACTGTGGTTTTATATATACTTGCTATATGTAACTTTTACTTTCTAGAACACATGTTTTGGGTTATAATTATAGTCCAGGAATTATTTTTCATTTCATAATATGATGCATTCATGATTATAACCTGTTTTGTGTTTAATAAACAAATAAATAAATAAAAAATAATTAACGTGCAAGTTTCAAATTAAATTAATATTCATAAAAACTATTTTAATTTTATATAGCCTAAATCAGCGGTAGTCAACTTTTTTTTTTAATGGGGCCACAAAATTGCCGATTTTTTATTGAAAAAAGAAAAAGTGGTCACAATAAAGCCCAGCTATAAAATACATTATTTTCCTGATGGGTGCGAAATTTAAACCTTTCCTTAGAACTCCTGGTGAGCCAATCAGAATGGCTCGGCCGCAGAGGTTGAGTATAGCTGGCCTAAATCCACTACACTAAAAGAATTTGTCGGAGCAGCAACATAAAACATAATACTTTCAGTCAGAAATACACTTACACACACACACTTCAATTAGAATCTCAGATATTAATTATACCATGTATTATTATTTACGATCTTTTAATAAGCGATCTCAATCTCAATCATCGATCCGATTTCGAGAATAAACCAATCAAAATAAAGTATTTATAAGTATATTAAAAAAGCTTTACTCTGATTGGTGCATTTTCACGATGAATTGAAAAAAGCTTTTAGCGTTATTTATTGAAAACGACCCTTAGTAACAATTAATATTAATCTACTTTTTTGACATTCACAGGAGTGCGTGATTGAGATGCTGCAAGAGATGTTCGGCGAGGACTCTGTGCCGAAGATATTCAAAGGAGAGAAGCTTTACGTCACAGTTGACGGGAAGAAGGCAGATATCGATCTCATGAGTATGGTATGTTGGTGTTTGATACAAAAAAATATTAATGGAAAGTCGAGCACATAATCAGTCTTACTTATAAATTTGTTCTAGCGTTGAGGTGGTTAAGAATTGCTTAAATAGCTGTTAAAAACCGGTTAGCTAGTTTAAACCTTATTAAGAGGCAAGATGGTGGGTTTTGACTTATAACTGATTGAGTAAATTTGTGTTTCAATTAAGCATAGCTTTGCGAAATTATTATAAGTAAGACTGTGTACGAATAATTATTTTTTATTATATAGTTCGCTGTCGTCTTTATATTATAGATATTTATAAACGCGAAAGTACTCTGTTTGTTACTCTTTCATGGCTGAATTATTGAATTGTTTGGGGTGAAATTTTATATAGAGGTACTTGGAAACCCTGGAAAGGACAAAGTTCTTTTCTTATCCTGGAAAATCATATTCGCCCGGGCAGAACCGCGAGCAAAAATTACTATAATTCTAAAATGTTAGGATTTCTGTAATATATTTCCAATGCTTGTTACATAATTTTAGGATTCCGGATTTAGAGCAATCAAATTGAAAACTAAAATAGTAACTGAAGGGAACAAAAGTGACGGACTTAGAAAAATAAAATGGACGCGATTACCTTACTACTAATAGATTATATTTCTTAAGTATGGGATTGTTATCCACCCTAAGGCAACTACCCCCATGACGAATATAACCGTCGTTCACCCCCGCAGGAGGTGTCGTGCCCCGAGGACGAGGGCCTGCGCCGCTCGGTGTCGGCGGCCGTGAGCAAGCTCTACAGCGCGCTCGCGCCCGCCAAGCCGCCGCCGCTGCCCACCGCCTGACGCGCCTCACTCGACCCACTCGCCTCTGTACACCACCAACTCTATACTGTTCAATAAAAACATACACTGTACTTGTTTGTAAGTTATTTGTAATTATACAAGTCGGCATGACTGACTATTCAATAAAAAAATATTTACTGCACTTGTGTTTGTATGTTATTTGGAATTAGTTGACCCGACAGACGTTGTCCCGTCTTAACTATGAATTTGCAGCGCGCATTCTGTCAATCGCTGACAGTTATTTCAAACAATTGACAGTTATATAAAATTAATATTTGCGTTAAGTTTTCTTAAATTTTCTAATTTTCCGCGTGATTTTTTGTTTTATAAGAACCTTCTGACAATAAAAAACACAAGAAATAATATTGAAATCGGTCCAGCCGTGATGGCGTGACCAAGGGAAATAGGGATTCATTTTTATATTTATAGATTGTACAGGTCGGCATAACTGCCTAATCAATAAATACTACATATTTACTGTATTTGTGTTTGTGAATTATTTGTCATTATGCATGTATGACTGTCGACCTTCCAGGTATCTTTGGCCGTTCACTTTCTATGAATTTACTTCGTTTAACATTAGGTGCAGTGAAGCCTCTACCGAGCCACAAAAAGTGTACTTAGAGTAAATGACCCTAACATTGGCACCCCTACCAATATAATATGCTACATTATTTTAGTTATAAAGCCCTTCGTGTACGAGGCTATTGGTAAGTGACGCGTGCTGTACGCGTATCCTACCAATTGCTTGTAAGTACCATACAATTTAACTATGTTCAGTACAGGACACCTCGACAATGCTTGACATTAGTCGAACACTACTGTTTGTGCTGATTGCTAGCTACACGACGTTTAAAAATGGCGGCCGATTCACTAATTTTCAATAAAGAACCATAATCTCGATCTATAAACCGATTCCAAAAATGAACCAATCACAATAACTCATTTGAAAACATGTCAAAAATACCTTTGTTCTGATTGGTCTATTTTTGAAATAGTTTGAAAATAACGTTTGGTGTCGTTTATTGAAAACTCGAGGAGGAATGAATTTAGCCGACTTTAAAGCCACCTGGAGTGGGTATTGCAAAAACCGAACTGATGACAAGCATAATACTAAACTTATGGTTCTTAGTCTCGTAAATTGTGAATCTCAGTAGGAGAAAGAATACTAGTAACCTAAACTTGTGACAGACATTTGTATTTAGTACATATCTATAAAACATTTTCGAAAATAGTAATTCCCGTGATGAACATTGACTGACAAACACTACAGCATAAAACGACAACGTCTAGAACAGCCATACTCAACCTTTTTTTTAATGGACCACAAACACCATTCGGTCGTGACGCGCGGGCCACAAAAAATATTTAGGTTTAATAAAAACATAATTCAAAATTGATGATGTTTTTATTGAAAAAGAAAAAGTGGTCACAATAAAGCCATACATGATTCTTTGATGAGTGCGAAATTTAAAAACTTTGCCTATAACTCTAGTTTGAGTATGGCTGGTCTAAAAGTTAGAAGCATGAAAATTATTTATAAAATTCCTTATGTATCGTATTGTGACAGACAGGTTAATGAAAAATAATACGCCAATTTAAACCTTATAAAACGTATATTTACAGAACACGAGAACTTTTTACGCTAAATTCATACACATTATCATACAAGCAGTGTACTTTCTCGATGATTCACTATAGCGGCTTTTAGGTAAATTGATTCTTATTGTACACTGCTTAGAGTAACTAATAGTACAGCAGTGTTGCATCAATAAGGTCCTTATTAGTCAATGGTCAATATAGTCTCATCTTACAACACGCATTGTTAGTCGGAACCTGGAGATCACTGTCAGCATAAATACACTTCTTAACCTAGTCAAAGATTCGACTACTTCCAAAGCTAGTCGTATCTTAGGAAACCGTTTAGTGCATTTTTGACGTCACATTCAACTGCTGGCGACTACTCAGACTTCTTAACCTAGTCACAAACGACTAGGACTACCAGGCCTAGTCGTATCGGTGCGACTATGACGTTTTAGAGTAACGCTTCCAGAACTTCTTGACGTCATCGTGCCCCGCCCGTGTGACCACCATAGTACGACTACGTTCGTTCTGCCATGTTAATACTCCTTGCTGTTTGGCGTAGTCGCGTAGTACCACGAAGTCCGCCTATGAGAAAAAAAATATTTCATTATTATGTAATATGCAACGATTGATCGCGGTTTAGATTACCAAAAATTTAGAAGCTATGAACCGTAAGATATTTTTATTGTGTAAAGGGAGGGCAAGCTGACTTTCGTAAATTACTTCTTGCAGAACTTGCGGCGAGTCATAAGTGTACAGAATTATTACTGCTAGTTCAAACGCATCTGAAAATTCTAGCTAACAGCATTGCATACATCAAGATATTGAAAAATAACTAAAAAGCCAGTGATAAAACTTTTTATACTTATGTGCATTATCAATGCCGAGTATTATCTGTACCTGAGATAGGAACTGATTGTAGACGACTCCTTCAGTATAAGTAAATCTATTCCGCTCGCTCTCCCACAACTTGATCTGATCCACAACTGTAGGGGGCAGCACTGACGACGACCTTATCCCGCCCGTCTCCGATTTTAACATCTGCAAAATAATAACACATTCATAAGAAATATTTTGTTTTGTGACTCATAATTAAATTAGTTTAGGTGATTCATAAGCAATATTGATGGTTTGTTATGTGTATCTCAGGAAATATTTTCCCTAAAAATAAATATTTTGATGTGACTCATAACTAAATCGATATTTTGATGTGACTCATAACTAAAATCGATATTTTGATGTGATCCATAATTAAAATCGATATTTTGTAAAACTAAGAACAATAATAACCTGCATATGCGAGTGCTGTTCTAAGTACCGTATGATCTGCTGCGCCGTGATGCCGCCGCGCAGAGCCTGTCGCACCGACTCTCGCGTCAGCACGCCCACTACCAAGTTTGGGAACCTGGTACAATTTATAAAAAGTTATTTTCCAATATTATCAATTAATGTGACTCATAAGGAAAGATTTATCTTGTTTCACAATTATAAGGTTAAATATTTTCCTTAATAAAAATAAGAATTAAACAATCAAGCCTATCATTAGTATTGGAAAAGAAATTTAATTTTAACACATTAGGAGACATTATTTGCAGTTATGTGACTCATAATGAATATTATTATTACACATGTAAATTTAATTCAATGAATTGTGACGTCACACATACCTGTACAAAAGCTCAGTGAACAACCCAAGCAATGCGACCTGAAGATTGGTTTGCGTGTACGCATACACCCTGTAGTTTGTCTCCACTATGATGTATCCCTGTTGTTGCGGCTGTCCGGCGGCGGGGACCGGCGCAGGGATGACGCTGTCGTGCGCACACGCAATGTTCAGCGCCAACCGCGTGGGGTAGAAACGACCAGCTTTACGCTGTTTAGCGGAGGGTTATTTTATTATTTGATTAGAACTACCTCGGCTGTGTGGTTCAGAGCACAGTTCTGAGGACCCGTATTTCAATTCCGGGTGAGGCAGTGGTACAGGGTTTCTCTACTAAGTATCAGTTTAAAGTCTGGAATTTATGGCGATAGGCTCACCCCTTATAGAATTTGTGAGAAAGACCACACATGGCAGAAAGTGTTCTGGTTACATTTCCGCTTACCCATTTAGGAATAAAGGCGAGATGTGTGTGTAGTGCTTCAATTTTTAAAATATTGTATCTTAATGCTTACCTATATTAAAGCTTTTGCTGTCTTAAAATAATTTTATCATTTAAGGTGTGAAATTTAAAATATATTAAATAAATTAATCTAAAATTGTTTATAACTTACTTTTCTTTGATAAACAAGTCCAAACTCTCTTAGATGCTGCAGAAATACGAGCATATTGTTGCTCATGCCTTCTGTGCTGTAGTCCTGAAAAATTGTAGACAAAAATGTTTATAAAAAAGTAATTAGTTTATCCGTTCTAATTGAAATAAATAAACTAGAATAATTGACCACCAATTTCAGAAAAACGATCTGAATATTTATTTTATCCATTTTCATAGGTTTATTATCAGGATCAAATCTAAAAGTAATAATAATAAAAAGGAAAAAAAAAAGGATTGATTATTGAAATCGGACGTAAAGGATAAAATTAAAATGAAAATCAAGGTGTATAAATTACCTTGCCAAGTGTACTAAAGCTAAGTTGATACAGAAACGCGAGGCACTCGGCCGCACTGAGACTTCGCTTCTCAGCCGTGTGGAGATAGTGCTGAAGGAACAACCACACCTGCAGACAATAAGCATTTTTATTAAAATTAAATATTGACAAGAGATGTCTTCTTCAATGTCAACCTTAGGTCGGTGGTGGATTTGTTAATTAGGCGTATCGGTTGCGGCCTAAGGGAGGCGGGCATATTTTATAAGAGCAGAGACTTCCCGCCCTCACACCCACCACTACAACTCCTGTAAGCCAGGATCAGCAGCGGCACGCATTTTGACACCAAGCAGTGAAGCTCGGCAAGTCTCAAGGAAAACTAATTTGTCATTGTCCTGCAACAATATTACTCAAATAGAAAGATAGGGAGATTTAAAAAGAGCAGCTGATGACCTTTATTTTAGATAGGCGTCCACGCTATTAAGTACAAATTAGTTGCAGAATCTTTGTTTCAATCCCGCATAATAGCCTGGCGGATGAGAAAAATGTGGCGCGGCATAAAAAACTGTGTGGCAAGTTCCATTCAAAATCAACAATAGAATAGTTAAACATAGAGTAAAGGCATGATATACCTGTTTGGCAGTGCTAAGTAGTAGGAACTGGAAACCCGCTCGCGTTATCACTGCCGAACCATCCTCAGCATCCCTGTAAAAAAAGAGTTCCACAGATGAAGACAATATTGTACATTAGTAAAATAGTATCCTTTTAGGTTGTATTACTAGATTACATTATCCTACAAGCATAGTAAACTCATCAGTATAATACTGACCTGGTCATCAGTCCAGCATGTAGTAGTATCCGCACAGCATCAGCACTGATACCTTCGGTCTGCGCACTGCCCACCATGTAGTGTAGCACACACTCCCAACGCTCCAGCGCATACGAGTCCAGGAACGCGACGTCTCGCGCCTTCCCGTCGGGTTCTAGAGATGACGACATGCTCCATGGCCGACCACTGCAATTTACTCATTACTTTAAATGTAATAGTATGTCCATTACTGCGTCTATTACTGCGTCTATTACTGGAGTGTACATGTTCATAACTGGATTATTAGTGATTCTACAGTAAGAATGGAAGGTGCGCAAAAATTAAGTGGGGCTGCTTTAACATAGCAAGTACTACAGACAGAGTTGGGTTTATTACTTTAGGAAAAAAGAATATTGACACCACTTCCACATTGGATTGTATTTCATGATCATAACCCTATCTATCCAATATATACTATATATACTCACCCACCAAGCAATGCAACCTTTAAATTCTTTTTGAAGGACTGTGCCAACATCCACCCTGGCATTCCACCAGGTATTGGAGCTTCCTGCCAGACTGATAACTCTGATAGAGCCTCACATGCTTTGGATTGTTCCCTGTTGAATACAAATAATTTATTACACTCAGAATTAATTCTATCACATGTAATTTTCCATTTTGTATATTCTTAAATCATATTAATTATCATTGTATTCTAGTTTGCAGAATTTAGTGAAATAGATAATTATAACTTTTGGTACTTAACAATTATTGTTACAAAAGCAATGCAGGACTTAGCAGTACTTCATGTTTTTACTTATTATGGATCAGTGGTGAAAGCTGAAAATTTTCAAAAAGGAACACAAAACAAGTTATAAGTTTTAATAATATGCATAAGTGTGGGGTGGAAATTGTTCTAATGGTAATTAGATTTCACATAAATTATGAAAGAGAAGCCAACTGAATCAGCTTAATTTAAACTGCCAGTCACAAAGCATTTGATGAATGTACCAACTTACTTGGCAAAAGTCTGTGACACCCAAGACGTGACTACAGCCTGGGGCACAGGCTGCTCAACGAACAGTAGCCGAATGACGAAGTGCCGCGCCAACTCCGGTAGTTCCCTGGAACCATACAATTTCTTTGCGATACAATTATGAAAACAATATATATCAAGATGTTGATAAATTGGTTCTGTTATTCTCACTATAGATTAAATTTTTGACACTTTATATTTGGTCATTAAGCTACCCTTAGTTCCAAAACATCTAAAAGAAATTGAATAAAAATATGTTTAGTTAACCTCAAACCAGAAATATTTTTTAAATTTTGTAAATAAACCTGAGTCCTAGACCTACCTGTAAACAGCCAAACATATTGTGGGGTAATTGTATAATGTCTCTAGGAATTGTGGAGTTCTACTTTTTAGATATTCATGTAGGTCTTTGCATTGTAATGTCGGCGACGGGTTTAAATTCAATGACGATTTTGATTTCGACGACTCTGACATTGTCTCAAAATTGTTTTTGTTTGCTAAGGGTTTATGTGAGCTACACAATACAAGGTTATTTTATAAATTAGCCTTTATTTAAAATACCAAAACATCGAACATATTATTGACAATTGACAGTACACAAGACTGTGATTATGACACTAAAGTTTACAGATAATTTATCGTGATTTTTATTTTTAAATTCACAGATACTAAAATGTTAAAAGAATGAACTCCATTCATGACTTCGGGTCACCGACCTTTTATGTCAGTTTTATTACGTTCCGTTTCTCTTAATGCGTAAATCTTAAGCATATTCTTTTGGAATATTGGAGGGTTGACAAGCGCAATGATGGAATAAAGCGCAAAAAGCGCTATGGATGGCAATTAAGATATTAATTAACTCTGGAGTTTTTTTTTTATGTTGATGAACTAAAAGAACCTCAAAAAAATTATAACTTTTGCAATGATAAATTTGTAATACAATGAAGTATGAAAAACTTATGAAAGAGAAAGTTACCTTTATTTATGTAATAACATGTGCCATTCTGTAATATACACTACTCTCTGCCTCATTTATTTTATATTAAGTAGTATTTATTAAATTCTACTCAATATCATTACCATGTATTCATAAAATCAAATACAATCACTTATATTACGTATAACTCTGAATAAAAACAAGTTTGTGTAGTAATTATGATGCTTTTTGTATAGGTACCTGTTAACCTTTATAATAATTAGACATACCTTCCTACTTTTAATGAAAGTATTAGGTAATATTAATGTTTAGGTAAATCATAAAACTTGAGTAACCATGATAAACTAAATTAACATTCCTTTATTTTTTACCATTTTATGTAAGTACTTACCTAAAATATTACTGAAGGGTCATTGTTTGTCGAATTGGAATTTAAGATTTCT
This sequence comes from Manduca sexta, assembly GCF_014839805.1. Classification (NCBI taxonomy): domain Eukaryota; kingdom Metazoa; phylum Arthropoda; class Insecta; order Lepidoptera; family Sphingidae; genus Manduca; species Manduca sexta. Next base: position 1,790,742 of record NC_051130.1, read on the forward strand.
TAGTTTATGTACCTACTTACCTAAGTATATATAATATTATGTAGTATGTTGATCTTAGTTTAAATATAATAATTTAAAAAATATTTTTTTATGATGACTTTATAAAAAGTATAATATATATTACAATATTAACTATCTACTACTCGTACCTACTTGATTTAATATTTTATACATACTGAAAAAGAATGGAATCTCAAGAACCTATACCTACTCATTGTAGCCTTATTTACGTTTATAAATACATTGTCATACGCACGTCTAACTACATTACGATTGATTTCTAAAACGTTAGTAAGTTTCATAATAGCCAAATATTTATCAGCCTTCTATTTAAACTTGACAAATAATTTTCCATTCAAGTTCCACAATGGTCGAGGGTCGGAATAGCTGAGAAAAAGAAATACCTTGTTCATAATCCCATACAAAAGAAAAAAAGGTTTACTCACTCACACAAACGCCGGGTTGACGCATACGAGTGTAATTTCCCCATACACGGACAGGTCGTACGCGGAGAGGTGCGGGTGGCGGCGAGCGGAGGGCGGCGAGCCCCGCGTTTCATTCTCGTCGGCAGATGGCGGATGCAGTGGACGCTCTCCGTCAGTCGCGCATAGACAACTCACCGAGATCAGTGTGCTCGCAACACTCAGCACCATTTTGTGTGTATCTTTTCGAACGGGACATTGTGTGTTTGTGCTCCGTGAACGGACGTGAACTCACGACGCAGCAGTGTCAAACGACGTTCGGCGTTTCACTTTCGACATGCGAGCAGAGGGATCGATGCGATATCTCGGGCGCCCGTAGAAACCGCGCCTCCGTCATGAGCGAGTGATCGTCGACGTAAAAAAAAGCGAACACAGGAAACATGTCCGGGCGGCCCGCCGACGCGGATGCGAGCGAAGGGTTCCAGTTCGAAATTCGAATGCGGTCATGTCATCGCCTCTCGGATTTCTCATAAGTCACCGTCCAATGTCAAAATCGTGCACGTCCCGCGAGCGCCGACCCTCCGGATCGTGCGGAAAATGCAATCGTTGGTAGTTTGGTGGGCGGTGATGTCGGTCGCCTGGGCGCTGGCGGGTGCCTGCTCGAGTTCCATCTCGAAGCGGCCCGCGCGACCGGCACGGCCGCAGCGGCCCCATCCGCAGCCGCAGCCGCAGCCGCGGCTCAACGTCACCTTCCCTACGTTCAAGTGCGAGCCGGACTACTCGGAGTACTACTGCCTGAACGGCGGCGTGTGTTTTACGGTGGTGATCTCCGACAGCCCCATCTACAACTGCGAGTGCCGCAGCGGGTTCGTCGGGCAGCGATGCGAGTTCAAGGACCTGGACGACTCGTACGTGCTGACGAGCCGGCAGCTGATGATGGAGACGGCGTCGATCGCCGGTGGCGCGACGGTGGCCGTGTTCCTCGCCATTCTAGTCTGCTTCGGCGCGTGGGTGCGGCTGCACCGGCGCGGCAAGGCGCCGCCGTCGGAGGAGCGCGGCCAGGTGGAGCTGGTGGCGGTGGCGGCGCCGGGCGGGCGCGTGTCGCTGGCCACGGCGCCCCGCATGCACGGCGCGCACCCGCCGCCGCCCGCACTAGCCCCGCCGCCGCCGCACTAGCCGCCGGCGCCTCCAGTGTATATAGATAGTTTATGTGTTAAGTTATGTGCTGAGGACGGAAGATGTAAGAAAAATTTATGTGATAATTATTTTACAAGCTTATAATTTATTCGGAAGGAATTCTTTTGTATATACCGTTGGATCCGTCCGGTTCCACCTTGCGGATAAAATTTCAGTTTCCCTCCCGGTGTTCATTTGTGGATTGTATCAGCATCCAGTCCAGTGTTTGTGGGACGTGTGAGAACTGCCACCTTGTACCTAATACTGCTCGCTTCAACTACACCTGTTATATGTTATGTTGTTGTTTGTGCTGTATCCACTGATACGGAGAGTGACCTGAGCTCACCGCTCACAAACTATTTCTTTTTCACATCTTATTTGCCATCACATTAAGAGTATTAATAAGGAATAAGTTTTTGTGTAGCGGTGGGCAGGTGTGTGCAGGGTGTTGGTGAGTTTGTTTGTCCGTCACTCTGCACCCACTGGATGTTATTGTTTGTTAATGTATCCCGAGCTGTGAGGCGCCGGCGTGGTCTGCAGAGGGCCCGGAGCCCCTGCAGGCCACGCGGGCCCGCACGGCATGCAGCAATGCTGTAGTATTTATTGGACTGTAGTGCACATGTGAGTGTTGGGGACGCCGAGCAGTGCGTTGGTTCCTATAGCTGTACCGGGCCGAGGCCCGCACATTCCATCTCGCGGATAGGATAATTTTACTGGAGTCAGTATTATTTTGTAATACAAGTGTTAAGCGGGCAGCTTTATTATATTTTTAATTTATACCTGTTATCCCGGTGGGATAGTGCTGTATTGTATATGTTCAAAGTCTGAGCACGTACCGTCGACAAGGAACGCTTCTTTTTGTAAATATAGCCCGTGTAGGTATTTATTAGATATTTATGTTGGATTATTTATTGACTGCTTATTTAGTTAATGTACGCGCGGACGGCGCCGGGGCCGCTGGGCACCGGTGCCTCGGGGCTCCGGAGCTCAGGGGGGTCCCAGGGCCGTCTCGACAAATTCGCCTCACTAAGCGGTTAACTGTTGTATTCTCATTCACCCTGCTAAGCATGGCCTCGCGTATTGTATATTCAATTGTAATCTCATCATGAATCTCTCATTGTCTAGTTTATTGTAAAAATTGAAATATAACATTGGATGGTGTGTAATGTAAAGTGGTGCCCGTCGAGGTGAGCCGTCGTGGTCCCCTCCGCGCCCCCCACCCGGGGCCCCGGCCGTGCCCTTCACAGTTTCTGTCACAAATTGTCAATGTATAACCATTCTCACATATTCGTAGTCATTGTATTTGAGAAACGCCGCAGACACTGTGGAATGGGCGGCACATGGCTAAAAACCAAAATATATTGAGCTCTCTGTCTATAAATAGTGTATCCGACGACGGCTCAAGCCTCGAAGGGGACGCAAAAAAATAGCAAAGTTAGATAGGCTGTGAAATCACAGATTTAGACGGGGGGCGGGCGCCTGTCTGGCGGTTTTACCATAGACCTGGTGCGCCGCGGCGCAGTTTCATTAGTTGACGAGTGTTGTCACAGAGGCGCCCGCGCCCCGTCGCCGAGCCCGCGCTGTTCGACCGCCACATTTCGCCCCCGGCCAGTCGACGTGCGGGACTCGTAGCGCCGATTCATATGAGATTGTTTATACGAACATTCCAAAGTATTTGTAATATATTACCTACAATGCTAATAATTTTGAAGTATGTGTTAAGAAGCTACATTGTTAATTATACAGTTTTCTATTGATCATTTGTTAAAAGAAAATTATACGAAACTAAATCCTTTACGTTTCTTTCATTGCTGACCCGAATCCGAGATGCGTACGTGTGGAGAGGAAGGGCGTCCGTCGGATCGCATCGGATCCGTCGGCGGCCGAGAGCCGCACCTACGGCTAATTATTACAATCTTGAACTAGTTTTGTGTAATGTGTATCGAGTATCCAGTTATACGCGTTCGGTAATCGCGAAGGCGGCGCTGCTGATCGGGCCGGCGCGGTGGTCCTTACGTATGGTTGTGCAACGGCGGACCGCGGCCCCCGGCACGTCACTCCGCCCACCGGCCGCCGCTGATCGCTTTTCATGCACTTGTGCAATCAAAATTAGTTCAAACGCTGTGAAATTGACTAATCGAGCGTCCATACGAAATGTGTACATTTGTTGCATGCCAACGAAAGCAATATTTTCACCGTTGTGGTAAAAAAAGTAGGTTTTGTTTCATCACGTTTCGAAACGTCCGCAAGAAAGAATACGTGATCCGATCCGTGCGCCATAAAAGACCTTTGTGGAGGCAAGGCGCCGCGCCGTGGCCGAGCGAGCCGAGTGAAGCGGCCGTGGTGAGCCGGCGGTCCATTGAGCGCTGCGCGTCTGGGAGCATCATTTTTATGAATAGCCGAGCGGGACCGGTCCGCCACCGGCGTCGCGCTGCATAGAGTTCATTGAATGAGTACCCGTTCGTTTGTTGACATTCCCCGAAAACCTGCCCCGGGCCCGGAATAGCCGCGTATCACGAGCTCCCGATGGATGGACAACGACCGAAATAGACGCCGCTCCCATCTACATTATATGCCGTTTTCGGCGTTCACTACTCTACGATTTGACTATTTTTTGTGCAGGAAGCAGATGCATTGACGGTGTTCTTTACAAATGTGACGTTTTCTACAGAAGAACGCCGCTTTAGTACCTATTTATAGTTTTATTGTACTTGTAGAAGCACAAAATTCTTTTTCTTGTACGATTTTCGTAGAAAAATCCATAAAAACTGTGCATCGTAGGTACTGAAACGTCTACGAAAACTAACGGGAAATTAAATTTGAATCAAAGACAGTTTATTAGGCGAAAATAATGTTTATTGTTATTAATTTCTACTCGAATCCAAAGCTCTACTGTAGAGTTTGCACATGAGAAATAGATTTACAAATACGATTAATGACACCAGACATGATGAGAGACAGCTTGCGGTGCGACATACGAGTACATATCGAAATCGAACGAAAGCAGATATGGAACAAAGCTAGACGGCGGACGTCAGCAAAACACTGTGAATGAAAACAAGTCAAGGCGAAGCGAGACAATCGTCGAGCACATCCACTAGCCTCCGCGCGGTGGGCCGCCGGTGTGCCGCGCCGTCCGCCAGCCAGCGCTGAGCCTCCGGCCCGCGCGCCGCGCCCGCGCTCCGGGGCGGCGCGGGGGCTCCGGCCCGGCCGCGCGGCTCTGGCGGCTGGCTCCTCTAGAGACGTTGCGTCGCACAACCCACGCCCGTTTCTTTTATGGCTGTCGGGCCGGTGGCCATTGCGTCCAATTAACATGCCTACGTGCTCCGGCCCACTTGTCATTACCTTGCCTCGCGAAAATCTTCCTGCGACATGTATGGCACCGTGTCCGAGATCATCGGCTTTTGGCCACTTTAAATGGCATTTTTTTTTTCTAAAACATTTTGATATGCCCGTCATGTGTTTTTGCCAGGATAAATTAGTTTAGTCGCTTTATTATGATAATCGGGTTGCATAAAATAATTTCTATGTTTACTGTGATTGGATGTATTACTTGATTTATGATATCTGGACTTATACCGAAATTTAACTGTAGTATATATGCTTAAAATAGACGAACGAATAGCTTTTTGTCCTCGCAAAATGATTTATTAATTGATAGTAAGTGGTATTTCTTGTGGGCGACAATGTGACATCAAATCGCTTAGGTTTAGATACCAGACGCTACGGATTTCCAAAGTTGAACATTATATGAATGAAGTATTGAAATAATTATCACATGAATATATAAGTAAGAGAAATTTAAGCACAATTATATATTAAGATCTAGCGCTTTTGTCGAAACCGGAATGGGTAGGAAATATACCTGAGTCGAAAACAATACCTAAACATCATACTATAATAATTTATATACTTACTACATTAGAACCATTAGTATCTACAATCTACATACATAGGTTCATAACATTTTTAATCCAAACACGACAACCAAAACACCTGTTATGTGGATAAGGGAACAATTGATTTAGTTTCAATATAATCCCAAATAACCAAAATCATAAAATATGTTTCATAGCAAATTATGTCATATCTGTCATATGTTGGCTTCCAACACGAGTCTGCAAGGGTAATGGCTGTCGTTTATAAATTCATTAATTGTCGCTAATAAACGCCATATCGGATAAGATTATGTAAAATCCAATCTGTAGGTTGTAAAATTTCCATTATGCTAATACAAAGACAATATAATTAACATTTACTGGATGATAGTTAATTGATAGCGGATATGGAATAATGCAATTTATTTATGTATTACAAATACATGCTTTGAAATGAAAACGTACATTGGCAGGTCAAATAGCTCTACATTATTAATAATGTCATTGAATTTTCAAAAATAGAGTCCGCATTGTTTCCTAATGACCTTTTTTAAACCATTATACCAGTATTTTAAGTTGTATATGAGTTTGTAGCTGCTATGTTACAATTATACACATAGACACCCAACATCACGCATTTATCCCCGAAGGGGTATGCAGAGGCCCAATCGGGGCACCCACTTTTTGCCACGCGTATTCCGTCCCATGATGTGATAGGGGGCGAGCCTATCGTCATTTCGGGTACAAATTCCAGATTCCGGGCTGATACTGATACTGTTACAATAATATAACCCGTTGAAATTGCAACGCATCTCAAAAGGAATCAAGTGCAACAGTATTAAAAATCTTTGTAATGCTTAGATTTCTTGTTGTTCTCGCACTGGAAACTATTGTCAATCTAATTATTTTTGAAACTAAAATATGAACATGGTTTAACAAAGACATATTAAAACACATTTAAACTTGAGGTGCAAGTAGACCTATCAATTAATCATGATTTTTTTACTTTATATGTAAGTGTCAATTTTGGTGTTTAGTGCTAACACCGTGCCCCAATTTCTTAATAACGTGTTCATAACCGAATTTATCATAATAAGATTATGTCCACATCATTAATTAAAGCATCATCTGTCAAATATTTTTTTTGAATATCGAAGATCACAGCACCTGTGCCGATCAACCACTCGTTATGTTGGAAGCCCATCTTCCAGTCGAGCGGCTCTTCCTGCGACAGATGGCGGCACGTGCGCAACTGCGTTTGCGCCGCAAAAAATCGCGCGAAATGTTGGTTCAAAGAATAAATTTAATTAAAGAATCGCTATATTTTACTTCATAGGGAAATGAGTACTGAGTTTTAGAACCTTGAGGCATGAAGAGGAGGTTACTAGAGTTACTGATTCTGAATAGTCGTTGCCAAGAGTTCCGAGCTTAACATTAAAAACAATATTATAAATATATTTATTATCTTAGGTATTAAGGTTCTGTAGGTAGTTTTCTTTATTGAGTCGGTTAAGGCCCTAAGGTTCACTGTCCAGTTGCATAGTAATGAACATTAAAAGGAAGAAAACCTATTTGTCCCTTCTTCAAAAAATAATATTCTGTGCATGAATCAAGTACTTAACACCATAGCGCAACATGGGGGGTGAGTTTAAAAAAACGTTTTGGAAACGCACGTGTCACCTGCCACTCATCGCTGCATTGTTCCATCGAGCATCATTAAACACGCGTTATCGACATCTTGATTGGCAGTACGATATCGGTGCTTGTGCCACAAATTGAATTTTATAAAAAATATGCTAGGGGTGGAACGGGCTGTATACTACTAGTTACATTGCTCATTTGTTCTTATAAAAATAAACTAATAACTGAAATTAAATAAAGCTGCAATGCATTTTAATTAACTAGCGATTAAGGCGCGTAGATAATTCTATCCTGCATTTAATTTTGTACTAATGTTTTTGAAGCTAAATTCAAATGTCTTATGACATGCATCTTAGAATACAGAACAAACAAATTTAATAATGACCTTTATATTACACACCATGCGATCTTAATTTGAAATAATTATTATAGTCCATAAAGTCTATTACTTATGCCTATTTAATGCCATGGGTAAAATATTGGGTAAAGAGAGTTTTACGCCACTGTAAAATATCCACTGCTTATCAAAACCATCACTTTCTATTACCAAAATTCAAACCCACTTTATGAGCTAACCAAACATACCTGCCAAAAGTTCTAAATAAGTTGGTACGACGCGACGGATGTTAATAGTATGAACTCTTGACCTCATAAGTGCTATAGAAGAAGGAAGAGGTTTAAAAATTCTCTATGGTTTTCCTTTATATTCATAAAAGTCCTTCATTAAGCCTTTTATAACTAAACTAGCTTTTGCCCGCGGCTCCGCCCGCGTTATAAAGTTTTTCGGGCTAAAGTTTTCCGTTATAAAAGTCACGCTATATATTTTCCCGGGTGCCTATGTTCTTCCCAGGGTCTCAAACTGTCTCCATACCAAATTTTATCCTAATACGTTGGGTAGTTTTTGAGTTTAACACGTTCGGGCAGACCGATGCAGCGGGGGACTTTGTTTTATGATATATTTTTGTAGAACTTTTTAAGAGGAACAATCCCGTCATACATTATTGTTGCATAACTTTAACCGTTTACGCAGCGCACGCAACAGAAGCTCTCAAAACTAATAAATTGTCCCCGTTTTTGCATCATGTTTCATTACTGCTCCGCTCCTATTGGTCATAGCGTGACGATATATAACCTATAGCACTCCAGGAACAAAGGGCTATCCAACACAAAAAATATTTTTTCAGTTCGAACCGGTAGTTCCTGAGATTAGCGATTACTGCTGCGCTCCTATTGGGCATAGCGTGATGATATATATATAGCCTATAGCATTCCAGGAACAAAGGGCTATCCAACACAAAAATAATTATTCAGTTCAAACTCCTAGTTTCTGAGATTAGCCATTACTGCTCTGCTCCTATTGGTCATAGCGTGATGATATATAGCCTATAGCACTTCACGAACATAGGGCTATCCAACGCAAAAAGAATTTTTCAGTTTGGACCGGTAGTTCCTGAGATTAGCCATTACTGCTCTGCTCCTATTGGGTATAGCGTGATGATATATAGCCTATAGCACTCCACGAACAAAAGGCTATCCAACACAAAAAGAATTTTTCAGTTTGGACCGGTAGTTCCTGAGATTAGCCATTACTGCTCCGCTCCTATTGGGTATAGCGTGATGATATATAGCCTATAGCACTCCACGAACAAAGGGCTATCCAACGCAAAAAGAATTTTTCAGTTCGGACCGGTAGTTCCTGAGATTAGGCATTACTGCTCCGCTCCTATTGGGTATAGCGTGATGATATATAGCCTATAGCACTCCACGAACATAGGGCTATCCAACGCAAAAATAATTTTTCAGTTTGGACCGGTAGTTCCTGAGATTAGCGCGTTCAAACAAACAAACCAACAAACAAACAAACAAACAAACTCTTCAGCTTTATATAATAGTATAGAAGTATAGATAGGCGTTGCTCGCGGTCCGTAGGTAAATTAACTTTTGCTACAGAAAAATTTCACTGCTTACTTTTCCGGGGCTAAATATAATTAATTTATAACATTAAAATAAAATGATCTCCGGGTGACCATGAAAGCTGTAAAGTCTTCGAAGCACCAGGAGAAAATTATAACAGTTTTATTTTAATGTTAATATTCGCGTAAACATAAGAAATCAATAATTATGTTTTTAAGAACTTGGTCTATCTATGTTTATTCTTATAACATTTCACACTTTCTGCTTTTACAACAAACTAACAAACATTCGCATCTATAATAATGGGATTAAGTAGGAAATAGGACGCTCCAAGGGTAACCAAATTAGCGAGCCTATACACAGTTTTTCCAATTCCATGTCCCATTCTGACCCGTGATTCCACTCAAACGCACAATTTAAATAAAAGCATATTTAAACGAAAACAATTTCTCCAGTGCATGCTGCGGTTAGCTCACATCGTGGGAAGAGAGGCTATTGTTCTGCCGGTCCTGTACCGGAAGGCGCGACATGACGTCTCATTATATCGCTCGTCATTTTACTAATGCTACTGAATCCACCGAATGCTTGCGCCTATCTTGTACTGATTTTATTAAATTATTAGACTAGTTGCTACTAAGCAAGCTCCATAGTTGAACAACTCTACGGCTGTTAACTGCACTTGCACCCTGCAACAGAGGAAATACAATTTAGTTAGTTACCAACTCTTTTTCTATTTTTGACGCTAATCACCAGTGTAAAACGTCAAAATAATTACTGGCTTATACTGTGAGATATCTTATGTCTTAAGATAACGAGAGTTGACTTGATCAAAACTGCTGGCCTTACGAATGCCGACGACGGCCATGCAGCTGGGTGATAGTAGTAATTGCTCCATTAAACAAATAAGATGATAGAATCAATGCAACGTCATAAACTAAGTAAATCAAAGTTATATGCAGGTAGAGATCGAAAAGTAAGCGTATTTAGTTTAGCTTAGCTCTTACAGATGAGGTTATTATACATAGTTTCGGGCTGTACAAGTATGATAAAATATCTCAGCGCTGTGAGCTATGGTAATTTTATTTAGTTTTCGGTCTGCAATGTACAGTTAATGGCAGACTAGCATACGACCTGTCTACCCCATACAGTCATGCACTCTTCACTCTCGAAATTGATATAAACAAAATGACAATAGTAAATGGATTTAAACAAATCTCTAAGACCGTAAACAAGCCTGTTTACCGTTTCTATTGTGCGCTGCAGGTCAACTGGTATTGTTTTGATTCATTTACTTGCACGCATTCAATCTCAATATGTGAAATTATTTGGATTTTTTGTACACAAACATGCGTAAGAGGGTCGCTAATATATTCACAGCTCAGGAGCCATACCAAAATGCTTTGCTACAATCGTAAACGCAAACGTTATGTTCAATGACATATCCTATTAATAGAGTTATCGTTCCCATACTTTATATTGTTTTCCATTAGCGTTAACGATTGTAGAAATGTATCTCGGCTACTGCCTCACAGTTTATTTCGATTTCGATGTATATTTCGCGACAACAGTCATTTATTTTGATTAAAGATAACGCATATATTGTAGAAGCGATAATTTAGGGAGTATTTTTTATTATCCCACATTGAATTAAACCAAAATTTATATTTCATAGTTTTAATTCCCACTAGAATAAATAGTTATTTTTCAGTAACGATAATATGAGTAAGTAGCTCACACGAAACGCAAAAATATAGTTGAAATTGTGGTATTTGAAGTCAGTTTTCTATAAGACAGATACCTATCATTCGCATTAGAAAAAACTGAATGAAGTGCCACTCTAATACTTACTTTCTTGCCAATTCATGTTATTAAGTTATTATTTTTATGTCTCTTTATGATTTAGGTTAAATTATAAGTTATTAAGCTATTAATGATATAGCCTATGTCGTATTTATCAATGTTATAGTAAAAAACATAGAATACTGTTTAAAGATGTAAAAATGTTTCAGTGAATAGTCTAGATCCGGATATACTATCGGCAATCAATGGTCTTATCTATCATCATCACCATCAACATCAGCCGCAGGATTGCTGAATATGGGTCTCCCCCACAGATTTCCAGATCAACCAATTGCAAGCGACCTGATTGGTCTTATCTATGTACCTAGCTTACAAACTTACAAAAATATACTAGGTCAACTAATAAATACAAATAACATATGAATTTTAGTTTATATAAAATTCGTTGAAAACACACAGATTCGAGTATCTACTCTAAAACACTGTCAAGGCTATGCCAAAGGGAATCCATAGGGAAGGAACAAGAAGCCATATCTGAAAACTATAACATACTAGATAAAAAACTCTAAAACAGCCGCCACGTTGGATGTATCGTAATGTGGATATTATGCTAACTGCCGCCAACATATTTGCCAAATGTGGTGGAGCGAACGCCTTCCGGCTGTCAGAGGGGTCAGGCTGTCTACGGCAGTCTAGCACTCAGACATTTAGATCATATTACGTACTGTATTTTAGAAGCATTTCCTATTTAACCACGACAAGATCTCGCTTGTCTGGTACGTTAAACAAAATTCGTTTATTTTAATTACTGTCCTTATTGTATTATTATCTTTATTGTATATTGTATTGTCCTTATTGTATATTGTATTGTAGGTAAAATGGATAATATGTGAGCGTAACGAGATTTATTTTTATGAGTATTATTTATTTGGTCGATTTGTGTGATCAGTAATCAATAAATACTGATTAATAAACAAATATATGAATTAATTACAGTCCTCACTAAAATTTAAAACAATGATAGATTGATAGACCTATTAATAAAGGTTTAACTAGAGCCTCTAACATGATAATTGCCAACAGGTTCTTTATTTATCTTATGTAAGTACTAAGAAATAATTTCACGAATATCTATCCTGTAAGGAGGTTATTGAGCCAACTAGCAACTAAAGTAAAATCAGGTCTTGAAAAATAATAATTACTATAACATTTTAAAAAGCATGCTGACGAACGTAAATAGCAGCGAATCCCCCGGATTACATATCACGGATAGCTTGTCTAAGCTAGTATTTCATTACCAAACATATGTAACGTGCATTTTTCCGTAAAACTGTAATCTTATTGGCTTCCCTAATGCAGATCTATTTTCACATAAGTTATAGATTATTTTAACGTTTTTACAGGAAAGTAACAATAAAAATTAAATGAGCGTTTATCAATATTATGTGAAAATACAAAGGTAATTCGGGTGTCACAAAACACGGGTTTAATTAATTCCTGATTAAAACCGATTAAAATTATAGTTGAATCTTATAGCGAGATAATGATACAATTTGTTTGAACTAATTGTCACGGGAGTTTGACTCTTATGCATATATGTATTAGAGGTGTCACATGCAAAATGTGAGAGATAGTGACCGTTGGTAACCGTGGTGCATTCTTAGGGAACGCCTCTGCTACAGATTTAGAGCTAAAAAATTTGCTGCTCAGTTTCTTTTTCTATAATAGTGAATTGTGTAAGAAAAATAATAAAATTCATTCATTCTCTATGCCTGAAAATGTAAAGACCATATGAGTAGAGTATTCTTCTTTCGAGTTAGTATTCGTAACAAAGAGATAGTACTCATAGTAGATATTGAAAAACTATACTTAGTTGACGCGAGCTCATTAATGTGTTTTTTTTTATTAGGCGCGGCAAAGTGCTTTCATTACACCTGATGGTAAGTAGAGTTGCATCCAGATAGAGTATCGAATACCGAGAGATGTATATCTGTCTCTAGTAGCATAATTGTGCCAGCTTGCCTAAAACAGGATATACATGGTCCGTCCAAACAGATCTGCCGCTGATTTACACAGGCTGATCCCAGAACACGATTCTTACGTGGGTTATACATGTAATTTTAATTAAACTTTTTTAAATGCCTTTATCTCTTTGGCTATGCTGTGAGCTTATTCTAAGCAGTAGTAACTGCAGCAGGATAACGCGAGGCGAGCCGGGCAGCCGCTCCGGCGCGCGTGTCGCGTGGGAGATGGCCCAAACTTGGCGCGATGTCGTCACTCGGTGCCTACACCGGGCTCGAATGACGTCCGTGCTGGCTAATCGATGTATCTTAAATATATTTTGTCAATCTACAATAATTGCCTACGATTTATATTGAGAAATAAGGGGCATGTTTTGCAAGATCTGGGTAAACGCTAATCGACGAATATAAGCCGATCAAATACAAAAGTGAAGGTTCCAAAGAAATGCAATAGAAATTAGGGGCCCGTTTCATTACTTTCAAGTAAATTTTATTTAGCAATTATTATATTAAACAGATAATGTGGATAATACTCATTTGACTGCCATTTCATTGAGAGCATAGATTAGAGTGTTGCTTTTTTATTTGGTTGGTTTATACATTTATGTGACGAGTAGCATTTACTTAGAAGTTATGAAACAAGCCCGCAAACACTCTGTTTTTTTCATCCTGGCACGGCACTAGTTGCTTCTTGTATGCGCGAGTCTAGCCCAGTAGATTCCGCAGTATCTTTTACTGTGAGGATCATTGCGCAAGATCTGCGGTGTTCTTGTTTGATGGAAGGTAGGCAATATAATTACTAGGCCGCATGGGGAATTAACATAAAATATTCTAGGATGATGAGTGCAGTGCTTTATAATGCAATGTATTGGAGAGATGCTACTGTATATGGGCAGTCATTTACCAGGCTAGCGGTTTGTTCGTTTTACTATTTATCTGCATAAAGAACTGACTCGTTTCATTGAGCCATTAGCATGAAATCCTCTAATTTCTAAAATCCACAAAAATAATAAGTTTTAATTCATCTAATTTTCTGCCCAATATAATAAAATTTAAATCGCATACACTGTACCAAGCATTTATGTCACAGGTTAAAAATCTGATTTTCTTTTATTTTAGGTATCGCAGCCATTATATGGTGGGTAATAAAATAAATATGGTGAATTATAGGCAGCGTAATTGGCCGGCATTATTTGGATTTTGTCTATAACTACCTATATTAATGTACATTAACGTAGTGTTTATAGGTAGTGTTTCAAAGATACGTACGTCAATATATAAGTACTACATACTAGATTTGGCATTCCGAACATTCACTGTGTTCAACTGAATTGAACTGCAATTCATTCAAACTGACTTAAGTGTGGTCATTTTTGACAGTTTGTGGTTGTGTACGAAGTGGCGCTCTTGATTTAAGAACTCGAGTCTAAGCGTGAACCTGGATTTGAATAAAAAATATTAGTCAAATAAGTAAAATTATTTGTTATTCAAGTGAATAAATAGGTTACAACAGTGACGTTTTGGTTGCCATTTTAGTTCAGATTTTGAACAAAATAGTTTATATAGACGTTCGTGTCTATAGAATATACGTCAATAGTTGAAACGGAAACTTTTGGAGATTAGACTTGGTATTAAAAGCCTCAATTGGACGGAGCGAGTGTCTTCTGGCAAATTTCTTGAGGCGAGTATCGCTTGATTACGAGGACACGAATTGTATCATTGTGTTTGGACTGGGTAACTTTTTTATGTCCTAATAGCACGCACTAGGCTATCAGCAGCTGTTTAATTGAGGTTTAACCATGGAACTTCGTCGCTCTGATACATAAGATGTTAAGTCTCATCATGCCCAGTAGTTATACTAGGTACAATAGACTATGTGTTGAAAGCCTTAATAGGACGGATCGAGTTTCTTCTGGCAAGTTTCTTGAAGCGAGTCGTTGCTGACAACGCGGGCATGAATTGTCTCTTTGTGTTCAGACTGGGTAACTTTTTATGTTCTAAAATCATGCCTCAGGTTAAGAGAGGCTGTCTAATAGAGGCTTAAATCACGTAGCTTCGTCGCCTTGATACGTAAGTGATAAGTCTCATCCTACCCAGTAATTATAATAGTTACAATGTCCTAAACATACACAACTGATGGACAGATGAAAGCCATTATATGGAGGAAATTCCACCTTCAGAGACTTGGTTAAGTTCGATATTACAATGAGATTTATTTCAGATACCCCGATAATGCAATAATTTACAATATTCGGCAGTAATTATTCCACATTGAGCTATGAAAAGACACATAGTACTCGGCGTTGTATATCAAGCATATAATTGCGCAACTTTGTCATCGTAGACATCCGTCTTTATCATAACTATGCGTTTCTCTTTTATTAACTCGATGTTTAGTGGTTACTGCATTTTTTTTAATTCAAATTCAAATTCAAAGTTTTAATTATTCGACCGACTATAAACAGTAGAAACACCATTCAACACCTTGAATTACAAAGTATTGTTTGGTATTCCACTGCGCTCGCCATCTTGAGACATGAGATGTTAAGTCTTATTATATCTAGTAGTTCATTGGCTACAATGTCCTTTAAACAAGAACAAAACAGTTACTAGACACTACTGCTTGGCGGCAGAAATAGACATTGCGGTGGTATCTACCCAGGCACACTCACAATGATCCACTAGTAGGTGGTAGGTCTCTCATATATGACAGTGGTACTTTTACTGTTCCCAATTCTCTTCCTTTAACTCACATTTCTGTAAGTGCAAGTAATTCATAATTGACATAGCATTTGCCCAATTCGTGCCAAAAACAGTTGGAGTGATTCACTCGTAGGTAAGCGACGGCATCCTGCTTAGCACAATTGTTGATAATGACGACGTTTCCTGACGATGACTGATGTCTTCACGCCGCTCAATACACCCTTGATACTCACTTTCTTTTATGGATCCGTAGGGAACGAATAAGACAACCGTATTACTAAGATTAATGTCGGATTGTCTTTGAATTATGAACAATTAATATTTCTAACTCTTCCCTGTCTTTCTATTTAATTAATTTCGTTGCGGGATAAAGACAAATTAGTGTTCCCTGAGACTCGGCGAGCTTCACCATGTGTCATAAAATGCATGCCACTGCTGATCCTGGCTTACAGGAGTTGTAATGGTGGGTGTGAGGGCGGAAAAGTTTCTGTGTGTTTGAATTTCAATGTATTATATTTAGATCGTAATAATTGTAAGTGAGCAAAAGTTAACATATTACGGATAAAATCTTAACAGAGTTTAAATAAAATAATTACTTCTATAAGGTTATTTACTCAAAGAATTAATCGGAAACAGAGTTAGGAATGAAGGGTCGTATAAATAAATGAAACTCAACTTTGAGTAGGATCTCAAGTAGACATTTAATGAAATATTTAATAAACAAAGCTTACGCTGTCGTTTAGGAGTTTAATTTCAACTAGGTCGTCGCTGTCGAATAAAGAAAACTCAGTCAAAACCCGTCATAATATGTTATGACTTCAAATATCATTTAAGATGTTGATATCTGTTTATTAAATAGTGAGGATCTTAAGATGCCGACTTTAATTTGACAGCGTCTCAGTTGATATCGCACTTAAGAGCGAAATTGATTTGCATCTATCAACACTTAAGACCCAGTCTGTACATTATGGTAGCTTGAAAGATGTATTTTAGTAAAATATTTTATTTTACGGGGAATATTATTAATATTGCTATTCTTTTAAACGTTGAATATTGTATTTACTGTGACCTTTCTACAGAAAACATGTTACTACAGCGTTTGTTTTGAGAAACATACAGTTTTGGTGTACGGAACAGTGAGTGTAGCCTAACTTGCACATGACCAATATTCTGAATGAAGTGTTTTGAATTTTAGTAAATTTTACTAATATATAAAGAAGGGTTTGTTTGAACGCGCTAATCTGACGAACTGGTGATTCGAATTGACAAATACTTTAATGTTCCGATTTTGAAATATCTTTCACTAATAGGAAGCTACATTACTTCTGAGTGCTATACGCTACTTTTTATCATGGGAAAATATTTTTCCCGGAAAAAAATCACGTGGGCGAAGTCACGAGCAAAAGTTATATATTTTTTACTACTTTTGGTTTAATTTTAAGGTAAATGCAGTTTTTATTACGATTCCGTGGAAAGGGTAGAAGGTCATATAACCAACCCAAAACTATAAGTAAAAATTGTGCCAACCCCACATTCAAAAGAACTGTAGAAGGCAAAGGAAACAATCCAAAGTAGTTAATTGGCACGTGTTACATTTCGCAACGTCGCAGATGACTTCACTTGGTGCGCGGAAGCGAGTGGGCGCGCGGGTTCCTAGCTCCGGGATCCGTTACGGATGTCCCGCGTTTGGTCCACCTGATGATTCACGGGATATGTACTTTAATAATATAGTCATAAGACTGCGTTTCATAAACCTGTAAATTATGAAAAAAAAAATTGTTGGTATTTCATGAAAAAAAAATACTATAATGCCATTATTTCCGAAGGAGCATGCAGGGTGTATTACGACATCCCATGGTTCAATCTATATATATAAAAATGAATTCCTATTTATTTCCCTTGGTCACGTCATCACGCGTGGACGGCTGGACCGATTTCACAATTTTTTTTGTTGTGTTTGTTATTGTAGGGAGAACGTTCTTATGAAAGAAAAAAATTTAAAAAATTGCACGGAAAATTAGAAAAACGAAAATATTAATTTTATATAACTGTCAATTGTTTGAAATAACTGTCAGCGATTGACAAAATGCGCGTATAGTAATTCATATTTAAGAAGGGACAACGTCTGTCGGGTCAACTAGTAAAATATAAAAACCAATATGACGTTTTTTAAATATCGCGTGAAACGGATAATATAAAATAAATTGTAGGTATATGTATACATTTCGTTGGTTTGTTATTGAACCTTTGTTTTTGCTTTTTAATTTTCTAACCGTCACCATCAGGAACGCCATCCATCATACTTATGTCGGATTTTCCAAGTCTGGTAAATTCTTTTAAGTTTACGTGACTTAAAATAGTTAGAAGTGGTTTTATGTAGTCCAATAACTTGAACAAATATTTTAAAACATCCTGCAAGCTGTAAAATAACAATCAAGAGTTATTTTAAGTAACTTCAAATTGCTCGCTTCTAATTATTTCTTTGAGTCATTCATTAGGAGTGTCCTGTGTATCCTATTATTAGAAAAATTAGAGTTCTAGCATTCCCCATCATAAGTAGCATAAGTTTCATAGTGAAAGAATTTCAAGCTATTTGATATTAAAGCTATTAGCGGCACTAAAAGAACCTAATTATTTCCATATAATAATAATATCAGCCCTATATATTCTGCTCACTGCTGATTACGGGCCTCTTCTACTACTGAGAGAGATTAGTTAGACCTTAGTCCACTACGCTGGCTAGTGCTGGTTGCAACCTTTACTTTCTTTTCTTTCCTTTACATCACCTAGAAATTCTTATCGAAATTACTCCCATTAAATGTATAATCGCAGAATTCAAACCTTATGTATGTAACGATGGTTTGTTAAACACAACTATATACGTGAAGTATAAACTTTGTACCTCTTCTTAACCACATTACGCGCAAGGACTCTCCGATTAGGCATGATTAAAGTACTTGTAGAGGACTGCAAAAGAACTTCAATAATGTTTAAGATTTAAAAAAAGAATTACGGTTAAATTTTGACCATTAATTGACCAATAGTAAAGATAATACTCCTTTTAACCACATTGCGCGCAAGGACTGTCCGATTAGGCATGATTAAAGTTCTTATTGAGAGTGTAGAAGAATCTAAATAACGTTCAAGGTTTAAAAAAAGAAGTACAGCCGTATTTCGACCATTGGCCAACCAATAGTAAGGATAATACTCATCTATCCCCGAACGTGTATAAACGTCAAAATATTTAAGCCTTAAAATTCCATAATACTGGATTTGGAGTATGACGTGAGCAGACGGCCACGTCACCTACGCCCACCTTATCGCTGTGTCACTTTTCCGGAAATATCAAGCAGGAAAATTGGACAGATTGCATTCCTATATATGGTAATATGTTTTAGCATTTTTTAAAAGGAACTGACAATGGGGCTATGTAACTATGGCGAAGTAACAGAGGTTTACATAATATATGAGTTATAGGTCGAATAGGGGGTCCCTGGCTTAATGGCAAAGAATTTGTAATAGTAATCCAACCCTTTAGGTAAACGCAGATCCAAATTTAACATAAGTAATTAACCAGCTGTGTTTGTGAAAGTAAATCTAACATGAGCGATAAATAATTACAAGACCAAATTTGTTTGTTTGGTCATCTCTATAGGAGTAATTTCAATTGATATACACGAGTGCACGGTATTAAAACTTGTACTTGAAATGACGATAAGTTCACCCTTTAACTAATATAGATGTATAATGTCCAGATAGTATGATTGGTTGGAAAGTAAATAAGATTTATGAACCGTATCCAATACTTGTATTTACATACCAATTCAAGAATATCTTTTTATCAAAATACTAACAAGAAAACAAGCAAAAATATATCTATGAAAGTAAATTCTTAGAAAATATAAACAAAGTGGAATCAGTTGTAAATACATTTTACAGGTAAATACAATGATCTATATACTCTAAAATTTATTTTACATAAATGTGTTGTATTATGTAAGGGTGTTTCGAAATTAAATAAAAAAAATAATCTTACTAATATAAAATTAGAGTCTATATTGGAATAAAATCTATAATATCAAATCCCGGCGCGTCTCCTTTCTATTGCGAGTCTAGACCGCAGCCCACCTAGTTGAGTAGATGTGGGTCAAGTGGAGCTGGAGGTGGTCAGGTCAACTCCATTATACGTATCGTGAACAAATTATTGCATTATAGATTTTTTCAATACGATTCAACCGATATCTATCAGGTTATGTTCAATAGGTATGTTTAATAGGTATAATTATGAAGAAATTATAGCGTGTTTTATTGTTTTTTCGATTTGTTCTAAACTGGTTTCATAAAGGTCTTACCTCAGGAATATTGTAACTAAGAAAAGCCATTTTGATACCTATAGAAAAATGTATATTACATCAACTCATAAGGACTAAGTGGCAGGTTGTTACCTGTTATATCGCCATTTCAAACTAAAGATTGCATCGTTGGTGTAATTGTATTTCGGTACGATTGTAGGCTGAGGTCTCGTCTTCAATCCCAGGTTGGGTAAAAGTGATATTGCTTTTTTCTGCTCAGTATCAGACCGGAATGGAATTCGTGCCCGATATGACGATAGGCTCAGCTACTACTACATTATGAGACGGAATACACGGCGGGAAGTAGTTGCAACAGTTGCGAATCAACCTACTCTTTCGGGGGATAAAAGGCGTGAGTATGAGTGTAAAATTAAAGCTATACTCATATTTCGGCTGAACTTGTCTTAATGAAGGGCATAAATTGGAGTCCATAAAATACGCGAATGAAGTCGTTGCTAACATATTTTTGGCAAATTCTATATAATTATAAAATTGCGAATGTTTGTAAAGATATTCGAAGAAGACAGAAATCGCCAAATGGATATAAATGGAATTTTACACAGATTTAAACCTTGTGCTATTAATACTGACTATCCCGGTGTCAGAGGCTTTTATTCCTTGAAAAGACTGAAGAATGAAGTCTGTGAAAAAATATAAACCATACTTCTAATTACCATTATTTAAATCCGTGGGAAAAAGTTGTAACTTTATTGTCACTTAGGCGAATCCGTCTTACCTTTACCCAATTACACAAAAGAATACTATCGTAGTTTAAAATTGTACCTGTTTCATTCATGTTTAAGAAGACGTCTTTTATGATACAAAACAGAGATTCTCATGGGAAGGACACTACACCAACAATTTATTAATAGGTGTAGAAAAAACTGCCATTTTACAGGTTGCTTCGTGCCAAACACAATGGTTACAAGCGTTGTCATACTATTGTTAGTAGTCCTTTATTTTAATTACAAAAAATATTTTGTAATAATACGGTTCTGTACAGTTGTGAAAATTTATTGAAGACGATATATTTTATTTTTTTCATTCACAGGTAATTATGTAAAATTGAGTTACTAAAATCCATATAACGTTAACAGGTAAAATAAATTGATTTCCTTGATATAAAATATTTAAAAGCATAAATGTTTCATTCTCAAAGATTTTAACCTAATTTAGTTCATAATTTATATCGTTATATTGAGCATAAATCTCAATTAACGTTAATATAGTTATCCGAATAGTGAATTGAATCCGGTACATTAACTTCATCTGTTATTATGTGCCTATACAAAACAAAGATCCCTAAGACTATCGTAAAACTTTCGCACGGTATCTTCCCTCTTATAACAATAAACATAGTAAAGTTTTGTCTCTGTTCAATGGGTCTGTAAGGTAATAATAATTACTGTAGTAAACTTTTGTCAGTTTTCAATGAATTCGTACACTTGTCATTGAGTTTGTGGGATTACGTTGTCTCAATAGACAGGTAAAGTAATGAATGAACGTAAGAATTGTACGAAATACGATTTTGTACATTTCTTACGTTCATTCATAAAATCATTTAACGATTATTTTAGTTTTAACAACACTAATTTATACTTTTAAAGGACAAATTATTATGATCATTTATATTGATAAAATAAAAGATATAAGTATTTAAAAAGTTATTCGAAAATATGTAATATAAGGAGAAGATATTAATGGCGTAGGGTCCATAAAGCCGATTTCTACCGGCTTCCGTTTATGTAGAATTAATGTTGAATCTTTTTATCATTAGAACGATTTACAGACCACATTTATGTATATTAGTATCTGTATGTAGTGTCGGATTCTCTTTCTGAAAATTTTCGCCACTGGATATATTCATGTTTAATGCTACATTGGTGTATCAGGCACTTTCTGACTCGTGTAATCACTACCTATGTCAATGTTAGGATAAGAGCGTGTGCATTTATGATATACATTGCCAAATTTATATATTATGCCAAACGTGTCGTGATTCTATTTATAGCAGATGGTTTAATCACATGCTAAATAGTGTATGACTCCTAAATGGTGTAATACGTACGTATCAATTTTGATTATG
The DNA here is from genome assembly GCF_014839805.1 of Manduca sexta. Taxonomy (NCBI): domain Eukaryota; kingdom Metazoa; phylum Arthropoda; class Insecta; order Lepidoptera; family Sphingidae; genus Manduca; species Manduca sexta. The sequence goes on from NC_051130.1 coordinate 1,812,735, forward strand.
ATTTTTTTTATTAGAAAGCGTTTTAGGTGTAATATAAAAAGTATCACTCCTGTATTATACAGGATCATTTTGATATTGCGTTACTAATAAAAACACATAATATTATATGCGTCTGTTAACATTGTGCCAAAAATTATCCGTGAATAAGGAATATTTTTACCAAAAATTCTGGTTTTACTTTTTTGATAATTTTGTAGTTTAGTGCGAATATGGCGTGTGGGTGAGTGTAATTCTGATAGAATGATGTTGCCACTACCCCCAATTCTCATAGAGTAGTAATATTAGTATGAATGCGTAAAAAGTTAAATTATTTTTATTTATGTTTATTTTGTTCGAAACATATTTTTTTTTCTTACATCTCTACTACTGAGAGTATTCACAGCGTAGTCACAAAACCTAAAATAAAATTTTACTTCTGTACCTTTCCATAAGGAAACCATATTTCAATATTTGACGCCTTTCATGGTGCAATAAATGAATCAGTTCTGAAATAACAGGCCACGTGTCCTAGGATCGCGTCAAATATTAGTGTTATAAACAATAATTTCGAGTATTCCGAAGACGAAAATTCTAGAACTAGAATCTCAGGTAAATTAACATAAGTTAATAAACAGCTGTTTTCAAAAAAGGGAATTCCATTATTTTTTTTGATCCAACGCACAAATGGGCCGATCAGAATAAAGTCTGACATGCTTGTAAAAGACTTGTTTCCATTGGTTTAGTCTGCAGATCATTTTGAAGATTAATTATTAAAAACGGCCGTAAATCGTATCTTTGTAGGTGCAATTTGTATGACTGTCGGCTTATCTTTGGTATTAATTACAGAAACATTCAAAGGTTATATAAAGAAAAAACTTTACATTTTCTGAAAGAATATTTTATTAGTCATAATGACTAGGTATTAAATACAGTTAATAGGTAAGTTTCGATTATATTCTTGGCCATTTGTCGTAGAAGTATTTTTATTTTGAAAGAATATTTTTAAAAAATCTGTACATTTTATTCGTTTCGAAGGTAAATTAGTAATGTTATACGGAAAAAATTTACCAAAAAAAAAATACACCAGTTTTTACTTAAAACCAACCTTTTACTGAACTCAACGTATAATTACGATCACAAGGTAGACAGGAAAGGAAATTACCTTTGAGGTTCATGGAAGTACGTGCTCAAAGGTCGGTGTGTCATCTCCAAGTTTGGTGACGAAGTAGGTCGATTAATTCTTCTTAAATTGACGTATATACCTACTTGAACTAAGATTTGTATGTCATTGTTGTATTTTTCCTATAACTACTTCATTAGAGTCGATTACTCGCAAAGGTAGCACTGTTACTTGTGGACTATTGTGTTAGCCGGCGAAGGATAATATGTACAAGCAAAGGAAGCGCTGTTGAGCTGGTTGTAGACCAATGTCTTGAAGGATAATTATGTCTTGTCAATTGGTGCTGCATCTGGACGCCACTCTAAAGTGATTAGATTCAGTGTAGACATTTTGTTATGCCCGTAGAATATAGCTCAACTGAGGCGGTAAGGTAAACTATAAAAATGCATAGTTTGCCGTCTGCACTAGTATAAAATGACCTCGGCTAAACTAAGTTGAGCTCTAACCAATGTGCTTAGTGTCTCAGGTACTAGGTATTAGAATATGTGTTGATTTTAATGGGTTAGGTATGAGTGGCGAAGAGTCCATATACCCAGATTATTGCCGGCTTCCCTTTCGTGATTTATGTAAATTGGTAATTAGTATCACTAGAACGATTTGCAGTCCGCATTTCTGCATATTAGTACCTATGTTATGTTGTGTCTACCCGATTCCTACCGGCTTCCCTTTCGTAATTTATGTAAAATCTAATTATTACAACGATTTGCAGACCGCATTTATGCATATTAGTACCTATATAATGTTGTGTCGGGTTTTCTTTTGGAAAATTTCACCCTTCCACACTTTTAGGTATGTATTACTGTATTACTTAGTTCTCGGATGCGAATATTTGCGGTTCACCTAAACATTTCCTAGCTCCAAGAAAAGAACTCGTGGTTTTCGGTTAAAAGGCGACTCTTCACTTACCACACTTGGATACTTGTCAAATAATGTCACGTACAAATAACAAGAATACACGAGAGTCCTGCTTCTGGACCCTTAGTAATATTTCCCATATTTTTTATTAGATAAAAGTTATACTTTATCGTGAATATTCACGCTGCTTAATTATTAAAAAAAAAAAAAGAATAACATGTAAGTTTTGCTTTTTTCACACAGGTTATATTATAGAAGTTAAAAATAGCGGAGGGCAATTTTATTAAAATGGAAATCCTATAGAGAACTTCTCAGGTTTGCAGATGTAATCACGATGTTTTCCGTCACCGTTAAAGCAAGCGATAATTCACAAAGAATTATGTTATAATTATAGAAAAGTCAGAGGTGTGCTCTTGGGTTTTAAACCTGCAAACATTCGTCTCAATAGTCCGCTCCACAACCAACTAGACTATCACCGCTTTTATAGTAATAGTAGGTACCTATCTGATGAACTAAGGTAAAGTCGCAATCATAACCTATAAAAAGCCACAAACTCTATGACGTCAATGTCGATGACAGGTCACTAATCCTGGACATGCAAATATACCGTGATGAAAGTGTAACATGGTCATTATTGTGTAGGGTTTCCCACGCTGTCCACAATCACACTTTACCCTGGCCAGTGGACACCAAAGCGCAAACAAGGATCCGCTTTAGAATAAACAAATGCAGATATGACACTGAATCAATAATTTTGACCGACTTATATTTGTTCTTATTCAACCATTAATATATATGTACTACGTACTAGATTTCGCGTTCTGAACATACACTGTGTTCAACTGAATTGAACTACAATCCATTCAAACTGACTTTAGTATGGTGAATATTGACAGCTTGGGGTTGTGTTCAGAGTGACGCTCATGATATAAGAACTTGAGTCTAAGTGTAAGCCTGGATTTGAATAAAAAATATTACTTAAATACGTAAAATGATTTGTTTTTAAAGTGAATAAATAGGTTATAACAGTGTCGTTTGGCTGCCATTTTGGTTCAGATTTTGAACAAATAGTTTATATGGACCTTCATATCTATAGAATATACGTCAATGTATCCAACCTAATATAGAGTTAGTGCAACATATAACGCCAGTTGTAAAAATAATTTTGTTTAACTGATTTTGAGTGTGGTATGAAAAAGAGATAATCATTTTATTAATCTAGTTCTACTTAATATTTGATTTTGAGATCGGCATAGTAACTATTTTTTATTGGCAATTTTTTTTTGATAATCCGCCGATATTTTTTTTACGTCTACTTATTTACTGTTCGTAGTATTGTAAAATTCTATAATGGCATTGACGTTCAACAATAAGTCGAACATTAAAATAAAAATTAAGGTAATATGAATAAAATGTAAAATATTTCACTACTCACCTTTAAGCCAAAACACATGTTGCTCTACCTTTATTGTTTTCATTGGCCGGCATAACAAGAACGATTATCTTATCTCCAATACAAAAGTAATACCTTGCCCGTGTTTTACTATTTATATTGTTCTATGACCGACATCTGTTTCGGATTAGATAACGTTTTGTCCGAAATCACAGGTATTTGTCGGCCATTAAGCAAAGCATTGTCTTATCTACCTTATTTAGAGTTTGCACCTTTACAACTGGGTATACAATAGGAACGGTTAGTTGAAACTATTAAATGAAAACAATTATTAAATACCGGCGACAACACGTGTTTAGGTTTATTTTTTTATAAGTATTTAAAGATCAGTTTAATAAAAATTAAATATTATGTCTATGGTTTAAATTGCTAATACTAGCTTACCGTTGGGAATTCGAATTTTAAATATATAAAAATATTTTTCTATGAAAGGCATTTTTTTCCAAAGAACCACGTATTTAATTTATTAAATTTATAATAAGCTTAATTATCATAAGAATTGATGTAATATTTAGATTTTGGCAGCGGAACTTTTTTTCTAACTATTGTTTTCAGTATATTCGTTAATTTAATTTTGAAATTATAATTTGTGTAATAAATAGGAAATATAAATATGATAAGTACATTATATTTCTTTGATAATTTAATAACGGAATATTATAATGCAAAATATTTTTTCCATCATTAAAATTAAAAGCAATAAATACTTATAATTATATAACACTAGCTGTGCCCGCGGCCCTACCCGCTTGGAAATTAGTGTGTGACAAAGTTATTCCCGCGTAAATCCCGACCCACGAGATTTTACAAACACGCGAACTCTTAAACAGTAAGTAATCGGTATATTTCAGTAAATTTGCATAACACCGTAATGTACTATTAAACTAAATTAAACCTTCCTCAAGGTTAGGGTACCGTACTCATTTTTGTTCTTTACTATTAAATATTTGCATAATATAAATTATAACACGGAAGGAATTATTAAAATCTGGTAAAAAATCAACAAGTTATAAGTGTTTGAATTTCGGTGGAAGGGGTAATTAACGAGAAACAGAAAAGAGACGAAATACGCACATGTGACGTCATCCGGAATTACGACGCGTGCGAAAGAAAGAGATGAAGCGATATTCCCACATCGCGCCCACTTCTGCTCATTACAATATTTCAAATATGAATTACTCGCTCATTTTTAACTAATTTTTATGCAGTTTTCGCATGAGTGCTTCTTTTTCGTATTATTAACTATTACATATAAAATAATGTACAAAATCAAACATAGGCCGGTCCCCTATTGCACTATGTTTTAGTAGAAACAGTACAATAATCCGTTCAGTAGATTTTGAAAAAGCGATCACATACAGACAGACATTTTTGGGGACTTCGTTTGTAATATGTATAGATAAGCGTGTCAACATATTTGGTAAATCCATATACTCTAAGAACCAAAGGAATTTGTTTGGATGAGTAATATATGATAAAACACGTATACCTCGTCACAATATTGTGTCATACGTTTTAACAAACCACACCGTATAACCGAGTTATAGAATAATTAATTTCTGCGGTCATCGATTTTTTATTGTTTTGTTTATGAAACAGAAAATCAATATAGCTAAAGGCCTTTTAAAGGTCGTCTGCGCGAAGTTCTAAACCTTATAACAGTTATAATAAATGTAAGTTATATTTTATTACCAATGTTATTAATATAATAATAATATCAGCCCTGTATTATATACTTGCCCACTGCTGAGCACGGGTCTACTCTACCACTGAGAGGGATTAGGCCTTAGTCCACCACGCTGGCCTAGTGCAGATTGGTAGACTTCACACACCCTCGAAACTCCTACAGAGAACTTCTCAGATGTGCAGGTTTCCTCACGATGTTTTCCTTCACCGTCGATACAAATGATATTTTATTTTTTATTTTATTTTACTTGTTTATATTCTAACCAATGTATGCGTAAAATATTCCAACTTATACATTGCCAATTACCCCCAATGCTTACCTCTAGCGTTAAGATATTACTCTCTAAAGTTAGATCGATGCAGCCATAGAGTCGAACGATAAATTCACAAAGAATACACACATGATATTTCTTAGAAAAGTCAGAGGTGTGTGCTCTTGGGATTTGAACCTGCGGACATTCGTCTTGGCAGTCCGTTCCACACTCAACTAAGCTATCGCAATGTTATAGTGTCATAATATAATTTTGATGCAAAAGGCAGACCGGGCTCCGTGGCGTACCTTGGGAGAGGCTATGTCCAGCAGTGGACTGCAACGGGCTGATGATGATGATGATGAGTGATGATTAGGGTTACTCTTGGAATAACACTTATTCATTGAAATAAAATTATTTACGGTTTTAATCGCGGTTTCTTATATGATAATTTTCTTTCTATTCGTTGTTACTATTGATAATTTAATTAATTAATGTAAGCAGCGATACTCTAGTTGGGAGTGGATCGGACTGCCGAGACGAATGTTCGCAGGTTCAAATCCCAAGGGCACGTACCTCTGACTTTTCTAAAGTTATGTTTGTATTCTTTGTGTATTATCACTTACTTTAACTGTTAAGGAAAACATCGTGAGGAAACCTGCATACCTGAGAAGTTCTCTATAAGAATTTAGATGATATTTGAAATATGTCAATCGGTGCTAACTCAGCATCTTGGACCAACGCCCGTGCCTAACAGTTGGTCAGTATATTATACAGCCTTAATATCATTAAATAAAAATAAATCGTAAAAATTTAATACAATTGCAGCCTTACATATTTTAACCGGCTATTAAATAGACTCTAAAGGTAAACTAATAAGAAATAAAATAATTGAAAAGGTTGCAAACAAACTCTAGAATTATCGACCATTCGCAATGGGTACTTATGAACAAAACGAGGTATTATGGTTATGTCGCTTTGTCATTATTTTTTATTGTACACCGTTCATGGTATGCTTCCATTTCTCTCCATAAAAATGAGTATGACAGAAATTACTCTAGTAAAACCATACAGAATGCAGCGGTTAGGTGGATACCTACGGCTACAGCTACAGCCTGGAATCAACACAATTTCTACGATATAGAGTTTCGGAAAAACAATTATTAGTTCCTCAATAAATTTGGGTTTCTCCATAGCCGTTCATTTGAGACAGTATTTTTGACCCGTTCCCTGTATCTTAAGCTAAGAAATCCAATAAATTATTTTGGCGGTATGGTCTTTGACCTTAGCCGGTGCCTTATTAAACGAATTAAAAAAATATCCGTATCTATGGTTATTATTCTTCATAAATAACTACTATACTTTTTTAAAGTTGGCTGCATGGTTTAGAACCATTAACAAAAAAAAAAGCAAAAAAATATTTAAAAAAATTGTCTTACGATCTAAGATCCTAAGGGACTACTATAGACCAACTCAAACCAAACAAAAGCCGTCAAATCCGTCCTTGGCCTATTACCTAACTAACTCTGCACAAGCGTAACATCCTCATGAGTCAGGAGTTGATGAGGATGTTGTGGACTGAGCCAATCATCCAATCACGGGCACGGCGCCATCGTGCAGGATATAACTGTATCAGATCAATTGGTTTCTCTGAACATTATATGGTAATATGCACCAATTACTAGCCGGTAGGTCTCGAATGTTTTTTTTTATAAGGATAAATAATTCTAAGTTCAAAATGTAAGTAGACAATATCTCCGATTACATTGGTATATAATATAACGAGATTGTAACTGTCACTTTTTTTATTCGTCTCATAGGGAACCGGCTAAGGTCAAAGAAAATACTGCCATTTGTAAGATTCATCATATTTAAAGGTAATGGTGGGTATAGATTAAATATCGTGTGTGAACGAACAATTTTATTACGTGGTCCCTTGGGATGATGAGAGCAGTTACCGCTTCAATTGCCCATAAACAGTAACACCTCCCAGAACTGTGATTCATGAATGACTGCATACACTGCACCCGTCACCCTGAAACTCATAATACACTGTTTACAATTTGTTATATTGAACTTAAATCCCTGATGTTTTATCCACCAGTACTGGAAGTTGCTTTTCTACATTAATGTGTTTTTACATGTCGCTCTAACCTGATCGCGTTTTGAACTTCATCTTGCACGTAGTTTTGCTAGAAGGGTTCAATCGTTAACCTTAATTCAGTCTTCAACATGATTACCATTTCCCTTTACCACATTTCTTATTGTATTGAGAAAATTGTCCGTAGCCTTACAATTATAAATGATCAAAAAATATTTTAATACAAACACAAGTTATGTATCATATTCTTTTAGCGAAACTACGTCCATTGTTCCAGCTATAAGATGGACATCAGCTCCTCACTCTGCCAAACATTAGAGATATTACTGCATGACATCTGTCAGTGGATATAATTAGTTATCTAGAGTGGTGAGCAAGGCAGATGCGCCCGCTTCTCACACTCTGTCATTATATTTGCCATTTTGGGTAATCACATGCCATTCCTCTGATACGATGTACCGTATTTTACATATTTGTCTTATTGCGTACTAGTTTTAATTCGCGAGTCTGTCCGTCTAATAATCCCGCAATAAAAGTCATCAAAATATAATGATGATTTTAAAGAAGGAGTCTCGTATGCAAAAGTTCATTTAGGTAGGTAGATTCATAATGTTTAATCTTACAGCCAGGTCCATTTTGGCAGTTATATTTGTCTAATTCTATAGCCAGCAACGTACAAATTAAATTATATTTTATTTGCAATTATATTTGCTTTGAATGACATAACAGTGAATGTGATTACTGCGTATGGAGTGATTTAGGGCCATATTACCAATCTCACCTTTAAGTAGGATCTCAAGTAGACATTTAATGTATTGATCAGTAAAATTATAAACAAAACTTAAGCTGACATTTAGGAGCTCAGCTGAATTGACGCTTCAATAAACAATACAGCTGTCGAAATCCGTCACATACTGTGACTTAAGATATCATTTACTAATGTCAATATGGGTTTACTGACTAGCGAGTATCTTAAGATGTTGATCTTAATCTCACAACGGCTCAGCTGATATAGTACTTCAGAGCGAAAATTTGTTGCATCTATTAATGCAACCCTTACACCAGCTTATATGCCTGAGTGACTGACGCAGTTTCATATAATGCTTTATTTGTTGGTAGTTGGATGTATTTTATATCCGCCCGGATAGCGACCACCGTACACAAGATGTCAAACCCGCCATAGTGGACATGTAAGTGTGTCGCGTTCCGGGATCAGCCTGTGTATATCCGGTTCCAAAAAGCCGGCATAATTGTGTAAACTGCCGTGGCGTAATCATCTCTAGTCCTTCTATTGGAGCCCACTCGACTTAAAGTATAGAGGGGTCAATTTGCCGTGTACGCAAAGATATCGAGCAGTATTACTATTGTGTGTAGGCAAATACTTAAGGCAAGCAGCACACCCATCTCGTCACTCATTGTGTTAAAGGCAATAAGATGTTAATACACAAAGGCCACTGCCCTTTAATATGCGGCAGATATGATTTTACGATTTTTTTATAGATAAAAATATCTTGGCGCATAAATATACTTAGTTTTTATTAACTTACACGCGGCTACTTGAAAGAGATTTATTTATATCTTTATTGTTTAAAATTTTTGTATAATGGTTTTTTATATACCAATTATAATTTATTAAAGCCTTGATTGCCGCAGGATTTTTAATTAAGTTTTAACAATTGGATTTTATTAGAAAAAATGTAATTGCATGCTGTTACTATAGTGTCAATAACCTGATAATTGCAATTTTCAAAAAATATCACGCACTTTTTTAAATAGGTCAACCGAGACTGATACTTAGTTTAGACAAAGTAAATTATTTGTTAATTTTATTTGTAATATTGAAATAAAACTAAAAAATATAATTTGGTTGAAATTAATTGATAAGGAAAGGTATATATTACATCTACAAAGGGGAACTACGTGATCGTCAATATGATCAAGAAAACGTCGGACCAGCTCCACCATATTAGAACCCTAAGGTTCATTGTTTTAGTTTTAAGTAATTTTTTTTACAAAATCGAATTCAATATACCTAAGTACTAGTAAACAGTTTAAACTAGTATTGAAGCTAAGCCGCGGCCTTGTCAAAGCCAGCTCTCTTTACCGAAGACGGAAAAGGGCGGTAAAACTAGAACAAGGACGGTCCAAGGAGGTTTAAACTCGACGCAGATTATGGGAACGTTCAGCCAGTCTAATAGATTTAAAAAGTTCGCATCGGATTTGAAATAAGAATTACGAACGAACTATTTTAAATTGAAATAAAAATAAAAGAATCACGAACGACTATTTTAAACTGAATTATAAATAAAAGAATTACGAACGAACTATTTTAAATTGAAACAAAAAAGTATATTTATTTATCGTTGAAAAATTCGTTGTTACTGCAACGTCGAACATTGTGTCATCCTAGGGAATTATTCTTCTAAATCGATTTGGCATGATGGCAATATTCTAGGTCTTGACCAACTTCTGAACCACAAGACGCTCTCTTTCTGCGTACGTCGAACTATTAAGTATTAACTTTTTCATTTAATATATCAAACACAATTTTCAGATTCCAGGCTAATTCTGAGCAGAAAAACCTAAATACCACTTTCCCCGACACGGGATTCGAACGGACTTTAAGTGCGGTGTTGTACCGAGCACGCAATAAATACTACTGAGGCAGTCAAAATTAGGTTTATTTCAATGTGTAAAATTCGTGTAAATATGATGAACATTCTGTTTGTCGAAATTGGTAAGTAAAATTACGTATCATTTATTATATGTGATGTATTGTGTAATACACTCATATACTTATTAATCATTCGTTAGAAAGTCATAATCGATCCCACGAATAGAAGTGAATCAACCAGCGAGAATCAATCTATTAAAATATACATCATAAGAAAAAAATGCATATATTTCTATAGAATAATACTACGCAAAAATAATACTACATCCAAAAATGTGCATCCGGGCGCATACCGACCTCCGTGAATGGATTGAGTCATAAAGAATGTGTCGTAGTTTTCGCGGTAATCGAACGCTTTTTCCCGCGATACCTCACCGCAGACGAGATGTGTGTTGAGTCATTTTCGAACGTCCTTGCTCGTTGCACGCGTTTATTGCGACAAGGTTGTATGTGGTATTATTGTGTTCAAGCTGTAACACTTTGTCGCACTAAACGCGTTGTTCGATTGAAAACACTATTAAAGTAAAGGCAAACAGCTATCGTGATTTTATAGTGGTATTTAAACGTGTTTACGTAACTGGCAGTTTGATTAATTGCAACAATGAATTCATGTTTCCTAGAGAAAAAACATAACTGTACTATGTATGTTGGTATGGGTTTATTGGCTCCGGAATCCGGATAAAACGTCATGAATTGCGTTGTGGGAAATAAAGGTAATTTAATATTTATACGGACACTAGTTTTTGCTTGTGTCTTTGCCTGCGTAAAAGAGTATTTTCGGCTTAAAAAGTAGCTTAGATCCTTCCCAAAGTCTCCAACTCCATACCAATCGAACTTCATCGAAATCCGTTGGAAATTGTTTCCCCTATGCGGTCATATCTCCAGAAACGAAGATGTTATGGAGAAGCGCTCTTGCCAAGCGTGATTGACGAAGAACTATGGGCTTATCGCGGCTCTCATAAGGCCAAATGGAAGAGCACATCTCAAAAACAATCACGAGAAAGAAATCTCTACGAATCGTACGTGATATCTATAAAACAGATCTATTTTCGTTTCATTGACGTTACCACGAATCGGTCGAGTATGCCATGTGAACAATACGTTAAATATAGCGGCTGTGATGCAATTATTGCAAACTTGTATCGAAAATCCGGAAATTGGTGGAATTTCGCAATCTATTACGTTCAGGTTTGCAGTTTCTGATCTGGAACGACCTTCCATCGCCTCTTCGTAAAAATATGTATGTATTCTTTGAAAGAATATCTTCAGGGATCATTTTTAGACGACTAGGAGCTACCGTACTAAATGTAGTAGCCCAGTGGTTACTTTATTCTCATTCACGGCCTTTCTCTAATGGGGTAGGCAGAGACGCATCTGGTGCACTCACTGGCCGTGCGTATTCTGTCCCATACTGTGAGTGAACCCGATACATCAACTGCAGGTGTAACATAATTCAACAACCAAATATTTATTGAGTAAAGAAATTCTATTTTTTTGACTTTACTGTTGGTCTAAGAAAAGCTACATTTAAATACTCTCTCTCTAATCATTCCTTCAATGCTGAGGATCGTGACCCCTGTCACCTGGTCGAGTCTTGGACAGCTGATCATCAGGCATGACGGTCCTCCGCCAGAAACACTTAAAGGCCACAAATATACTAACATGTCACTTTAGTACGTAATATAATTTTGTAGTTGATTGTACACCAGCTATTCTTAAAACAAAACTCAAGGAACGATTATGAGACTCATTATATACTTATACTGACGTTATCTAGCCAAATTGTATTTGGTAGCTAAAAAAGCCTATACTCTGGGCTATAAATTAACTGTTCGAACTTCACGCATATCCGCGTGCATCACCTAGTATAACCGTGTATAGTATAAATAGAAATGATTCCCAACACAACAATCAGTCAGTTCGTAGAATTCTAGTTTCTTCGTTTGTTACATTATCGGAGTCATTTGCTTGTCCTACACTCATGAATTCTAGAAATAGTTATTCATATACACTTGAAGTGTAAATAAATAATAATATATCTATCAGTTCCGTTATAATGCTGACTTTTGAGTACTGACTTCCCTTTATTGATGATTATATTCAACAAACCGAAAGTTTTCGACTATTGTAATAAGGAATAATTAGATCTGCAAAATGTATACTATTTATAAAGTTTGGAAAATATACACAAACTGCTTAAAAAGTCGTATGCCTAGTGGATTAATAATTTAAAAGGGTTTTTTGGTCTTACAGCGTCTTTCATACCAAAGACTTCAATTAAGGAATACAGAAAAAAATATTGTTCGCATGCGATGTATTCAAATTGCAACAAAATATTTTAATGTCTGCTTAGATCTATGGTTTTGACTATGTTATTAATACCAACGGTCTTTTAATTCATAATAGCCGAAAAGAAATACACAAATGAATAATTAGATAATTTAAACTTTGCATTCAGCATAAACTTCCTCCATCTATATAATTTTGTAAGTTGGCTGTACGAGTTTGTTTCCTCTACCAACAAATGTGAAGTCATGGCGCCAGTAGCAGTCATATCAATAAAACACGGCACAATAGATATTCTGTGAACCCTTGTAAGGTGATCGCTTGTGGTCGCATTTACTTCGGCTTTACATTATAATTTATTTGAACAAATTTACACATAACTGCAGTAAAATCGAAACTTATAGCTTCGACCTGTCAAAGAGGAGGTTCAAAGTACTGAGGTCGTACCCAAGAAACCGTGCTATAACCGTGAACACTAATAAATAACAGAAAAAATAATGAAAATGATAAGCCTCTCTGTAGGATATGTAAGTTTTCACACATAACGTTTGCATTAACGATTGTAGAAAGGCATCTTGGCTACACCCCTGGGTTGGAATTGTAGATGGTGCAACATTTTGTGTCGATTTTCTTAAAATAATTTGTACAGTGCCATATCTAGCCTTTTTTGCATCCAGTACGAACTTTACAACTGCGCGCATGTAGGGGCCAAAAATTTGTCCTGGCTAGTCATTTTTCACTAGGTTCTGCGCCCTATAGGTATAGGATACATAGGAGATACTATATAAACTAAGCATCGCTGACCTAGTTACGGCACAGGATTTGAATGGCACTAATTCCTCGTAGGGACTCGACGCAAGGCAGGTGGTTTTAAAATGCTTCAACCGATCCACTGTAAATTGCTTAAGATGCTTTTAAACGTACTTGCCAACAATCACTTGTGTTGTTACTCTACTTTTTTTTGAATAGCGGTTCAACTATACCACTAATGATTCCTTCCTAACCAAATTTCGGCTAACGAGGCTAATCTCAACGGAGATCAGCCGGGTACGCAGCAGTTATTATAGTGCATAGGTGTGTGCGCAATACAGCGGTACACTCTCTGTTTTTTTACTCTCATAGTTCGGCGAGACGGCAATCTGACATGACGGGAGAGAAATCAGACGCAGCATCAACGGCTTTACATGCTTTCCGAGGCACCGGGATATTACACCGCCAACTTCCTGACTCTAAACTACGACTGAGTAATTTTTCAAAATGGCAAAATTTAGTCACTATTAATTTAATTCGACTCGGGATTCGAACTTAGGACCTCAGCGCGGTAGTCTTACGCATACCGTGTACAATTACAACTACGCCACTGAGACAGTCAAAACATGTCGAATTGCACGAAGCTGCAACCAAGACATAAAAAATTAAAAAGTTATAACAATTTTAATGATCGCATATTTTGAATTCAACACAATTTTACGACGAAAAAGGCATTTAATTGAAATTCACGTAAAACTTTATACTTTCGTTAAATATTTGAGCATTGCGCGAATACCACATCGCTTTTATGTTTTCATTTGTGCATATTTTAAATTATTATTTCATTTATGTCAGGTATTATGAGTATTATTTTCTTGGAAACTATTGTAATACTTAAATTATTCATTATTTTGGCTAAAGAATTATTTGCAGTATAATTTTTAAAGTTCCAACAAGTCACATTATTGGTTACGTAGGACCTAAATACCTATAAAAAAGGAGTCCGGCATAATTCTGGCGACTGCGATCGTTTCATTCTCGCTTGTTTTTTCGCTTGTGAAAATATTTAGGTGATACCTTTAGTACTAGAACACAAAACACAGGACCTTATTCACTTTATGATAGACTTTCAAAAATAACTCTATCAGATTCAGGGCGTCTACACCCAAAATGGATATTCGATATATCGTGACAATAGGGGACCGGACTCATTTTTGTTCTTTATTATTATCAAATATTTACGTAATATAAATTATAACACAGAAAGAATTATTTAAATCCGGTAAAAAATCAACAAGTTATAAGTCTTTTAATTTCGGTAGAAGGAGTAACAAGAAACAGAAAAGAGGCGCAATACCCACGTGTGACGTCATCGGGAATTACGACGCGTGCGAAAGAAAGAGATGAAGCGATATCCCCACTTCGGCACACAGTAATATTTGAAATATGAATTACTGGCTCATTTTTTAACCAATTTGAATGCAGTTTTCGCAGGAGGGTTTCTTTTTCGTATTATTAACCATTACATATAGAATAATGTACAAAATCAAACACAGGACGGTCCCCCATTGTCGTGTCGAAATCTACTCTCAGTGACATCGTTTTTACTATCGTAATGATAAACGAACGAACGATAGATATTCGACAGTGTCGGCTATAAACCATCTTTTAGTGGTAGTGGTAACTGTCAGTGACGAACATTTGAATTTGACATCGACTTATATTTTATCAAAGAGAATTATAATGATATTTTATTTTGGCGATAATCAGAACGAGACCTCTTACGCCGTCGTCGACATTATGGCAATTGTATTTAAGATTGGGGAATTGAATATTTACGATTTGTGCAATGGCGAGGTTTCTATTAACCCTAGAAGCTCTCAGGGAAAAAAATGTGGCCCGTCAAAGAAGGCAGCAAATAAGAGAACATTTTAATTACAGTATTATCCCCGATAGTGAATTTTCAAGAAATTATCGTTTGACCATGGGCCTCGTTGGGGAAATTTGCAAGGATATTGTGCCATTGCTGCCCTTAAAAAAATCGGATTGGTATTGACCCAGTATTTAAAGTAGTCCACAAAAAATATGTTTATAATATGTTTTTATTTTTTTAAGTTATATTTAATAATATAATGCAATTTTTGAAAGTTTTGACTGCTCTCAACTTTTTTGCTCGCGGCAGCTAACAGGGATCTGTGGGTAACAATACTGATGCACCTATAGCACAAAAAACTGTGTCAAGGTGTATAAGAGAAGTTACCGCAGCTTTAAATGAGCCAAATATTGTAGCAAAATATATAAAATTCCCACAGACCAAGGAAGACCGAATTAGGATTAAGTCAAGGTAAGTAATTATAACGTAATTATTTACTCGCCACTGTACACTTTACTCAGAAAATTACGATTTAGTCTCATTATTAGGATACATATTTTATTATTGAGAAGAGTTTATAGGTTAAATCTTTTGCAATTTTTTTTCTATACTAGCGACCTGCCCCGGCTGCAGCACATAATATATATCATCAGTGTGTTCTCATGACGTGTAGGGGGGCAAGCCCATTGCCATTTCGGGCACAAATTCCAGATTACAGGCTGATAGTGAACAAAAAAGCCCATATATCACTTTGCTCGACCTATGATTCGAACTCAAGACCACAGCACTGTAGTCGTAGCTTAATACTACTATGCCGAGGCAGTCCCTTGCATATATTTCATTTATATTATTATTTTTTTACAGATTTTACAATAAATATGGATTCCCCGGTGTATGTGGATGCATAGACTGCACACATATTGCTGTTATTAAGCCGAAGCACCACGAAGAAATGTTTTTTAACAGAAAATCTTACCATTCCTTGAATGTGCAAATAGTTAATGAATGTGAAAGTAATTAGAAAGACTTTAATTGGTAAAACTTAATAAAGATATGTGATGCAGATATATTTTAAACGTGGATGCATCATATGGAAGTCCAACCCATGATGCTTTATGATAGACTTTCAGAAATAACTATCAGATTCAGATATGCTTCGATATTAATCGACGAAACCAACATAACTTGAGATATGAGCATATTATAGTTGTTTAGTACTAAAACAATATATAACCTGGTCGTGAAATACCTATAACGCATTATAGCGGTCGTAATTCGGGGACATATTTAGGCTATTTGCTGTTTATCGGCAATAAGGGTTATGTTTTACACTATAGTGCTTCCAGGGCTGTAATTAGGTGCAATGGGGGTTAATACCTCATTATTAACTCAGAAATTAATTTTGTATGATATAACCGTACTTAATACGTAGTCTATGCGTCAGTCCTATTTTTAATTACGTTATTACTGTACGTATTATTGTAGGGCAAACATCTCAGATTCTCATGTTTTGCTTGATCTACTATTTGCAAAAGGACGTCACATGTTAGCGCTTCATCTTTTCCTTGCGGAAGTGAATCTCATTTATGCCTTAGCGATACCAAAGAAACGTGATATGTTTTCTATGCAGAATCACCACATTCAAAATTGGTTAAATTAGGTCAACGTTTCGCTCCACGATGTCAAAGATAGGAATAGGCTCAACTTAATAAAAACAAAGATGACTCTATATTAAGGGGATCACGACCCTCAGCAATAAGAAAAACGATGCGAAGAGGAGGTCGATGTCGAATCTGTATTTTTTTTTATTTTTGTTTTAAATTTCCCCCATATTTATCCCTAACTACGTCCCCTCCAGGCGTTCTGTCAATGGTTCAGTAAACCCGAGTCTAGGAACTTATTTTTATGACAGTTTGTAAACTAATGGCGACATGTTGACTAGACTTAGATATCGATAATCAATAAACAATTTTATTACATACATAATATAATAATGGTTATAGGTAATGATTATATTCTCACTACGTCCTTATAGAGTATTGTATGTTGCTTTTGTTTTTTTTTTAATAGACAGAACATTCTTGAAACTAAATAGGATAGAAAAAGAAATTTCACTTTTATTGCACTGATTTAATTATAGAAAATTTGCCTTTTTTCTGTATAATTAAAAAAAGGAGTCTTTCTACAGTATGTATACGTATTGTAATAAAAATATTAATTATAAGTTTTTATTTCGAATTCGCGCAGAAAACAATTTAAAACGTTCGGAAAAATAATTAATTACTTAAGTTTTATTTGCACTAATCTTGATAATAAAAAACCTTTCAACGCATTAAACCATTGCTTTTAAAACTCAAACATTAAAAATGAATTGTTTCAGTTATTTACCCAACTTTTGGAATTTTTAATTATTATTTGTGTTACTGTGGAACAAACAACAAAGACGTAAGTATATTGAAGTTAAAGATATGATCAATCTAAATTCTAACTCTTACATTAGGACTTTAATTCTAGTCAAAATATGTACTAATTTAAATTTCAGTCTTGTACGTAGAAGCAATATGTACAATTAAGCTACCAAGAACAAAAATATAATTAAAAATCTCAATCATGGCAAATCATCCCTAAGACGTATGCATTTTAATTGCCCCAAGTTATTCTGGTCTAGTTTTATATATAATTTATCATACCCAATTTTTACACGCTAAAATCTGTGAAAGTACCGAGTTATCGGATAGGGGGTCTGGTTGCAGTAGTCCCTGTCACAGGAGGAGGGGGGGGAGGGAGTCTAGTAACCACTGATGGTCACTATTGACACACGCCGATCCGCGGCCCACGTCATGCCGTTTTAGGGGTACCGTTGGCTGTTTGTAAACACATAATCCATGTACAGAGCATTCTTTTCGTTCGTATTGCGTTAGTGACATTCCTTAACTTTATAGTAATAGTTTTGCCTTAAACTATATCTACGGCCGACATTATTAACGGCAGTTTATAATTTTTTTAAATTGTTTGAATGACAAGACGAGCTTGCCGTTCGCCTGATGGTAAGCGATACGACATCAGAAATACTATCCAACACTTTGAATTACAAAGTGCTGTTTGGTATACCACTGCACTCGCCATCCTGTGACATGATATGTTAAGCATTATTATGTCCAGTAGTTACACTGCCTACAATGTCCTTCAAATCGGAATACAACGGTGACTACATACTTCTGCTTGGTGGCAGAAATAGACATTGCGGAGGTACCTACCTAGGCGAACTCACATATGTGAGACCTATCGCCCGTAATAATATTATACCATTATAAATGATCCTAATATTAATTTTCGATCCGATCCTGAGAATAAACCAATCAAAATAATCATTTGTAAGCATGTCAAAAAACTTCGTTCAGGGCCCTTATTCTGTATGATAGTGTAAACGCGTAACGCGGCCGTGTCATGTTATCTTCGAGAAATGTGCGTGAAATGGTATTCTGTATGCCAAATCTCTATAGTCCTAAACATGATGCGTTGTGTTAAGTGCTTGTTACGCACTGTTAAAATAACGTGCGGGATAGAGAATAAGGCCCCTGATTGGTTCATTTTCGCGATACATCGAAAAAAGCGATTGAGATCATTTATTCAATGCTTTAACGCATATAAATACATACGATTCATTTTTCAGACTTAATTCATTAATTTATATAGAACTAATAACATTCCATTGTTGCCGCGACGATTTTTATTATCTGAGGATTGATTAAAATATTGGATTAGACTAAAGTTTTATGACTTATTTTGATTTGTTTATTATTGAGGTCAATTCGAAGATAGTTAATAGCAGTAACTAAACATATACAGTCGTACTTATAAGAATTTCGCAAAGATATGCTTAGTTAAAACACAAACTTACTCGATCAGGTGTAAATCAGAACCCGCCATCTTGCCTCTTAATAAGGTTTAAACTAGGAAACCGGTGATGTTCTTGACAGCTATTTAAGCAATTCTAAATCATCTCCTAACGCTAAAATAAGTTTATAAGTAAGTTTGATTGTCTCTTAGATACCTACAGTACAAAAGACTAGTGAAATTTAAACTTCGAAGATTAGGAATGCACACCTCGATGTTTTCCTTTGCCATTAAACCCAGCGATAATTGACAATGAATACACAAGCACATAGTCGATCTATACTTTCCACTCTCGCTAGATCATCTCATCTTAGAAGCAAACCAGAAGCTTTCATTCAATCCACTGCTATTCAGTTCAACTTTTCAACTTACGTATCAGATAATTAGTGGAGACGAAGACCTGTCAACAGTTTTAGAGACTTACGTAATGACTGTACTTATTGATAAGTATTTATCAGGGTTCTAGCCAGGACTACTGCCATTATTGGGACAACCAAAGAAAAACACGGTTATGCAGATTCAACGTTTGGGAGAGAGCGGGAAAAGATGCGTTGTTG
This sequence comes from Manduca sexta, assembly GCF_014839805.1. Classification (NCBI taxonomy): domain Eukaryota; kingdom Metazoa; phylum Arthropoda; class Insecta; order Lepidoptera; family Sphingidae; genus Manduca; species Manduca sexta. The sequence goes on from NC_051130.1 coordinate 1,832,277, forward strand.
ACAACGTCAAAACTGTGTTGCCAGATGGATGTATATCACACTTATGAAATGATATTGTCATGTTGCCATACCATGATGGACATATGTTTTATACAGGCATAATATAAACTGCACTTAATGATAATTGGAGTGGGTTCGTTGTGTTGATTGACAAGAATTGTTCATCCTTCGCCAGTCGACATAATTATGCCGGCCTTATTCAAATCCGTTTATAAAATGCTTTTAACGTTATTCTGTTAACTCAATGTTAAAATCTTAACATTTACCAGGTTTTTTGCACTAATTATCTCATGCGTAATTTAAAAAGTTTAATTGAATAACAATGCATTCAACCAAAGCTTCTGGCTGTCCCATCTTGGACGTTTGTAAAGTCTATACTATATACTATATACTTTATACTAAACCCGCGTGAGGTAAGTAGAGGAGGCATGTTCCCAGCAGTGGGACACAGGCATTATAGTAATAGTATTAAAGTCTTTATTTCTGTTTTTTTTTTTTATATATATAATTGTGAATAACAGTAGAGATACACTTTCATTATAGTTTGTCTCTGCTCGGTGTAATTTACGCTATACGCCTCCAACGCCTTCTACTGTTTTCTGTCTCCCGCGACTATTAACCAACGGAGATCCAAGGTCATTTTACCTCATCCTTCCATCTATCTTTGCGACTTCGCTTCCTGAGATGGCTCTAGAAGCCCAAGTCCCGATGAAATCGCTCTTGGGTACCGACTGTCCTCTATTTACTCCATTTTACGATATAACAGCGGAGAATATGTCCAGTCTATACCAACAATATTACCATCTTTGCCAATGTCAAACGCAACACTACGTTGAAGGCAGCTAGTGCCTTGACCGTCGCGGCGTGGGGTCATTTCAAATCCGCTGTTACCGGAATTGTCTGTAATTTGCTAACAGTCTGTTATGCAGGTACTCCAGAGCCGGATCTTCGAAGGTAGGGCTTTTATTTTTATTTATTACCATGGTACACTAACAGCATATATACATATATTAACAAAATTAAAACTTCTAAAGACATTGTTATCATTAATGGCTGATATATATGCCCATTACAGGTATGCACAGCTATATTTAAATTAAAATTGAATTAAAGTAATAAAAGAAATATTATTATCTCATTTATAATGAAGCTCGTGCGATAATTTTGCTGGTGCAGGTGGGTTTTAACAACATTTTTGTTTATAATTTAGTCAATATTCCCGAGCCTCCCGAATTAAATGAAGGAAGAAAATATCGAGGCAATGACAAGTTAATTCTCATTTATGATGTTTGTTACCATAGCACAATGCGTTGGTTATATACATATTTGCAAATCTTTGATGATTAACTGAAAAGCATAATCGTGAAAGTAAACCAAGTTATTTTTGAACAATTTTACAATAGTCATGACTAGTGTTATCTTGATTACTTGGTAAGGAAATTTAGTTTTATAGAAGATAAAGTTTTGTGCCCCTCTCTACCCCTCTAATACAGCCCAGGGCTGACGGAAACAAATTACTATAGACTGATGAACGTTTACCCGCTGAACTGTCCGATTGTCCTGTCACAGCTCTTGCGAATGTGACCATTGTTATAAGTCAGAAGAACAGTCACATAGTTTTCACTCCTTAGGTATTTCATATTTAAATCTATTAGAAGGGCTTTTGGTTTCTACACATTTAGAACCATTTTTTTTTCTATAGGATAATAAAAAACCTGGATATGTTATGGAAAAATATAGGAGTACTTTTTTGTGCTGACGCTAAATTTAAAACGAAAAAGTCTAAGTAGACTACGCCAAGGTTCCTATTTCCTGGTTAGACTACACTTATACAGTCGGATTTCCATCCTCCTAGGACAAACTCCTGCGCATGTATGAGACACAAATTACGCCTTCCTTAAAACATGAGCCTACACCAGAGGATCTTGATTCGTAATTATCTAGAAAGAATTACGTTAAAATGGCTTTACCATTCGAATTGGTTACTATTAAGTCGAGTGCTAAATATATCGGTTGACAAAACGATGTAGTATGGCGATTGTTCAGCCTTTTACCACATTTACCCGACATTAAAGAGCACAATATATATCAATTCAAATCAATTCAAAATTGGATTTCAATATGACTTATAATGAGTGTATCTTGTGATTACACGCGCCGCGTCCCGGACCGTGGTACAGGTGGCGTCACGGTGCGCGCGCGCACCTGACCACAATTACAATCCCGATCGACGATTGTCGCTGAACGGTGGGGCGGTGATGCTATATTACGTTTTGCCCTTCATCCCTTCGGATAGTATAAAATAATGTACAGATTTCTGTCTATTTAAGTGGGGACCATAAAATCCCAATAAATCAGTTACAATGTTATGTTTTAAATTAGTTTTCTAAGATCTATCAGTGCATAGTCTACGATTGATAAGGATCTGCGAGAAAGTCTTATTTTTTTATTTAACTTATGTTTTATTAAAAATCTAGTTTTTTGAGAATTTGATTGTTACTATTTTATAATATATTACTATGCAGTAGTTGCTGTGCGTAGTAATATATTATTATGAACAAGTATTAGGCTTCCTTGATTTAATACCTACTTATTTTATTAGATATGAACCGGGTGGTCCAAGGTTAGATTTTTAAATAGGAAACCATGATGTAGGTATTTCTAACACGATTTTCTCGACACGTACCTACAGAAAAGTAATATATTGTATAACTCAATCGTTTGACTTCTACAGAACTAATTGACACATATATTAGCTTACACACTCTGTAATATCAAAGTTAAACTTCCCATATTGAACACTAAACAAATAATTTAAACTGAAATAGACCCAACTTAATACGTCATCGTCAAACGGGTTAAATAAATTCGTTCGAACCCTTATGGGTCATTTATACCCGTGTCGTTAATCATCAACCCGCTATATTAATTAGCTAGTGTTAATAGCGTGTCATAATGACTTAACACGTCAGCGGGTTTATGTCATTTTTAGCTGTACTGTTATTAGTTATAAATGGCAAAGGGTTCACTGAAGGGTGACATAGTCAACCCTAAAATGTTAAATTGAAGGGGTTAAAAGGAATAATTTTGGCCGTGATTAAATTGAGGTTTTGAATAAATTAGCTTTGAATAAAATTATGTTTCTAATGTTTACTTTCCTTGTTTAGTTTAATTAATTAATAGCTTTTGCTCGCGGCTCGGTAAAGGAGTTTTCCGGGATAAAAGTCCCGCTATATATTTTCTCGGGATAGAAAGTAATTTATAACCTTCTCAGGGTCTTAAACTATCTCCAGACCAAATCTAATAAAAATTCGTTCAGTAGGTTTTGAGAAAATCGACAACATACAGACCGACAGAAAAGGAGAATTTGTTATATAAGTATAATATGTATAGATTACTTTTTTTCACCTTAATATGTTATGGAATTTTGAAGCCCTTGATTGTAGTCGAAGAAACAAATTCTGCCTCCTACTAGTGGTTGCGTATATGGGCCCTGAACCTTTGTGGGTTGGGCTCCCAAGTCGCGCGGAAAAAAAGTTTGGAAAATATATCTACATATTTTCGAAATCTAATTGTCAAGAATTGTATAGCCAAGTAGAGATTGACATTGGACTTGTATAATAACTAAGACTAATTGTTTCTGCAATATGGTTAAGAGTGTTGCGTCAACCCCGCATAGAAGCGGGCTACGGGCAGGTTAGCTTCACCCAAACACTCTCGACAGCCTGGAACCGTTTCACATGCGCAGAAGCACGCCACCTATTCCATATGTCTGCGCATGACAAATTGTTGGCTAGGCGTTGCTAAGCAATGTATAAACAGCGTGCAAATATCTAGAGTGGTTTCATTGCCTTTTCCCTTATTTCTTGCTAATATAAGCATATATAACACCACCATAGGTATAAGTATGACGGCATAAACTTGGTATCCGACCCAGAGGCCATTTAGATGACATCTGGATCGGAAGACTGGTGAGTCTGCCATAACCATTCCTCTGCACCCTGTTCAAGAATGGCATTCATAATATGGATTTTACTGTGGGAAAGAAAGGTTTGTTTCACCCACCACATGACTAGTATAAGAATAAATATCTATGTAATTAGTCTTAAATATAAATATTATTCCACTGTCATTGGTCTAGGTTCTACTTGCCTAGTTCATTCTGATGCGGTTTCGGCACAAAAGCGGTTTATTGTTCAACTTTAATTATGAGTTTTGAAGTTGTTTGCAAAGGGAAAAATATTACTCTAATGTTACACACTTGATGGAAAGCAACAAGACGACCGACACGCGAAAATAATAACTTTCAGTTTAGAATTTCGAAGCGCTAGGTATTTATATATAGATACTATATCTGCCTAAAATATATACTGTTATGTACATAAAGCTAAAGAGTTTTATTGAATCGAAGTGGCTCTTCGTTTTCGAAAATCATTCATGAAAGAACTACATGTCAACATTTCGCTTACGTTTTATAGCAATACTGCATATTTCTAGTCAAATTTTACATTCAAAATGTCTACAAATTCGCCCTCTTATGCTCCGATATGACATCTTCACACACTTTGACTTAATATTTCGAAAATCAAGCGCACGACCTGAATTTGTATAATGCAATTGGTGTACACAAACGCGAGCACATCTCTGTTGCAAGTGAAGTTTTCTCACAGAATAAGGTGCGGTTCTGTACTCAACGACAATGTACATTATACAAAAACGGATTCCATTCTAATATCTCAATGGATGGCGTTTTCAAGCTTACAAAATTTTGTGATAAGTTTTCTTTTTGCGATTGCATTTTAACTGGTGATAGTATGTATATTTTATGCGAGTATTGGGGAAGCTTACTACGCTGTCAAACGATTATAGTCTGCTACAATGTTCAGTTCGCACTACAGCTTTCTACACATCTTTATACTTAACTGACAGACAATTATAGATCTTTATCCGGTATCGTAACTTGAAGATTAGTTATATCTCCAGGTAATATGCGTCTTAAATCAGTAGTGTATGGAACGTTACCTTAACCAGGCGATGGCGATGTTGGTGAGCGGTGACGGCGGCCGGTGGTATTGTGTCGCGTTCCCACCACGCTGTGTCGAATGTCGATACTATTAGCACTTTCACTGATAACTAACTAGTTACACATGATGTGTGTATATTTAGGGAGGAAAAACTAAACTCTAATTAGGGTGTAGGCATATTAAAGTGAGGCGGGTGATCCGTGCCCATCCTAGAATTACATGATTCTGACCAAAAACGATTTTGAGCCAGCCTACTAGGTATAACTATATTATGTTTTTTTAAACATCCAAAATTATCAAATTTGCAAATACACAGAAGTCGTTGTATCGACGCTTGAAAGGCAATAATATCTAAGCGACAAATATACCGAAAATAAATTATATAAATATTTTAAATCGCCATTTTTTCTGCGTCATTTGATCTAGGTTTTATAGGTCTAGGAAAATTTTAATAACATTAGACTATATCTTTATAAAATAAAAAGTTGAATTGTTATGAATTTTCATATTAAAATCAAAACACCAAACACTCTAGTCAACAATTTACTTTTTGTCGCTTAGATTTGATTACCATTTAAGTGTCGGTATATTTTTAGTGTAGGTTAGTAGTTCCCTCTGGAAAATGACTAGCTATCACATATGAATAAGGCCCTGATTCATGACTGAGTCAATGATACTCACCACATTAATGTATAAGCCGACCAAATACAAATATCACATTTTATGCTTCCAAATAAATAGTAATAAAAAGTACTATATTCCAGCTATCCCTCCAGCTAGGTGGAGTGATGTTCTTCGAAAGGTTGCTGGTAAAAGCTGGATAAAGGCCGAAGACAGGGTAAAATGGCGCACCTTGGAGGAGGCCTATGTCCAGTAGTGGATAAAGATATAGGCTGATGATGTTGATGATGAAGTACTATCTACCAGTAGCTGTTCAATTCAATTCAAGACAAATTTAACTTTTGCATTATGAAATAGGGCTTGTGACCTGTCTTTCCCTAAGAATTGGTTAAACACACACACACACGGTACTAAATATAGGATTACACATTAGAGAAGAAAAAATGAATTCTGAATCAAAATAGTATTACCCTGAATTATGTGAATTCTTGAATAATTATTGATATATTTAATTTGACTATACAATATAATTTATTAAGTATTAATTTTACTAAAAAACGTGAATTTCCGACTTTTCCCCAAATTAAACATAAAATTTCGGTTAAATATAAAGTATGCATAGTACAGATATTTTTAAAAGGAAACTTTATAACTATTTATAAAGTCTCAGTTTACTGCTTTAAATATCTATGGGCGGATAATTTTGCTTTTCTAAAATTTATAACAAAACAACGGTTTTAAAAATATATTACTTTTGCAATTGTTATATTTTATTGTGTCATTATTGAAGGCAACGTTTATTTTTATATTCCTGATAAAATATGAATACTTTTATGGATAATTATGTCGTTATTATAAAATAACCTAAATTATTCACGACTCAAGAGTTTATAAAAAAAAACAAGCCAACTGTTCAAAAAAATGTTTATTTGTCCTTTATTCTTACAAATAAATTAAACGTACCGTTACTTACATATTAACATTATGTTTGTACAGTGTTTCGTATAAAATTATATTATCTCGTAATTTATGGCGGTATGAGCGAGAGTTTTATTAGCAATTGCGGAATCCCGTTGCTGTTAGCGTGAGTTTTTCAAAATTTCAAGTTAAGTAAAAAGTTTTGACAGGTGTGACATTCTGGGGTACAATGTGTGTCCTTATTCAAAACGGCTTTAACGTCAGTGAACCGTTTCATTAAAATTTATAAAACACTGATATCAAATACAATATTACAAAATCATCTTGAGTATTTCTAATTTGACTGCCTCGGTGGCGTAGTTGTTTTCCACGTCCGGTACAATAGCGCTCTGAGGTCCTGGGTTCGAATCCCGGGTCGGGCAAAGTGATATTTGGGTTTTCTGCTCGGTATCAGCCCGGAGTCTGGAATTTGTGCCCGATATAGCGATAGGCTCGCCCCCTATCACATCATGGGACGGAACATACTTGGCGAAAAGTGGGTGCCCTAGTTGCGCCTCTGCATACCCCTTCGGGGATAAAATGCGTGATGTTATGTATGTATGTATGTATATTTCTAATTTAATTGATTTATTAGTTCGATACATTTTCAATTGATGGTTTGTTGTTTTTTTCATTATAGTTGTTTCTTTTTTTAACTTTCATAAGTTTCTTTGTTTTATAAATGCAATAACATAGTAAAACGGAACGTAAATTACAGGCCGTAAATAATCGACTTCTCGTTATTAAATATTTCACATATTCACTATAAACTGAAGCTTCATTTTAAACAATTTGTAGAGAACAATTCATCCGTATTTATCTACAAATTCTGATTCATTTTCGACCTTAATTAATTTACGTTCCGTATTAACATACCCTTTTCTTAATGGCTATTATACAATCATCATTATGTTTATTTCAATAATCAATTTAAGTATTAAGAAAGTTATATGATTTGTTTATTTATTGGAATCAAAATTATGGATTACAAATATTTTTGCCTCTTCACTATCAGACATATTTCCCAATAGTACGTCTTAAGACATTAGTATAATTCAAGACGGGGTTCTATATTGACAAAATAGGTTATGTCCTTCGAACCAGTCTCTATTCTAAGGTTAAATCTTAATATATACAGGGTGGAACACAAATTTGTTTACAGAAGTAATAAAATATATTACCACGCACATTCTTTTGTACTTATAACCTTACCTAACCTAACTGGCAAATGGGATATGTTTGAAATTATAATACATGCGCGTTAAGCATTAGATATGTCTAAGCGATTATTTATATATTAATATTCAGAATAAGTTAAAGCTGATGTCATCTCATTCTTTACGCTCCCAACGATATTTTAGGTGAAGTCATATCAAAATTCGCAATGTAGCACGAAAATACACAACAAATTATTGTCATGAAATTAATCAGTATTATTATAGTAATTAATTATTACACTGTATATCAAGACTATTTCCCGTACATACAAATGCTTGACAAATATTTCGGGCCGCTGACAAATGACATTCGAATTTCAAAGCAAGGCAACGCGATAACCCTTTTAATTGAATCCGAAAGTCGAATTGTGCGCATGTCACATTAAAAGCGATTAGTACAAAAATTATTTCGTCCAAAATTCCATTAGTCGGGACCCTTTAACGTTTAATCACAATCGTGTGCGCATTGTGTGAACGCACCTGGGCTTGTTGAAGTATAACCTCTATGAGAGCGAGCCAGGAAAGTTTAGCTATTAATTTAATATAATATTTTTGTATTTCATCTCTCGTATCAGTACTTAATTTAACTAAAAACAGAAGTTAAAATATAGAAAAAATAATGGATTGACGTTAAATTGACAGAAAAAATTATGTTGTAGCTTAACGAAGAGTTTGACTTGGATTTGGAAGGCAGATCTTATTATATTAATGTGAAAACTAAAGATTTAAGTGTCAAAAAATTATAAAACTATATTCATAAATAATGGGCATTAAGACATAATCTCGTGGTTCAGAAGTTTTACTTCAACGTTGAGCAAAAAACATTTTCACTGTAACCACGTCGGCTACGTTCTGCGGCAAGTTTCAAAGCCTCAAAGCAAAAGGAAGACTTGGCCTGGCATACTTAACTTACTATGGCGTGTGGGGCTAACAACTTACAATGAGTCAGTCTTGTCATCGGAGGTCGGTGTCGCTAGGAGGGATGGTGCGGGCCGTGAGCAAACATCACGAGATGATGCAGTTCTTGTCGTGAGGGCCGTTCTTCCTCTGTCTCTCTCTCTTGGCGCAGGCCACGGCGTCGTTGGGCACGTATGATATCCGCACTCCGCCATACGCTCGTCTCGTCGGCAGCGTGTACGACTCCGCTGATGAGGACGAGGATGAGCACGTGCTGCAGTAACTGCTGGCGTCCTCGTCTCGAACCTTTTCTCTTCGTATCGGCTCATCTGGCTCGAAGGCTTCGTTGTCGTCCCCGCAAAACCGCACTGTTCGACCACCTCTCGGCTTCCTTGGAGACTTTCTAGAATCTACTAACGTCAGCTCCGGCATTGATGTAGAATGTCCGGGAGTTACGACCGCTTGAGCTTCGACTGGATGCGGCGGTTTCCAGTCTTCAGGCGATTCCTCTTTTTGCTCTTCAGAATTTGGACTAGGCTGTATCTGATGTTCCGTTATGGATTGTTCTAATCTCAAATCTGCTAACGCTCTATCTAAGCTAAGGCAAGCGTGTGGCGGTGGGGGCGGGTGCGGCGGAGGGGACTCCGGCGCTAGAGATCCACTCGGCTCTGAATCAGCGTCTATATGCGGTGACTGTTCGCGTTGGGGACTTCTCGGTGGTGATGATTTTGGTGACGGCATTCTTCTAGGTCGAGGTACTCGTGGAGGTCGGGGTCCAGGACCCGATGAATCTGACGGCGTCGGAGGTTCTCCTTTAGAGCACGCTATCGAGCAGAATATCGCACCCTTTCGCGGGAGGAATGGTCTCCCCAATAAACTGGCGCGGCAAGTGTGGCAGGCGAAGCATCGCTCGGTGGCGTGCCAGTGCTGTCCCTCGTGAGACATCTGGCCCTGGTCGACGCCGACGGGCTCGCCGCACGCATCGCAGTACTCGGCGAAGCAGGCGTCGAAGCAGGGCAGGCAGTAGGGCCGCGCCTCCCTCATGATGTAGCGCTGCCCGCCGAGCTGCCGCGCGCACTCCGCGCAAGCGAAGTGCTTCATATGCCACGCTCGTCCCTCTGCTTCCGTGCACTCATCAGCCAGGATTATCTGATGACAAAGAAGGTAATAAGTCTCTAGAAATTATATTTATTGCGAAATTTTTCTTGATAACCTTGGGATAAATATGAATTGAAAAATTATTTCAGTAAGAGTAGAACAGAAATTATACCATAATCATTAACCATGTTTATAAGAATAACATGAGTAATTTGTCTGATTGTAAATGACACGATATTCTATAAACAGAAGCAACATCGTCCCAATCATGAATTATAAGCGATGTTTATAACTGCATCGAGCTTGACCCTGAGATATAGTATTTTATTGTGCCGGTAATGCTACAAAATATATAACAAACTATATTTGTTCTATTTTTATACCAAATATATTACTGTTTTATTAGTCATTCGATATAACATGTAGTGTATCCTTACTGTTTGTATTACCCCCTTTGATTCAGAGGGTATAAAGAAAAATACGAGTATGAAATGTGATAGCATGACAAGACCCAGTTCTAGTTTCGAAAAAACTGCTCAGCTGTCGTAAAAAAAACATAAAAAAGTGACGAAAGTATTACAGTATTCAGACTCTAATATTACGAGAGAGATGACACACATTTAGCTAGGCACTTGGTATCCCACCGTATAATACAAGGATACTTTGATATTGCGTTAATAAATAAAACCACATATTCATCTTTACCTCTACTAACATTGTGCCAAAATTTTCTGTGATTAATTAATATTTTTACCAGATATTGTGTTAATAAACAAATTACATACTCGTTTTAACCTTTGCTAAAATTGTGCCAAAAATCATCCGTGAATAATTGATATTTTCACCAAATCCTTGTTTTACTTATGTGATTTTTTTATCATTCTGTAGTTTAGTGCGAATATTGCGTGTGTATTGTATTTTTGACTGAAAGTGATGTTGCTGTTGCGACGAATTCTCTTAGAGTAGTAGTAGTGGCATTAGTGTGTGTAAAATTAAAATATTTTTTTATTGATATACATCGTTCGAAATTTAAACTTATTTTATTTTACATCTACGCTTCGAGTTTGTTATTGTAGTGTTATTTTAAAGAAGATAAGTATGTGGGAGTGATCAAATATTATAAAATTGAATGTTAATTGATTAATATTATCATAGTAGTATGATTCTCAAATAAACTACTTATTTTTAAGTTACAGATTTAAAGTTATATAAAAAAGTAGTTTTGATTCATGAATGAACCACTATTGACTTCAACGAGTGGGGTAGTATTATATTGTAGAAGGGAGCAAACCAATATGAGAGCGCAGACGCGATTCGTGTCAATTGAAGTTTAGTTTTCAAGCTCAACAAAAAGTTGTTTTGGACTAAATATTTTATTTACCCGCAAACCCGGCTTTTAATTACCATACTATGAAAATCCTAGATGAAGAGTAAAGTCTGGACCGACCGCCTTCCCAATATAACCTCACTCAACACCAAAAGTGTTTGGTTTTATTTAGTACCGTAATGTGAAAATGACATTGTATATAAATTTTACCATGGTAATTTGTTCCAAATGCAGATATTGAAATATTACAAAAATACCGGGCTATATTTTTGTTATACCGCTAGTGAGCAGAGGCAAAAGTCCATATAACTATTGCTCCCGGCTTCCTTTCGTAACTTATGTAAAAATTTAATTATCATTGGAACGATTCACCGACCGCATTTATGCATTAGTAGTACCTCTATGTTGTGTCGGGTTCACTTTTAGGAAATGTCGCCCTTCGCCACTGATAGTGAGTAATATATATCCATCTTCATACAATCTGTGAGGTTCTACGGCTGTGTCTAGGCCTTCTATACCACGCCACATCTTATTATCGAGCTTATAGGTGTATCGATAAAAGCCAATATCACTTGAATCGGCCAGAATCGAACCCGATACCTCAGCACGACCGACGCACCATAATACAAGTACGCCACCAAGTAAAGAATTTATTATAACTTATTTATGTGCGTCGTTGGTTTTCGATGGATCAACGAGGGGCGAAACTTTGGTCATTGAGACTGTTTCGCATATTACTTTTCCAAGTCATTGTGTAAGAAACTTTGTCTTCTGATCTCTTTAAATATCGTGGATTTTACCGGGGGAGGATTTTCGTAAATATTTTCTCCGGTTGGGGGAAATTCCTTTCAAAAAATTTGAAATTGTATAAGTACTGATTTTAAGAGGTAGCACGCGTAGTTTTGGTCTCAAAACTACGCGTGCTACCTCTTAAAATGGTTTGGTGGTGGTGGTGGTTCTGCTTTGGTGGCGTAGTTAGTTGCATTGCGTGGTACGACATTACTCTAAATTTATAAGTTCGAATCCCTGTTTAGGCAAAGTGGCTTTCTGTCCTATAAGCCCGGAGTCTGGAATTTGTCCTCTATTTAGAGAAAAGCTCGCCCTCTATCACGCTATGAAACAGATCACAGAGAAAAGTGGATAAAAGATCGAATTAATAGTTGCCATTGGTATTTATTAGATTACCGCTCAGGGTGGCAAAAATCTATCTCTCATTGGCAGTAACAGCTACATATCGAAACCTCGGTAAAATATAGAACTAAATTTTAATATTGACAAATTAACTTTAAAACGAAAAAACAAAATGGCTCCACCAAAGCAAGTTCCTCACATTCCTGGTCAGGTTATAACTCAGATCTGCAGTCGAGAGACAATACGGTTGCATAACTGTCCGATGATGTGATACGGCGGCTCCCAACGCCATTGAAGCCTTGGGATGTGTGCCTCAGCAGTCCCACGGCTTTGGGTTATCTTAAACGCTATAAACTGACCTTAATAGCTGCTACGATGGCACGCGATTGCGCGGTACAGTCTTCCTAGATTTAGTTTAGCATTTGTTTGAATTAATTAGCTTCGCTTGAGCTGTGATGCTAAGTTATGAAATGAAATGATTAATTTGAATCCGTAAAATGTTATACATTATTTAGATTCCGTCAATATTAACTCTACCATTTCGGAAAGCAGTTCTCACCAGAGAAGAACGGGCAAGAAACTCTGGATACTCTGGTTAACTCTGGTTATGGATTTGAGAGTCTACTAATCGACTTTCAATTAATTTTACAATTTTTGGAATTTGAGAGTTGTGCATCATATAGCGGCAGGTTATTCATCCTTTAATAAATAAGTGAAGAGAAATTGGTACGATATTTTTGCCAACAAACGTGGTTGAATGAATTGGTTTTGCAAAACTGCTTTATGTTCATGACCCATCGATAAAACTGATGAACACATACACTTTGAAAGAAAACATCACGCGCGCTAATCCGCGACCAAAAACTAATACAAATAGTGCTTCATTTGTATTGATTGCCATCTAACATTCTAAATGCTTTCAAAATCGAATTGTTTTAAGCATCTACATTGTTAAATAAAGATAAATTTAAAGGTTTGTATAATGTCTTTATAAACGCATTTAATATATTGTGAATCTAAAGGTGTCTTAGTAAATGTTTTTTGTTTCTGTTGATTTCCGTCGTGTGGCGTTGTTGTTTTGCTTTGTGTCAAAATATATTGAACAGTTTGTTTAGCGTACGAATTAATAATTGTAAATTAAAGAAATCTTACTCTTTATTTAAATATAGTCATAACCCAACATATATCTTATATGTGAATACTATGTCGCTCTACATTAAATTTCAACTCTAAACCCGCTGGTAATTTGATAGTTACCGTTTGGATAAGCGGCAAGTGATGGTGAATGTTCCCAGCATTGTTCGCGGGGTCGACACCCGCGCCGTCGTTACATTTCTTGTCTAATTAATTTAGGATTTTAACTCGGTCCAGATATTAGATCAATGATGCCGCGTATGGTAAAATGTTTAGGGTTGCCACGTGTTGCATTTCAAAAATTGTTTAAATATTTAAAGCTCATAAGATAAAAACAATTGTAAGTGGTATAATAATTAAGCACAAATAGTATTTCGTAATTCTTTTTTTGTCTTATAAAAAATATGTAAAAACCATTGCGTTGACAACCCTACTTTAGATATCAATGCACGCACACCCGCGCCATTTTAAATAGAAAGCCTTATTATAATTAAAATTACACAAGTGTGAATTTTATGTGCGGCAATGAATTTTTATATGGTATTGTTATTTGAACATGCTTTTGTTATTTTACGAGCGTTTTAAGAGAATCAGATAAAGCCTCTGTTTGTATAAGCCGTGATGAATTAAATATTAGAGACAAACGCGCAATTGGGGCATCTGATGGTACACAGGGTCATTCCGGCAATGCGTTAATGAATGAAACCACATACTCGTCTTTATATAATATTATCAGCTCTGTATCTGTACTGTCCCAATGCTGGGCACGGGCCTCTTCTACACTACTGAGAGGGATTAGCTCTTAGTCCACCACGCTGGCCTCTTACGGATTGGACTTCTCAGGTATGTAGGTGTGCTCACGATATTTTAATTCACAAAAAATACACACATAATTTTAGAAAATTCAGCGGTGTGTTCTTGGGATTTGAACCTGCGGACATTCCTCTCGGCAGTCCGTTCCACACTCAACTAGGCTATCGCCGCTTCAATGCTCGTCATTTCTGCTAAAATTGCGCTTAAAATCATCCATGGTTAACGAATATACCCAAAAAGCCCAGTTTTACTTTTCTGATTTTTTATCATTTTAAATTTAGTGCAAATATGTACATTTTCAGTCAGAATGTATTTCTGGTCGAAAATGTGATTTTATCACTGTGACGAATTCTCTTATAGTAGTAGCGCCATTAGGGCATGTAAAATTAAAAATACCTTATTGATTTACGTTTATTCATTGGAAATTTACCTATACACTTATAATTTTACTTCTACGGTTTGAGTTTTTTCAAGAAAATATATATATGTGGTTTTATTTAGTAACCCTGTAGTATAATACTTGTAACATTCGAAGAATTTTGAAAGCCTAGCCTGTATTTGAGGAAAAAAAATATGAAATACTGCATCTAAAGTACAAGTTACTGTTGTCTACACCTGGCTCCGGTAATGTAAATTTTCCTTCGATGTATGTAGCATACTATTAGGGAATAAAAAAGTTAAAAAAAGTAATGAGATAGTTCCAGTGATTAACACATTCAAACAAATCATTATCATTTCAGCCGGGAATTGTCCACTGCTGAACATAATACATAATTTAATTCAAAGAAATAAACATTAGAAACTTTATATTAGTATAGATATGTATGTTGTTAACATTGTTGATATAGCCAATACACGAGCGAGCTAATATATAAAAAACATACAGATTCTTACACGAAATAAAATATAAACACTATCGGTGACATAGACATACAAAGCCTATAGCTGTGCGTGCGCCAGTGGCACGGTGACTCAGATGTACTTATGTAACTGATTAGTTCATAGTGCTCAGTACTTGGTTATTATGTAGTTTTAAAGAATGCCACTACTACTCTAAAATAATTCGTCGCAGCAGCAACATTACACTTTCAGACAGAAATACTCTCTTTCACACACACCATAGCTAAACTAAACTAAATCGGAAATGTGATTTTTGCCACAATGATAGCAGAGGTAACAAGTATGTGCTTTCATCTATTCGCAATGTCGAAATGACTCAATATGAAACGGTTTTTGTTGCTTATATTATTATAACTTACCATTCTAAATACACTATTATTATAACAAATATTTATAATATTGTTTTTCCTCCATAGTGATGCGTTAAAAGCTAAATTACTCTTAAGGTTCAAAACAGGATGCTAACCCATTCATATTACGTCAAACTGGATTCATTCATAAATATCCATTCATGTTTTCCTGTGCCGCATTACCTATAGGGATTGTGGGGGAAAATACTAATACTCACTTATAGGGTTCTAGGAATAATACTAATTTCGTATGTGAAAGAACAAAGATTATTTCTTTTATTTATAATAATATCAGCCCTGTATTATATACCGTCCCACTGTTGGGCACGGGCCTCCTCTACTACTGAAAGGGAATAGGCCTTAGTCCACCACGCTGGCCTAGTGCGGGTTGGTCGACTTCACACACCCTCGAAAATTTATAATAGAGAATTTCTCAGGTACACAGATTTCCTCACGATGTTTTCCTTCACCGTTTAAGCAAGCGATAATTCACAAAGAATACACACATCATTTTTTAGAAAAGTCAGAGGTGTGTGCCCTTGGGATTTGAACCTGCGGACATTCGTCTCGGCAGTCATCATTTTCTTTATATCTGCACGATAAACTGAACCCACTGCACCTGATGGTAAGCGGAGTGGAGTCCACAGCATCGACTGACGAGATCCCTCACAAGTTGATACAAGACTTCGTGTTAGTGAGAGAGTGAGTGATGTTTGTAATTGTGCCTAAAGAGGTATCTCGCTGTTGCTTGTTATCTTCTTCATGGTAAATGCGCAATCCCAAATATTTCTTCTCTATTCGAATCTTTATGCATTCATTTTAGGCAGTGCATCCCTAATTAGTGTAAATTTTAATCTAGGACCGGGATTAAAAGATTAATCGCTTTTTTCAAAAATGATTTCGTTTCGTTCCGCGTTAACCATTACACAAATACGCTTTATAATTATAATTTCTGATTAATATAGACATTTATACACAAAAATCGACTTTATATACGAACTAGATTGTAAACCGGTTAACGCGTATTATATGGTTTTTAATATAACCCAGGTTAAGCCCTTAAAAGGGTAATTTTTACGGTTCTTTTTAATAGGTTGTTAATACCAACTACCAACGTGCTTATTTGCCTACAAAATGAGAATATATAACAATCATGTAGCTTTAACAAGGCCGAATATAATAAATTTGCAGTATATTTAGCAATATTGTGCGCAGTTCCGACGTGCATAGCCTTGTCAGAATGCGGACCGATGCTGTATAACTATAAATATTGTAGATATGTATATAGAAAAGATGCTTGTTTGTCCGTGTTGTTTCACCAGACTTCAAGACACTGAGCTCATTCTGCGTAGATCGGACTGTCTATTTATAAATTTTAAAAAATAATTGATCTTTTGTATCATTGTAAAATGTAGGTAGATATTGTAACTTTGACTTTTCGGATGACCAGCATATCAGTTCCCCTGAGACAATGAAGGTTACAAACTCTTGGAAAGGTCGGGGAAAATTATAATATATTACTTAATTGATTGCTTTCCGAACTAGTGGTAGAGTTAATATTGACGGAATCTAAATAATGTGTAACATTTTATAGGCTAAAACAAATTATTTATTTCATTTTAAGTAAAATGTGAAACAAAATATCGCAGAGACAATATCCAAAATAGAACACAACAATGTTTCCATAAAGCTGTTAATAAAAAAAAATCAAGCAAAGCTCGTAACAATAACATGTATATAAATTTCTAAAGCTCGCGATGCCTGCATTGCCGAGCTTTCCGACCTTGACATATCCATTCCGTATTTAGACAGTTTTCAAGAACTGCACGTGAAATTTTTCATGACTTAAGTACGTTTCGAAAAACTGCATTCTCCAGCAAGGTTATGGTTTGTTAACATGCATATATGCATTTTATGTTTAAACAATGTGAGGTACGCTATTAAACCAATTTAGAAAACATCAAAGCTTATGTTATGTTAACTGACTTACGAATTCGTAAACGTGTTATACGTGAGTGGAACGACTGATAACAGATCATCGGTAAAGTATGTTTATCAAACAAAAACAAACACACATCACGCATTTATCCCACAAGGGGTGTGCAGAGGTGTAGCCAATGCACCAACTATTCATAAAGTGTGTTCCGTCATGATGTGATAGGGAGTGAGCCTATCGCCATGTCGGGCACAAAGTTCACTCTCCAGGCTGATATTGAGCAGAAAACCCAAATCACTTTGCCCGACTCGGGATTCGAACCCAGGAGTTTAGAGCGTTACCGTACCGCGCATGCAGTGCAACTACGCCACCGAGGTACTATCCATCAATTATGAAAATAATGAATACAAAAGCACTGTTTAATTCTTCAAGTCTAACCACCAGCTTTTAATCGTACAAAATCTTACACGAAACCTAAGACTAATTTGAGCAAATTTGCATAATTTCGCAACGTTTGTTAATTGTTAATTGAGCGTGCATAATAACGTGAACCGAAATGGTATGCCGGCGTGACGAGTGTATTATCTATATCATCATGCGAGCCACTGGGATTAACGATCTGTGACAGGTTAGTACAGAATGGGAGAAACGATACGCCAGGAACCAGAGTTCAATCCTGTTTAATAAATGTTTGTGTTTACGCGAATGTAAGACATTGAAATAAAACTATCTTACGGAGTTTATCGCGGTTTTTATATTATAATTCTCTCAGTTTCGAAGACTTTGCAGCCTGTGATCACGGGGGCTGGGGTGTTGGACATCCGAAAATTTTTATTCTCAAAGAGTTGTTAGGGTTTTATCGCTTTACTAAATATTCTCCGAGTTTTTTTTTATGATAAAATCCAGTTACGACGTAAGACTATGCCTGTTCTGAAATTAACAAGTATTATTGAAGTGTATATACTCCCATCTGCTTCTATCCCATTTTATATTAGTTTAGTGTAATAAACTTTCTCAACCATATACTAAATTGAGTGCAAAATAAATTTGGCTTAGTATTTTTACTGCCATCAAATCCATCCAGTCTCAGTTAGACCGTTACAAAGTGCTGCTTGACATGAAATCAAACCCCGCCACTCTGGGTCTATGAAAGCCTATTAGTCTACCCCTAAACCAAGGAGATTAAATGTGTATAAATAATATGGACAGTATATATAGTTTGATTTGAATAATTATAATTAATCAAATAATTATTATATTATAAACCAAATTGATATAAAACATTGCTAATGAAACACAAATACACGTTTCCCTAGACCGTTTTCTCTTGGGCTACAATGGCCCGTTTCGGCCGAAAATGTCCGGTTTCCGCCGCGGCGCCGGCCGTCCTGTCCCTATATATCGGAAAGATTTATCGACGAAGGGTTGTTGACCTCTTTAGGGTTGTCTTAGATGTTAAAAGGGTGGATAAAAGGCTTAATTAGGTAGTTAGATTATTGAAGGTTTTTTTCATAAAGTTATTCTTCTTTCATAAATACAAATTATAATCCGCACTAACAAGGGTGTCGCCAAGAGGGGCAGGGAGAGGCCGCTGTCCCTCTAGAGATTCTAAAAAAGTTGACAAATTTACCACAACCAAAGTCTTAAGTCTTCGACTAGACTTGCTTCCGAACATTCCGAATTCGCCAATTCCATTCCTAATATTCCGTACGCTCTGCTCTATGTTATTGTTAAAGCGCGACATGGGCAGTGGGACAGTAACATGCGTTCTCGACTTTACCTACAATTCAGACTTTTCTCATTCTACATATCAACTTGCCCCAAGGCCATCACCTGGCGACTCTTGCGCACTAATAAGCTGAAGAGTTTGTTTGTTTGAGCGCACTAATCTCAAGAACTACTAATTTTTGATTTTTTACTAATAGGAAGACGGGAGACGTAGCGTAGCCAGGCCCCCCACGAGATGTACCGACGATCTGGTGAGGGTCGCCGGAGTCTGATGGATGAGGGCGGCCCAGAACCGGCCCCTGTGGCGCTCAATGGGGGAGACTTATATCCAGCAGTGGACGATCCCCGGCTGAAATGATGATGATGACTAATATGAAGCTACATTACTCCCGAATACTACTACTAGTGTACTTTTTCTCCCGCGAAATTATTTATCCCGATAAAATTCACACACGGGCGGAACCGCAGGCGACAGTCGCAATAGTAATACATATTCAGATATAATAATGTACTGGGTATAAATAGTGTGAGAAAGTTATTTCGTTTGACATAAAATGAAGCGAGGCGTTTTGCCAAGAAGCAATAACAAGAGAAACGTTTAAAAAAATGCAAATAAAAATATACATAACCTTACGTATTACATTCAAAAATTACGCCTCTTGTATCTTTTTCCTCGTTTGTTATTTATGTCTTATGAAGTTATAGTGGGAATATCCAGTCACTTTTTTATTCGATAGACAAAAATATTATAATGGTATTTACTGGTGGTAAGTCTCTCATATGTGAGAGTTCGCCTGGGCAGGTATCACAAGCAACAGTGTGTTGTCACTGTTGTGTTTCGGTTTCAAGAACATGTCAGTGTAACTATTGGACACAGTAAGAATTAACATCTCATGTCTCAGAATGGCGAGCGCAGTGGAATACCAAACAATTCTTTGTAATTCAAGGTGTTGGATAGTCTTCTACTGTTTATGGGCGGTCGTAATACTTCCCATTAGGCAGCTGCAAGCTCGTCTCGTCATACAAAGCAATAAACCAAAAATTGGTTTCATTCTCAGATTCTCATTACTCTTTAAAACTACAACGCTTTCAATATAAATAAATTTGCTTCAAATAAGAATTCGATAAATATTTTTAGTGCGTCCGTTACAAAAGCCCTATGTACACCAGATGCCAAGGGTGAATATTTACATAAATTTCGCATCATAAATAAACGTAACAAATTGCACGGCACTTCGCAATTATCCTTTACCCGCCAATATCCTGGCGGAAGCAGATACCATCGAGGGTTGCTGGCGGATACAATGTGCTATCATGATGGGGAAGATACGACACGACTGGAAGGATCAGACGTGTATTTTTAGGTTATGTACTTTTTGCTTGGGGGTCTGTATGTGTAAAAATCCATAAGTGAAGAGATAAATATGATTTTTCTAAATTATAGATGCTTATTCTTATTCCTGAGTGTTAAAAGTTGCTTTTTATCTAAATTGATACAGGCGGAATATCGGGAAGGAAATATTATTCTAATCGCCTACTCGTTAGGTCTCTACCCTCTAGGTAGGGAAAGCCATATTGCAGTGTCTATTTCTTCCGCCAAGCAATGTGGCAGCACAGTTGTGTTCCCGTTCGAAGGGCACTGTAGCCTATTTTGTTACTGGGCTTTATGAGACTTATGTCAAGATGACGAGCGCAGTGCAGTATCTCGCAGTCCTGTGTCATTCTAAGTTTTGGTGGTGTTGCTTCTGTCTATATATCAGTGGTAAAGGGTGAAATTATTTAAAAGGTAACCTGAGGAAAAAATGCCTTAGTTAACATCGCGATCAATTTAACCATAAACGAAACCAAGACAAACGTAAATAAACCTAAAAGGGAAGAAGATAGGCATCATATCGTACGGACGTTCGTCACTTCTATATATTGCTATAAGAAGAGCGGCTAGCTCGTCCCATGACTTATTTCGATAAAAAATAATAACTGTTATAAACCTCACCTCATCACAAGCCGAGCACCTTGGCTTGAGGGTTTCAGCATGATGCCTCCCGCAATATAGCCTGCCGTCCTTCCAGAAGTAGACCAGGTCGATGAGGAGCTCCTGGCAGGTGCAGCAGACGAAGCAGCCAGGATGCCAGCGCGCGGAGGGACCGGCTCTCGCTGCAGAGA
This sequence comes from Manduca sexta, assembly GCF_014839805.1. Lineage (NCBI taxonomy): Eukaryota > Metazoa > Arthropoda > Insecta > Lepidoptera > Sphingidae > Manduca > Manduca sexta. Next base: position 1,853,573 of record NC_051130.1, read on the forward strand.
CACACATGTCGCCTGCTGACATGGTCTCTTCACACTGTGGGAGGAAGAGGAGATTAGTATCTAAGAAAATTGACAAAAACCATAAAACGTATAATAGGTAACAATAAAAATATTATTTTCCTTGATTGAACATCTTAAAATTATAAATACCGTAATATTTCCCTGCAATAAATTGACAGCGTCTACGCGATGTCTTAAAGTTTTGACCGATATATTCAGTTTTTTAAAACTGTTCCCCGAACTAACGTAGAATAAAAATTGAATAAAATTTTGATTATCAACATATTTTCATTTCCAATGGATCTCAAACTCTTCCTTAATTAACAAGCATATCAATCGATAGGTTTTAAAACTTAGAATATAGCTTAGGTAACCTTGTCGCATACCGACAGAAGGTCGTCAATTGTCCCCGATATGGCGGACGGACCAACGACCGCGGCTGCCTGCTACAAAAATTTATTGCAATAATACTTATAAAAGGGAGCATGTTGGACAAAAAACTTTGTGACAGAACCAGCAACGAAACTCTCGGAAGACACACAAAAGTTAAGGATGTTAAAGGTAGGACGGTGGTTCAAAACCCGAGACACACTCCTAACATTACGAAGTTACGTGTTTGTTGATTAATAAAAATATTTTATAACTTTACAGCGACGAAATACGTCGTCAGAACACCAACATATTTAGAGTTCTCTACAAGAATTTCGAGGGTATGTGAAGTTTGCCTGCACTAGGCCTATCCTTTAATGAAAATCATAAAAGTGCGTACAAATAGTTCAGCAGAAGTGGACAAAACAATAGTATGATACGGATAAAGACTATCAAATGGTTAGACTTTCCCATGCCACAAGACATCGGATTATTATGCACTATCAAAATGCCGAAATATGCAAGCAAATATGCATTAAAAAAGGGCGAAATATGCACCATCAAAAAACTTTTTATTTAAAGTATTTACGTCTATTTCTAAGTTGTATTTATATGGTATACATATATTTAAATATAAATATGTGATATAACCTAGCGAATAATATTCTATATAAATAGTGGCCGATCTCAATGAGCAAACTTCGGCTGATCACGAGATCACTACGCGCGAATCATATTAATCATATTTCGACGGTCATATCTTATTCATAAAGCTGTGGACGGTGTCATGCTAATATGCGCAAGTATTTATCAATGGCTGGAATAACTCGATCTGCCTTTGATAAAAAAATTGTCTATATTTATTGTGAATGCTTCAAAATCTTTTTTTATGTAAAATATGAAAGAGATCATGGTTAGCCGATTGGCATTCCCAGGCCATCGTCCTAGATCAACAATAGTGTTTTTCTAGAGCGCTAGCAAGTGTATCAAGTTCGGTCGTCTTTGTGAAAAACTCGCCGCTGAAGGTTGGCTAACGTGTTGCTTTCTGGAAAAACTAGTAAAAATCTAGTCCATCTTTAAGGTCGCAATAATTGGTGCACCAATTGTTTTTTTTTATTTCAAACCTAACTGAACTCTCTTCGTGATTTTATTACTGAAAAGTTATTATATCATAATTTTTTCTTTTTTTAATGTTTTTTTTCATTATGTATGTTATGTTTTCGTCTTACATGGCCATCCTTGTATGTTCTGAAAAAAAAGACATGAATTTTAACTAAAATATCTCCTTTTTATACAGAATTAAGGATATATCAATTCATATTTCCTGTATAACCTCATCCATAAGACGTCATCTCCTATGTAACAGACAGTAAAACCCGCCAGTGAGTAGGAAGTTATTATTCAACTCCCAAAATTGAACCACTACGATGCCGCGGTATGGTAATGAGATTCATTCATACATTTGACTACTGAGCATTAGTCATACGGTCGTAATTAGCTCGGATTATTGTAGTTAGTACAAGAAAGAGGGAATAAGCCGCGGCGCAGACTTGCTTCATTGATATATCAAAAACGCAAAATGGTGTCAAAATACTTTCAAGTCATTTACATAAATTGACTATAGTTACCTAAAGATAGTTTAAAGCAATGAAATTGAAGATATAAGGTAATTCAATTACTGAACTAATAGATAGAATATTAGTTAATTAGTTGACATTAAATCTCTCGGCGCTTTTTTAGAAATTTATCACCACAATCCTTGATAGCCCATGTCGGAAGGGTCAAAACCCAAATGCACACATCTTTGACTTTTCTAAAATCATGTGTGTATTCTTTATAAATTATCGCTTGCTATAACGGTGAAGGAAAACATCATGAGAAACCTGCATATCTGAGATATTCTCTATAGGAATCTTGAGGGTGTGTAAAGTCTAAAAATTCGCACTAGCAGCGTGGTGGACTAAGGCCTAAACCCTTTCAGTAGTAGAGGAGACCCGTGCCCAACAGTGGGACAGTATATAATACAGGGCTGATATTATGACAAGAAATGCGTAACAATGGGATTTTTTAAAACTCTTCAATCCACAGCTGGCAAATGCTTATAATCTCTTTACTATTATATAGTAAAAACAGTAAAATAAAGATGTTTTAATAACATGATAGTATAATGGAAATATGTTCTTATGGCCGCGGAATCCCTTTCAATGTTTGTTTTAACTTGCAGTCAGCTGATTCACGCATTCTTTGCTCTGGGTATGTAGGCGGCAGGAATGGAATGTTATTTGTTCTATAAATTAATAAATTAAGTCTTAAGTGTTTATAAGCTTGGAGCGTAAGAAGCATTGGTTATCTAACTTAGCAATTAAAGTTTTTCATTGTTAATGTGAACACTATTTATGTGCATTTCAACTTGTTTCTTTTGAGATAAACTGTGACAAATACCTCCTTAATATTTACTAGCACAGCTAGAGAGTCATTGTTATTTCACGCATTTTTTTTCGAACAGTATACCTATTTATGTCTTAAACATTTGAAACTATGGTTATCTATACTATTATATAAAGCTGAAGAGTTTGTTTGTTTGTTTGTTTGTTTGTTTGTTTGTTTGTTTGTTTGTTTGTTTGTTTGAACGCGCTAATCTCAGGAACTACCAGTCCAAATTGAAAAATTATTTTTGCGTTGGATAGCCCTTTGTTCGTGGAGTGCTATAGGCTATATATCATCACGCTATACCCAATAGGAGCGGGGCAGTAATGGCTAATCTCAGGAACTACCGGTCCAAACTGAAAAATTCTTTTTGTGTTGGATAGCCCTTTATTCGTGGAGTGCTATAGGCTATATATCATCACGCTATGACCAATAGGAGCGGGGCAGTAATGGGTAATCTCAGGAACTACCGGTCCAAACTGAAAAATTCTTTTTGTGTTGGATAGCCCTTTATTCGTGGAGTGCTATAGGCTATATATCATCACGATATGACCAATAGGAGCGGAGCAGTAATGACTAATCTCAGGAACTACCGGTTCGAACTGAAAAATTCTTTTTGTGTTGGATAGCTCTTTATTAGTGTAGTGCTATAGGCTATATATCATCACGCTATGACCAATAGGAGCGGAGCAGTAATGGCTAATCTCAGGAACTACCGGTTCAAACTGAAAAAATATTTTTGTGTTGGATAGTTCTTTGTTCGTGGAGTACTATGGGGTATATATCATCACGCTATGACCAATAGGAGCGGAGCAGTAATGGCTAATCTCAGGAACTATCAGATCGTTCTGAAAAAAATATTTTTGTGTTGGATAGCACTTTGTTCCTGGAGTGCTATAGGCTATATATCATCACGCTATGACTAATAGGAGCGGAGCAGTAATGGCTAATCTCAGGAACTACCGTGTTTGAACTGAAAAAATCTTTTTGTGTTGGATAGCCCTTTGTTCCTGGAGTGCTATAGGCTATATATCATCACGCTATGACCAATCGGAGCGGAGCAGTAATGAAACATGTTGCAAAAACGGGGAAAAATTATTAGTTTTGAGAGCTTCCGTTGCGTGCGCTGCGTAAACGGTTAAAGTTATGCAACAATGATGTATGACGGGATTATTCCTCTTAAAAAGTTCTAAAAAATATATTATAAAACAAAAGTCCTCCGCTGCATCTGTCTGCCTGAACGTGTTAAACTCAAAAACTACCCAACGTATTAAGATGAAATTTGGTATGGAGACAGTTTGAGAGGCTCCCGGGAAACTACTACTTTTATAACGGAAAACTTTAGCCTAAAAAACTGTTTAACGCGGGCGGAGCCGCGGGTAAAAGCTAGTTAATAATAATTATGTTAGATATTTTTTTTTTTTAAATATTTTCCTATTCAGAATTAGATACTCTCGGAGCCCGTTACATTTTTTGGAATTGTTTTTGGAAACAAACTTTAAAAGCATCATAATTATGTTGACTATAGTACAAAAATGCGGATCGCAAAACTAAAATTCCTCAATTTTATTGCACAGGCGGCAGATCTTTACTAATGTTTTTTCCTTACGCGTCGTCGATCAGCCAAGGCGAAGGTAGCGCGCGCTTCGGCCCCGAGCACGTCCCAAAACTTCCCAGAAGGGTTTATTGTGCCTTTACGTGATATTTCGCAGTTTTGGAACAGATGCGATGCGCGATTGTCATTTTGGTATTTGATGTCTTTTAATTATGTGTTTTACAAGTGATAGGGGTATAAAACTCATCGTAAAAACGGTTTTGATGAAAATATCATGCTTAAAAATATGTATTGAGGAAGACATGATTTTTTATGAGACTAGGCGCTTGTTTCACGATGTTTGACTGCACGATACTATTCTAATATAATATTATAGGCCGACCAAATACAAAAGTAAACATCCAAAATAAATTCTCAACAAAAGAGTCACTATATGCATTATATAGCTTGCATTAGCTAGTGTAAGTGTAAATGAATTACTTGATAGAATATTTTTATTAATTTAGTTTTGGTAGAGAAAACTTGATTCTCTTTTAAACAATTTGATACTGTGAGGACTTTACTTACATTGGCTTACCTAGTGTTTTTTATCTGCACCATCTCAGATTAACTGGTAGAGAATGCCTGTGGCATTAACTCCGCCTTGACATGGTAATAAGTATAAAGTGCATTAAATAAATTAATTAATTATATTTATGCCGGTTATTTGTTAAAGAAAAAACAATTTTTAAATATATTTTTTTAATTCTTTGAATGACGAGACGAGCTTGCCGTTCGCCTGATGGTAAGCGATACAACAGCCCATGAACAGTAGAAACACCATCCAATACAATTACAAAGTATTGTTTGGTGTTCCACTGCGCTTGCCATTCTGAGACATTAGATGTTAAGTCTTATGTTCAGTAGTTACACTGGCTACAACGCCCTTCAAAGCGGAACGCTTGGTGGCAAATAGACATTGCGGTGATTCTACCCACGCGGACTCTCACATATGATAGACCTATCACCAGTAAATTATGAATGTAGATTAATATTTCCCTATAGATCGCTACAGAGAAAGGGTCTTTGGTATTAGAAAAGGCTTTTAAAACGCAAAGCCGCCACCATCTGGTAGATTAATAAATCAGATACTGTTTCCAAACGTTATTACAAATAAGGATCAATTTTAACAACGTATCGGTAACAACCTAACAATAGCATAGACAATGCCGCAAGGACGTCTATTACTTCCGCGACACGCGCCGCCAAAAATGGGACTGATTTGAATTTAATCACCATTGTTTAAGACAACGGAACTTTACCTGTAGATGTATAACAGGACTTCATGGTATTGTTCAGTTAATATAAGAACATTCCTGTGTTACATACTGTCCTTGCTGAGCACGGGCCTCATTTACTATTGAAGGTTTAGGTCTTAGTCCACCAAGGCCTGGTGCGGGTTGGTAGACTTCGCAGTAAATTCTCAGTGAGGTATATAGGTTTAAGTGAATATGTAGCATGAAAATACAGTGCAGATCAGAGATGAAAGATCTAGCAAAGTAATATGGCAATATGCTTGAAATCGTGTTTTCCATAGACGAACATTAACTTGATATAAGGGAGAATAAGGAATATCGTACATATCATCTATAATGTCGAATATCAAAAGATTTACATAGGTCGTTGGTCGCTGGAATTTTGCCGGTACTCTACTGATTGTAAATTAGCAGACACAAAAACGCTCCAGAACTAGCCAATATTTAGGGTTTTCATTGCGTTGGCAGCTGATATCTTATCGCCAATAGTCTTGTATAATATTAGCTATGATTTTAGTTATATATTCAAACTCTGCATTTATGTTAACTATAAATATTTGTTTGGGGCTAGAGGAGGGTCTAAGGCCTGGCCGTTGTGAGTTTATAAATCCCTCTTTAGGGCTCTGTATGTCTGGTACTAAAATAAGTAAATCACCAATAGAATTTTACCTCTGGAACCTACAACAATACTAAAAGGTATGACTGCACTCTTTGGACCTTTGGAATCTTCACAATTCAGTGGAGACAAAAACACGTCCGGCCCAAAATACTCAATCAGACATATTCAAATAGGTCCATGAGTAATGCAGTGAACTTTCACTAGTTGGTACGTGCTCGGCGGCTGGCGGTCAGCTGAGCGGAAACGGACGTGACGTCACGGGATGTTACCGTAGGTTGGCACTCGCGTCTCGTGCGCGCGTCTGTACGCTCATGCTGGCGACGTCAGACAAGACATACTTGGCCATGTTTTCCAAATCTGATTAGCTGGATCTTTTACTGGACTATATCTCTTTCCTCTCAGTAGAGGACGTCCGTGGTCAATAGAAGTATATGTTACAGGGCCGGTATTATAATATCTCTTTGCTGAATATACTTGGCCGTGTTTTCTTTGCTTTGATTAGCTGGTTCTACACGCTCTCTAATACAGTATCGTGGGGCGGATTTTATGGTGACATATCAATGCTTGGTGGTTAGACTGTCTGGGTGACACATTTATATTCGGTGCGCGGCACGACTCGCTCTGTTCTTGGGTATGAATCCCGGGTCGAGCAAGCTGATGCTGGGTTTTTCTTTTCATTATCAGCCTGAAGACTGGCATTAGTGCCCGACATGGCGATAGACTCGCACTCTATCACATCATGTGTCGGAACATATGAGGAAAAGTGTTTGACCCAGTTGCACCTCTACGTATCCTTTCGGGTATAAAAGCGGCATATGTTAATGGTTCACTAACACTTCCCAGAGCTCACGATGCACGAATCCCATTTCAGCGATCACACACATAGCAAATTCACAACAGGCCGCAAAAAATAAAAACAAACAAAATGAAAATTAGAGAGGCGGCTTCGGCCACCAAACCGGCGCTAATCTGCGGAGTAGATGATACAGTGGTTTGCCCCGCCCAGCCTCATTAGCCGACATCACAGGCGCCGATGGAAATGTGTGTTTTTACTCTTCTACTAGATAGCAGGTAAATTCAAAGGGGAGCCGACAATACCAATATCAATATTAGTAAATTTGACATGTTTGCAAAGATCAGATGGACGTTAGAACTTTCGCAAAAGACTATTTGATTTTATTGAATTTCACGAGAATTGGCGCTGTTTTACCTAATTAGAGAAACTGGTTTAGCAGTTGTGAAATATTGTTTTATAATAACCTGACGCTGTTCTTCATAATATATTCAGAAGTTCATATGTCATGTATATATATATATATAAGAATGGTATCGTGGGGCTTTAATCACGGTAGCTGGTAAAGCTAGCATTCAAGTTTGATTCCTTATGGAAAAGTGCAACAAAGTAATTTTCTTGGGATACATAAAGGCCCGTTATCTTTTATTAAATTAATAATTTCAATAGAGCATGAGTCACTTGAAATAAAAGTTAAAGGATTTCTGTATTATACGTGTTGAATATTTCACGATAACAATACGAATGAGATGACTATAAATGATTTAAAGAAAAACATGAGCGAAGGCGCAAACAAAATCAACTTGGACACCACTTAATCACCTCGCATAATTTACGGGTGGCAAAATGATTCTCGAAGCAAAAACTTTTCGGGAATGTAATTACAAGTATTTTTAACACAAATATTAGTGTGGGTCTCGGGCCACCAACGTGGACACGAAAAAACTATAATCATTGCGGAATCCACACCTATTTGGATAAGTTTTTTTCCTATTGCAATACAATTGGATCTTATAATGGAGGAACTAATTCGTGGTCCACAAAATGATATGTTAAAGTTTACTGACCAGCCACTATTATAGTAGAACTAGCTTTTGCTAGCGGCTTCCCCTGCATGAAGGAGTTTCTCAGAATGGAAAGTAGCCTTAAACCTTCACAAGGTCTTAAACTATCTCGATACCAAATTTCATAAAAATCCGTTCGGTAGATTTTGACAAGATTGATAACATGTAGACAGAAAAAAAGGGGACTTTATTTTATAATTTCTTATAGAAAGTTAGCGAACGAGTGAGTGGGTCTCATAATGGTAGCCTTTTAAATCTTAATGCTACAGGAATTGGATTCCTTACTGACCTATAAGGAAAGGAATGAGGAAGTTACTTTGTCGTCAATCTCATTGACCATTGCAAACATAAAAACGTCTCTTTACGGCAGTTTTTTAAAGATATCTTTATTTATGGTACGGGTAACTTGTATACTATACAATAATTTTAAATCTTACATAATCATTTACTCAACTTTATTATTTCAAAACTAAAGCACGTAAAATCGTTGGTCCTGCTTCTGATCCCTCTTCGATCATGTCGGATTGCCGTCTCACTGGACTATGAGAGTGAAGGAACAGAGAGAGCAAATGGTATTGCGCACACACTTGTGCATTATAATATCTCCTGCGCACTTGGCTGATCTCCGTGGAGACTGACCACCGTTGGCAATTCGGTTAGGAAGGGATTAATATTTAAAAATTAAAATTCTCTAAAATAACTTCATAAGATCGTTCCGTTAAAGATAACCGTTTCCTTCCTTAGCAACAAATCGGTATTCAATGTTTACAATTCCGAAATTTTCTACCAAACTACGTGCTGTGGAACTTCGTCAATCTGTTTGTCGATACTGCTAACACTTTCCTGGAACACGATCTGTACGTGATCCCGGTTCGACACGGCAGCACCGTGACACGACTGCGTGTCAATTCAACATCCATTACAGGCTTAGTTTGAATCAACGCAAAAAGTACAATAGAAAAAACGCAACGTACAAAGTTTTGTTTATTTTGCGCGTTGTGAGTTTGATTTGTGTTTTACTCGCTGAATGTAGATTTAATTTTACATTAAAAAAAAGCTATATAAATTCATAGTATTTTTTTTAAATATTGCACGCCTAACAACGCTAATTAATTAAGAACAATAATAATGATATTAATCTGGTAATGGATACAACAAATGGTGTCAGTCTGCCACGGCATATCAACATTTTGATACAATACCTATTCCATTGCCTGCTGTATATGTGATTCTTTGAGAATGTGTAGTAAAAGACGGTAATGTAAACGTGTTAAAAACGTCGCCATGGTTTGGATGCGGCGGCAAATCGTTAATGCAGCAGGGGGGCGCGCTGCAGGTATCTCGGACCAAAAAAATCTCACCTGGTCAAGTGTGAGAGTGATTTATTTAAATCGGGATCGGGAATAGATTATATCGCCATTTAACTAATATATCGTTAGTTTATTAATTTATCGATAGTGACTTGACTCCTTCCTGTGAGAGTATTCTCTTGAAGTAAAGGGTATTAAATCAAAATGAATTCTTGCTTATAAAAAATTACTTCACCATTTACAGTTGCACATTGTTTATCATTGTACGCTTGTAAGGTGGACTGGTAGAAAATATCTAGGGCTTTAAGTCTGCTTATATACTTCTCTAATATATATACATATTATAAAACGAAGTCCCCAAAAGCTGTTTGTCTGTATGTTATCGATTTTTTCAAAATCTACTAAACAGATTTTTATGAAATTTGATATGGTGATAGTTTAAGACCCTGGGAAGGTCATAGGTTACTTTCTATCGCGGTAAAAGTGCTTCACGTGGGTGAATTCACGAGCAAAAGCTAGTTAAGTGTATAAAGAAATGAATAAATATTGTGCTAGCAGTAAACGAATTTATTAAATCGGTAGTTTCACAGCTTAACCTCATACAAACTCAAACTTGCAAACATACATTACAGTACATTAAGAATCATATTTTTAAGGTTTTATATTATTATCGACAATTGAGGAAGTATAAAAATGTACACATTAAAATTGACCATAACATGATTGGTGGATTTACCTTTTGTAATGTCAAAAATACGAAACAATGTATATGTCAGTGGCTTTACTATTTGAAATGGCACAAAGAAACAAAGCAGGTCTAATTGAGACCAAATAACAAATCCTTTTACACGAATTTTGATATTGTAACAAAACTACCTAACGGACATTTTTGCGGTTTGTTATGTTTGATTTCACTCCCGACGTTTCGGAGATTGTAGTCTTTATAGTCAGCCCGATGACCGTTAAGTAGTTTAATTACAAGGGTGTGAACATTTTCTTTCAACCACGGAACTCTAAGGAAAGAAAAAAGACAAGGGCGGGTCGGCAAGTGGCGCGCGTGACGCGCGCGGTGTGGGAATCTTCCGCGCGCCGACGCGACATACCGATGTAGTGTGGACAGGGCTACGCTGCTCGGGTAAATACATCTAGAGATTAGTAACATCACGCTTGTGTCCTGATGGGTTGGGCAGAGGTGTGGGCAAAATGTAACTAGAGTCGAGTTAGACGGATTTTATAGGATAATGACATAAGGGTGATAAATTAAACATTTATACTAGTCAATATATCTAAAAGGCGTACTGTTTTTGTAGATAAATTTGCTAAGTTTAATGGGATTGAATTATAAATTCAAGACTAAAAGACTCTCAAACTGTATATCAAATTATAGTTAGTATTATTGTACTAATATAACGTATTCGTTATAATAATATTTCTCATACCTTTTACTATAAAATTGTAAGCGTATACAAAGCCCCAAATGTATTTTCCTACTTTCTCAATAACAGTTACATAAACGCAAAAACTTTAGCAATAGATATAGCCGTAAGGGCGAGTGTTTGGCAAAAAGATCTTTGGACGCAATTTTGTAGAGTTGGTCATACATTTTTGGTCAGATAAACGCCAACTTTGCCTCTTGAATGTTTGGCATAAACCCTTAATATGTACCTATGTGTTTTGTGTTTATAAAAAAATATAATATTTTAGTATACTTTTTTTGCTTCCAAGATTTTTATAAATGAAGTAAAGAAAATCTATCTTGACTGCAACTTATATGTCAATTATAATAAATCATGTTGCAGTTGAGTTTCCCGCGGTATTATTTTTCTTTAACATTTTATATGAATTTACATATTAAGTATGTAATACATATTAAGTATGTGTAATACTTAGCTTAAATCTTCTTAGTTTTGGCTCAATTTAAAATAATTTATAATTATTACATATACATTTTTATGGATACCAAAAACGGCACTGTTTATATAATAAATATATGACATAATACTTTCCTCATTGTACAATGATATGTATGGTGCAAAAAGCTACCGTATGCCAATTATTTCTTAAAGCCAAACACTACCGAACACTATTTACTCGTGGGTTAGAGTTGGCTTAATGTGAGAGCGGGTCGGTTTGCTCCCAGTGTTTGCTCTCTGCACCTCCATTAAGTAACGCGGCGCGATGTTCTTCGGTGGGAACTGTGATTAAACGTTTCGAATGCCTTGCGTATTTGTTGGGAACTTTCGTTTGGATTTTGATTACTTTAGGGTGAAGAATGTTTTGGATTGAGATAATATGGTACTGTGCTGGTTACTAGGTTAGGATTTTCTTTGGATATTATATTTCCTTTCATTTTGTTTAAATTTATGGAAAAGCAGTTAGTACTGATGTCTAGTTGTAGTGTATAATAGTATTGTTCACGATAGGAAACGTTTAGCTTTCTGCGAGTCTTAGTTTACCAAGGATGATTGACTTAAAATACTTTTAAATATCTTTTGTAAAATTCTGAGCTATGTGTAACATTTCACCTCGAATGGTTTTCTACAATGAAAGCATTATGATTATTTATATAAGATGCAAATTGGACTATTATTTCACAAAATAACTACTTTACATAAAACTCAACCCAGCATTTAGGACAAACGTAATTTTCAATGAAATCTAATCGAAGTGTTTAGTGGTGGGTCTTCCCGTTGTCTAACACAGTCATCAATGACAAAAAACCGGGTCCGAGCCGGGTCCATGTGGGATCGTGCGCCACGTCGATACACAAGCTATTGCCGTGGCCCTGCTTGCTAGTATTATTTATTATTGTATTGTGAACATCGAGTCGGGTAAGGGACATTATATTTTAATAAGTTTTGCTACAAATTGGACCATCTAGAGGGGTTGACGGCAGTAACGCTGTTTGTGAAAACTTCAACACACTTTTAACGCATTGATCCTCGCAGGGTATGCAGAGGTGTAACCAGGTCACCCACTTTTCGTCAAGTGTGTTCCGTCCCATGATGTGATAGGGGCGAGTCCGTCGGCATATCAGGTAAAAATTACAGACTCCGAGTTGATACTGAGTAGAAAAACCCAAATATCAATTTTCCCGACACGGGATTCAAACCTAGGACCTCATAGCGCTGCCGTATCGCACATGCAGTATAACTACGCCGCCGAGGCTATCCGGTAAAGGACACTAAATTTTAACAAAGTTATCTACAAAAGGAACCATCTAGAGGGTGTTGACAGCAATAAAGCTGCTAGTGAAAACGAAGTCTGTATTATGCTACATATTGCCTATAATAGAATAGATAGATTTGGTATCACCGTGCAACAGAACATCGACGTGAACTAACATCATTGCTGTTGCTTTTCGTTTGGTTAGACTTTGTCGCCCTTAAACCCACCACTACTACTCCTGTAGGGATCATCAGAGGAACGCATTTTATGACATGGTGAAGCTCGGTGAGTCTGAGGGAACACTAATTTATCTTTATTCAGCAACGAAATTAATCAAATAAAAAGATAGGGAAGAGTTGTATATATTTATTGTCCACTCCTTAGCAATTTTCGTTTGGACGGGAAAGTTTTTGGAAGCTTGGTCAAGCCATTCCATCTTAATCACTATTTTCTCCTTGAAGGTCGGATCGGAATATAGATGTTTATTAACAATCATGATTTACAATCAGATGACTCATTCAAGAGTCCTTTGGCACGAAAATAATAAACGTTCGATAACACAATCAAAGCCTCATATCAAGAAAACACACAAACGAACCATAGAACATTTATTTAGGAATAACATGTTTCCGAAATAGATCGATAACCTGTCCCTGTTTATGCGTTCTGTTGGAACAAGTTTTTTTAAACAATAACCTGAGGATAATTAAAAGTGGAGGCTCGGTCACATTACTCTTCCTTTTTTTCTATTCGAGGAATGTGAGCTGATTAACTTCGGCGTTGACTAATTGACCTGTCTTTTTTATCTTTTCCTTTTTTCTAGATTTGTGATTGATTGCATCAATGTTTATCTTTTTCTAGTCATGATTGAAATTGCTTTTAGTCTTTGGTCTAGTGTTTACTATAGTTTATCTTTTTAATTTTATAAAATTTTAATTGATCTGGTTGTAAAATTAGATTGTTAAACAAATAAACTCTTCAACTTAATTTGATAGTATGTGCTAAAATAACACAGATCTCCTTTACCAAGTTGTGGAAAAACTAAAATGACATTCTAATGTTCTTTATTATTAAGTGTGAATTGTCTTAGCTTATGCTATTATATATACAAATAGATATTACACATAACTAGAAATTAAGATATAATCAATTAAATAACATCAATATTTAAAATTCCTGATATTGTGATCAGATAAGATATCCGGTTATCTTCGAGTTCTTTTTAAATATAATTTAAATGATACAGAAATATTTATGTAAATGCAAGGCCATTACGAAAGGACCTCGCTCGCGGTGTTGCGTTCCAAACATTTTTGCACTCATATCGTTAGGAGCAGACAGTTAAGGTAACAGAGGCAAGAAGATCGAGTTATAGCGGACTTTAAGAGAGGTGTGCTTATGTCCCACAGTGGACTTATAATAATAACAAAGAAGGACTAGATAGAGTTGATGAAATTTTCAAAAAAAAAGTTTTGGTTGCAGAATTATTTTGCTCATAGTTTTGTCCACGGTTTGATCTGTTCACAGAATAAATAACATATTTATAGCATTAAGGATTAATTTAGTTTAATTAGTTAAAGAAGTTGAAGATTAGGGCGGTTAATCAAAAACTTCTATGAATTAGTAATGCAAGGGAATCATGGCGTGTTAGCTGCATCTCTGCTTGTCTTTGCGGGGATAAAGGCGTGAACCTATGTTTTACCAATGCTTTTATATATTTGTACATGTTTTGAAAAACAAAATTATTGTTTAAAGAAGTTAGAATTTAAGACAAAAGAAATAAGCCCTGAATTTATCGTGAATAAATTCTCCAATGAACACATACTTTATTTTTTTGTTGTTTTTACAATACACCTTATGTATTCATGTCTGAATCTAAAATCAGTTGTGTCACAATTGTGTCCATTGTGAGACAAAAGGTGTGACCGCTGTTATCAATAGTGGGACCGTAGATAAGATAATATTAACGGAACACTGTGTTTTCCCACGCTGCGTACTTGCGTTAAGGGTGGGCAGAAAGGTTGACAATACTTAAATAAATATGTATAAAACAATATGTTGCAGCATTCCGATTAGAATTATAATTGGACGTAAATACGCAAAAAGGATCCAACCCACAGTATGGTAGAAAATGAGCCGAGTATGCCGAATTAGTTCTAGTCTATAAGGTCTATTTTATCTATTAGAAAAAACATCTTAGTCAAAATATATTAATTTAAACGTTTTCATTAACAAAATATAAAATAAAATATCAATGAGCAAAAATACGATTTAAACTTCAATGTTCACTATTTCAAAAGTTAATGTTGTAGGCTGGAGCTTTTTTGGGTATCTACGTCCAATTATAAGTGTGTTTAGGATTTGAATCTGTCTGGCAACACTAGGTTTTTCTAACATGATTTATTCGTGACTGGATTCCCTCAGATAGATGATATCAGGCTGATGGCCGGTCTTTAAACTAAGCCAAAAATCTTCTGCAAACGTTTTATATACGTTGTTACAAACCGACCTTGTAGTGCAGAAAGGAAAAAAAACAGTTGTCCTACATAGGATTTGAATTTGGAACTTTTGTTTTTTATTGCTTTGAATGACGAGATGAGCTTGCCGTTGGCCTGATAATAAACGATACAGCTGCCCATAAACAGTAGAAACGTCACCCAACACCTTAAATTATAAAGAATTGTTTGGTATTCCACTGCGCTCGCCATCCTGAGACATGAGATGTTGTGTCTTTTTATGTCCAGTAGTTACACTGGCTACAATGTCCTTCAAACCGGAACACAACAGTGTCTTCACACTGTTACTTGGCGGCAGAAGTAGACATTGCGGTAATACCTACCCAGGCGGAATCTCACATATGAGAGATCTACCACCAGTCACTACTTCCAATTCAAAGCCACTACACATTGCCTGACTTATTAAGTATACTAAAAATCCGATAATAACCCTACTTAATTCATTACCGTATTGTGGAACAAATCGCTTGCATACATGAATCGTCCATTGACGGGGTGGCTAAGAGCTGTGGCGCGACAATGGTTGCCATGGCAACCGGAGTGTCCCGCCACGTAATCTCCACCACGCCACATTCCTCACATAAAACTGTGAAGTGAAAAAAAAATGGGCAAGCGACAGTCCAGGGTGACGTACGGAACTCTATATATTTGGATATTTTATTCTACACATCGCACCTGTTGGAATTTCAATATTAAAAAACAAACAATTAATTTTTATTATTTTGTATTTATCTTATTAGAAACCTTCGTGTTTAATATTTATCTATGTCATTTATGCAGTTTATGGTTGTAAGTAACTGTCGCGTCAGCCTTTCACATGATTGACAGAAATATTAAATTTTAATATAATTTATTCAGATTTTGTCTGTAACCTTATTTCCTTTGGCACCCTTACAACTAAGGTGACCTAACTAGAAAAAGACGATTTGCGGGAAAGGAATTAAAGAGATTTGAAAACAATATAGAAGGCAGTGAATTGGGCGGTCGTAGAAAGCGAGAATATCTATTTCTATAATATAATTTTGTCTTTCTCGTCAAAGGGTTATAGAGCATGCTTCGGAATGTCGTTTTTTAACAAAATCATAAAATATATAAATTTTGAGCTAGGTCACTTTAGTTTTAAGAGTTCTAAGGATGCGACATATACATATATAAATGCATTTTTTTTATAATACTTATAAAATATATTGCAAAAAATCTAATTAGCATACAGACGCAATAAAAATCTTCAGTTTAAGAGGACGAGTAACATAGTGGTAAGCCACTAACGTGGTTTTTGGACCCCTATGGACCCCTAATTTTAAACAAGCGGCACCGACGGGAATTAGCCGCGGTACAATAATGCTTACCTATGAATAATAAACTCAAATAAAATAAAAAAAAAACCTCCATTCGAGTCCAATACAATCACGGATGCATGTACACACAATTATGTTACTACAATGCTGTTCTCTGTCCCTTTCTATCTTGCTAGTGGCATATCTTTTGTCTCTTTTTGATGTCTGATACGTCTTCGGGTCTTTTGTTGAAGGACAGAGGACACAATGAAGAGATTGAGATCAACAGTTTCTTAGTTGATAAGTGGCTGACCAATTTGTTGAGTAGTTGTTATTTTACCTCAAATGTTGTTGATTCCAGGTTGAGAAGTTTGCTATTTTATATTATGTTTATTCGTTCGCTAAATAAGATAGTTTCTGTCCACTTTTCCGAGATAGGAAATATCTCATATTCAAGACTTGTCTATTTCCAAATTAATTTAGTTTTATTTATGCCTTCAAACATAACAGGACACGAACATTTGCCTAAATTTTCGCATCTATAACTTAATAATGTGGTACCTTCGCTATCCATCTGGGTGTCACAACATATGCTGGAGTAACTGAATATGAAATTGGAAAAATTATCTTGTGAATAGATACACTATTGCTATTAGTTATTGTCAATCTTACATTTCTTTTCCAACATATACCTTCTTCGATTGCGAACAATTCTGTAGAAATACATAGCTTTACTGCCATTAGCTCAACCCCTGCTGGTGGCACAATACCCTCGTGATTAGCAATCAGTTTGTGCCGGATTCATCTCCATGGCGACCGCCCAGGGGCTCTGACCTTCACCTGTCTTGATAATACCGTCTGGCATTACCCGCTACCATAACCTTCGCAAACCTACTGAGGAATTAAACCATGGCTGTTTTTATTACATCTACGTTTCGCGTCATCGTTGCTACCAGGCAATGGATTGTGAAGAATTAAATTCAATCATGATTTGAGGAATTACCGTCAGTGGTGGGAGGTTAAGTTGCCCTCTAGATCCTATAAGGTCACCTCTCGAAGGACGTTAGTTGTTTACTAGTAGGGGAAGGTAATTTAGTTGTGTTCATGTTTTAGTTGGGAAATGAGGCCTTGTTGATTAATCTTTATAGTATTTACCGGTTATTCAATATGAGATCTAGATAAAAAACATGGACGAGGGAGTTATTATATTACAACGTTGTTTCTCAACTTTGGATCAAATGAAGTTTCGCTTTGCTATTAATGTTTGACTAGTACAGATATTATGCATAATACATATTGGAATAAAAGCAGCTCTGCATTATATACTGTCCCAGTGCTGGGCACGGGTCTCCTCTACTACTGAAAGGATTTAAAACTTCCCCTATGCCGGTGTGGGTTGGTAGACTTAACATACCTACGAAATTGTTATCATAAAACATATATTTTGTATATATCTTTTAAAATATAAATGTAACAGTTCTTAGTAATATATAAGGCTCATAAACATATTTAGGACATTTATTTCACCTGTACGAAGCTCTCGGAGGATCAAATGGTACTCTTTGGACTTGCCAATTAATATTATGTTGGGAAGGATCATGGTATTGGCAAGGCATTTGTCGATGAAACAAAGTCTAAAAATATAGACCACGAATATACATAATTGCTCACGTTAGCGTGTGATGTTCTTGGATTAATTTGTATATATCGGTTCAAAACAGGCCGGCATAATTGTGGCAATTGGCGAGGGATTTGGCTCTCATCAGTCGACACTATCTTGACCTAACTCGGCGTACCATCTGATGTAGCAGGGTCACTATTATGTAATTCAGTAAGATTTATCCATTTTTTATTAGTCGTTTTTGAACTCTGTACTCTACTTTGCACAGACTGAATAAATTTATTATGATCTCTGCTATTTGAGGTCCAGGTTTTAGTACCAAAAAGCCATATTCGGAAGACAATATAACAATTTTTTTTATTTAAATTAAACTATTTTACGGATTTTTTATAAAATTTAAAAGTTGTATATTTGTAAAATGTAGGTAGGATATTGTAACTCTGACTTTGCGGATGAACAACACCTCATTCCCCCCGTGACCATAAAGGCTGAAGTCTTCGAAACGTTGGGAGAAAAGTAAAATCTTAAAACCGTGATAAAATCCGTAAAATAGTTTAATTTTAATGTCTAACATTCGCGTAAACATAAGAAATCAATATAAATTTTTCATTTTTAATATGATCTCTAATTGATTTCGAAGTATTCTTGTTATCAGAATTTGGGATGACAGTGTAACAATACTGATCTGTGTACCGACTATCCTCGTCAAATGTGTTCCAGTCAGAACTAAACGCGTCATCGGTACAATGTATTCAAAATTGGGTCCAGAATTTGGGAATTAATGGGGGCTATATTATTTTGAATATTCTAATATAATAAGATTACGTCGTTTTTTTGTGATGAAATCTTTTTAACCTTAATAACATGCAAGTTTTAAAAAATAAATAATACATTATATTTAGCGCAATACTATGAACTATGCTTTATGGAAAAAAATATGTATTTTTTTTTGTTTATTTTATTGTATTAGTTATAGCCATTTATTCCATCTTTCAAGAGCTCATACACAAGAGCGTCCAATACACGGGAGGTTTATACTTTTTTTTTTCAAATGAGTCACATAAGTTTTTATTTCTAAGTCCAGAAAGGGGGTTAAGTGTTTCTCATGAGGCGAGCGGGGGATCGAGGTTCCGATCTTTGAATACACGGGAGGTTAAACCTCCCACAGGCTTCCTGCTTACATCTCTGTACCCTTAAATAATTACCATAATATGTGACAACCTGCGAACGACGTCGGGCGTGTCGTCCGAAAAAAAAACTGATAAAAATGCAAACCCACCAATGGAAATTAATACAAAAAATATATTAAAAGCTTCGTTTGTTATGTGTTATCTAAATTGGTCGTGTAGCGCTTGCGTCTCTTTTTTGTGTTATGTAGAATGTAATATTTGTTTTTATAATTAAATTGCGTTAATAAGTATGAGAGTTAGCCTGGAGCGGCACCACTGTTCTGTTATGGTTTGAAAGACATTGTAGTCAGTGGAGTGACTGGGCATTATAACAAATACCATCATCTCAAGTTGCTGAGCCTAATGTAGAGTCATCTATACATACATAATATTATAAAACAAAGTCCACTTCTCTGTCTGTCTGTATGGTATCGATTTTCTCAAAATCTACTGAACAGATTTTTATGAAATTTGGTATGGAGATAGTTTAAGACCTTGGGAAGGCTGTGGGCTACTTTCTATCCCGGGAAAATATATACTTTTATCCGGGAAAACTACTTTACGCGGGCGAAGCCGCGAGCAAAAGCTTTTGTACCTATAAAACCCTCTTAGGATCAGGTGATATAGGATGAGATATCAGTTAATTATTAGTGGGATTTTATGGTATAATAAGACTTATCTTGGTATCCCCAGTCTGAAGCATATAAAGGATATTTTGAACAATATTCTGGTGGTAGGTTTTTTGTATCGACTTGGGATAGCGACCACTATCACTGAGGTCACTGATATCACAGTGTAAAACCCGCCATTGTGGCACTCGCAAGCACGTTCCGAAATCACAAATTTTTGCTACAACTATTACTCTTATTTTCGATTAGTGATGTCATAGGCGATAGTCATATTGGGTACAAATTTCAATCCTGACTTGTGTTTTCGAATGGAATACAAACATTAATTGCCTTTCTTATCTGTCTTTGCACTTATTGGATAAAGACTTTTTTGGAATTCAGAATAAAATATATTCTGATGTTAAGACAGACAAGGGATACCTTTTAATTCCACCAGCATTAGAAACACATTTGTTTTAACATTAATTATGTGTGTATTCTTTGTGAATTATCGCTTGCTTTAACGGTGAAGGAAAACATTGTGAGGAAGCCTGCATACCTGAGATATTCTCTATTAGGAATTTTCGAGTGTGTGTGAAGTCTACCAATCCGTACTAGGCCAGTGTGGTGGACTAAGGCCTATTCCTTCTCAGTAGTAGAGGAGGCCCGTGCCCAACAGTGGGACAGTATATTATACAGGGCTGATATTATTATTTTGACATTACTAATTTTATTATTTAAATATTACGACGAATTCACAAATTTCATAATCAACCTACAATGTCAGATTCCCCCAACAATCTCAGTAAGCGGATTTATTTTATCATTGCATCTGCGCGTTTCATCAGCTCTGGGTGGCCCCTGATTATCATGTTTTTATCCGCATCCACGGGGCCACACGCAACCAATCACATTCAAAATGACTTTATTTACGTCTTCGGCGACGCTTTAAAATCATAAGTTTATCGATACTAAACAATGTTTACGCGAAATGAGTTTTGGATATGGAATTTTCGAGGGTTCCAATGCGAATCATTGTTGTTCAGCGGGTTTTTTGATATCTTTTCTAACAGTATTTTTATGGTTGAATTTTAAAATAATTATGTATTATACACAACTAGCTGTGCCCGCGGCTTTGCCCGCGTGGAATTTAGTGTTACAAAGTTTTTCAACCTCAACACAACGCAAACACGCGACCTCTTCAGAGTAATCGTTATATTTCAGTCAATTTACATAAAACTATAATTTACTATTAACCTAAATCTTTCTCAAGAATTGCACTATCGTTTAATAGAATCCGTTCATTAGATTTTGAGAAAATCCATCATATACAGAGAGACAGCTCTTGGCGTTTTGTTTTATAGTGTGTATACTTAGTCTGGCCATAAATACTGTTACACTTAATTATAAAAAAATATTACATTTGAATTTCGAATCTGTCATTTTTATACGATTGTTCATTGTGTTTTCTCATTTTGGCGCCAATACATTGTAAAATATTTTGCGATATTAAAATGGTGTGGGGTGATAAAGAGAACCGAATCGCTGTGATAGCATTACACAAAGTAGGTATGGAGCCAAATGCAATTTTTAAAACTCTCCATACACTTGGTATTAGTAAAATGTTTGTGTACCGGGCTATTAATAGGTACAATGAGACCTCCTCTGTTTGTGACAGAAAAAGATCTGGCCGTCCACGTAGTGTTCGTACGAAAAAGGTGGTCAAAAGCAGTAAGGGAAAGAATTCGAAGAAATCCTGTCCGAAAGCAAAAGATTTTATCTCGGGAAATGAAGATAGCACCTAGAACCATGTCGCGTATTTTAAAAGATGACTTAGGACTTGCAGCCTATAAGAGACGCACTGGCCATTTCTTAACTGATAATTTAAAGAAGAATAGGGTGGTAAAATCGAAACAACTACTGAAGCGGTACGCAAAGGGAGGTCACAGAAAAATTTTGTTTACGGATGAGAAAATTTTTACAATTGAGCAACATTTTAACAAACAAAATGACCGTATTTATGCTCAAAGCTCTAAGGAAGCTTCCCAATTAGTCGACAGAGTGCAACGTGGACATTATCCGACTTCAGTGATGGTTTGGTGGGGTGTTAGCTATGAAGGAGTGACTGAGCCATATTTTTGTGAAAAAGGTATCAAAACATCGGCACAAGTGTATCAAGATACCATTCTTGAGAAGGTAGTTAAGCCCCTTAACATCACCATGTTCAATAACCAAGTATGGTCCTTCCAGCAAGACTCGGCGCCGGGTCATAAAGCTCGGTCCACGCAGTCTTGGTTGGAATCGAACGTTTCGGACTTCATCAGAGCTGAAGACTGGCCGTCGTCTAGTCCCGATCTTAATCCGCTGGATTATGATTTGTGGTCAGTTTTAGAGAGTACAGCTTGCTCTAAACGCCATGATAATTTGGAGTCCCTAAAACAATCTATACGATTGGCAGTGAAGAATTTTCCCATGGAAAGAGTGCGTGCTTCTATTGATAACTGGCCTCATCGTTTAAAGGACTGTATTGCAGCCAATGGAGACCACTTCGAATAAGCTTTTTATATTTTTAATTGTTTTATATTTATGTATTAAACTGACACACTGTAAAAGTAATAAATGTTATTTGCAGTTAACAATTTTCTTTTTTCTTTATTACAATATTTATGGCAAGACTAGGTAGATAATATATCTTCTACGTTTAAACATAATGCTTCTGTTAATATAAAAATAGAAATATATGTATAATAACCAATGAAATTAGCCACTTAAATTAAAAACCAAGAAGTCCTATTAGATAAATAGTTGTCCATAATTTTGTTGTAATATAAATAGCGTGTTTATTATCTCCATACAAGAACTAATACTTTACAATAAATCATGGATAACTAAAGTAATAAAAAAATATATAAGGTTTGTACTTGTCTCTTAAGTCTAAACTTCTTTCAGTTAACAGTCTAGTTAATAATTTATGATAGATTGTCAAATTGAAGTAAAATCATACAAAATTCCTGTAACGCATTATCATGGAGTATAAAATTTATAATAAATCTGAAGAGTCTCAGGCAGATTCAAATTTTGCAAAACATGGACCTGACCTATATGGTAATGGACAAGCCCCGGAATATAATAAAGAAGAATCAGAGGAATGTATAAGGGTGCAGCAAACACTTAGCGGTAAAACATATTGTGCAGCTTCTAAATCGGTTCTAAAGGAAAGAACACGAGTGTTCACTCCGAGCGAAAATGCCTTCTACGATACCTACAACAACACAAAGCAAAATATTCAGTATAATTTCAACACAGCTGAACTGTCAGAGACTTATCAGTTCGCTAACATGCCTAGTTCTAGTAAACAACAAAACATACCAAATGATCGCAATGAAACTGTGTTTGAAAGTTTCAAAAATAAAGGAATAACAACATTTTGCGAAGGTAACTATCCTACAGGAGGTAATCCAAACAAATATACAGAAAAATCGACATATTGCCGTGCATTGTTTAACAATCAAGAATTTGTTTATAGAACTCTTGCTAAAAACGCAAGGTTACAGCGATTAGTCAGGAAACTAGTGTGCATAAGACAGAAGCAGAAAGAAGAAGATTTATGGAATAACTACATCAATGAATTGAAAAATAAGCATCGCTATAGCTTATCAGAGAATGTTTCTCTACAAAATTGTGAAGAACTACCCTCTGAAAGAATCGAAGATTATTACGAGAAAGGAGAATCGGCCCCATGTCGAAACTTGCTTAAAGATTTTTATACTGTGCATAATAGTTTTGACCATAGTTTGGAATACAGAACTCGTAATAACTATCAACCCCGGCGAAATTGCGGTCAGTATATATTTGAAAATCAATCTCTTTGCTATCCGACCTCTTCGCAGGGTCGCTTGATGATGCTAAACAAAGAGCGACAACAAAATCAATTCGCAAATGACTTGCTGCAGCATCCGCAACACAGACACTTTCGTGGCAACATTATTTTTGCGGATAGAGAGTTTAAACGTAAAAATCGAACTTTTAGACGTTTAGAGCCAACAAAATCCACGAACACCGTAGATTCTCAGAGCGAGACTGTCCAAAAACTTATAAACAATAAATCCATGCAGACAGATTTAAGATGCTTATTTCCAATAAGCGAGGATGGGACAAATCACAGTAAAGTAGAGTCCACGAGAGAAAAGTACAAACAGGTCGCAAAGAATGTAGAAAGATTGAAAAGAAAACTCGAGAAATCTAATACCGAAGTAAAACAAACCGCACTTGACAACATTGAGAATAAATTAAACAATCTGATACAAACACTTAACACGTTTATGGTTGATATTAGAGCCAACAGTCCGTTCAGTCAAGACAGTAAATCATATTCGGTGTCGAGCCGAGTTAGAAATAATAGTCTTAACGAGTTAAACGCAGCAAAAAGTGATACATATAGTGTTATTAAGCGGGAAGAAGCTATTTGCCGCGCGGCGCATGAAAACACTACCGCAACATCGGTTTTTTTAAACGCAGGTCTGAGCACGAAAGGTAATAAAGATAAATACATGAAAATCGATAAAATACTCAACGAAGAGATGGATAAAAGTAATAAAGTAAAGCAGGATATAGAGGATATTATGTACCAACGGTCACATCGTCCCAGAGCTGTGCAAATTACGTTTGATATTCCGACGAGAGAGCGGTCTACTGAAGTGACAAATTCTTTGTCTAAAGCTAAAGTTCAAGAGGCTTCCAATATCGAAGAAGTAGGACATCCAACGAACGAAAGTGACGAGAAGCAAATGACTATTGCTGTAAACACGGATCCTTTAGGAATCTTGGGACTATTAAGAATATCTACAGAGGCAGTGAAGCAAATCCTATCTTACATGCCGCATATAGATTATTATTCGTATTTGTCTCTGCTGCAGTTTCCTCAGTCGCGGCATGGCGTCCCTCATTATATTTGCAACATTTGCGGCGCCTCTTTCGAACGGCCCTCGCAGCTCAGTGATCACATTCAAACACATAATTTGGGTTATTCCAGGTAATTTGCGGACACGTTTTTAACAATGTTTGTTTACTGTGGATTGGTATTATATTAGAGTACTAGTTTTTTTTTATATTGGTTCCGTAGTTCCAGACATTAAGGCTTACAATTATAAGGTAATTTTAAAGTAAATACAATTTTATGTTTAGTTTATACCTTCTTATAATATTAATTTACTACGATGATAAATAAAAATCGACGATCGTCTAGTTGGGTGTGGAACGGACTGCCGAGACAAATGTTCGCAGGTTTAAATTGCAAGGGCACACACCTCTGACTTTTCTAAAAATTGTGTGTGTCCTTTGTGAAACCTTTGCTCTCTTGAATATGGAAATACACGTCATACTCTAACATTTATAATATTCAAACCCTTCCAGGGACTGCTGCGTCTGTCGTCATGTCCTGGACATGAAGCAGCATCGTCCCGGCCTGTTCAAGTGCAGGCATTGTGGCCAGATGTTCACCAGGGCTTACTGCTGCGAGCTCCATGAGGAGACGTGCGCCAGGAGACTCGGAGTACCTCGTGATGTCAACTCTACTGTTAATTTACTACAGTAGGTTATGAAAGGAATCTTAGTTGGAATTTAAGATATTAGATCAGATACTAATTTATCATAGAAGTTTAAATTTTGCAAGATCATGTTAGATTCTAATTTGTTAGTAATGATTAAAAGTACATAGTTTAAAAATATTATCAGATTTATTTTGTACATTCCGTCGATAAATGTTTTGATCAAATAATAAGTAAATGATTTGTATGGTTTGTATTTAAAGGATATGTTTTGTTTTGGTTTGGTTAAGAGTAAATGCTTGTTATTATAAGAGTTACATTATTTCCGTTCATAGTTTATACGGTATTTATTAAAATGTGTACTAACATGCATTTCAGCCAGTTCTATTCGGTTCGTGATATACGTCAACGTACTTTCACTGCGTCATGTATTTTATTTGGATAATACCTAAACAGCGCAATATTAAAATTTCAAAGGCAACTTTTATTCAAATTACAATTCTACGAATGATTATTCAGCGGTAATAAACATTTTTACCTATAAATAAAAGCTCGCCAGACGGACACAACCTTTCCAACATAATTGCCGCAGGGGTTGTCAACCATTCCTTTGTGATGCCGGTCGCATCAATCAAACTTGCCTGTCGCCATTGTAGTGAAATGGGCGGAAAATTCACGTCCACCCCTGAATGGGTAAACGTTACTTATAATTATGTTTGTATGGGTTTTGAAGCGTTATAATGGTATTACTTCTTGGATTTGGGTGCAGATGTCCAGAGGAGACTATTGACTTTTTATACAATGAGCAAGTCGCTTGTCGTAAGCGCCAATTATCAATAAACAGTAGTAATGCAACTAGGGCTTTGGGTTATAATTCACTGACTACGTTGGTCAAGTTAAGTCCAATAATGCTCACACATACACGATAGATAGCGATTTACTAACCTACAACGGATGAACAGGATTTATTCTTAAAACCTAACAGTTGAGAAATCCTTTCGTCGAAAAGCAAAACTTACTAAGCACCATAAAATTACATAATGCAAATACACTCAATTACCAGGAGCAAAAACTATTTCAAACAGAACAGTTATGTCTACAACTCATTCATAAAATCTTCAATGGCGGTATTTGCCGACAATAAACTGGCAATACGAGTAAAAAGCGTGTTTTGTCTGAATTCCAACACGTAGTTACGTTGAGGTGTAAATTCAATAATAAATGGTACAAAAGGTTTTTGCGGCCCACCGGAGTGGGCATTCATGCGCTGTTATTTAGTGCTTTAGATAACGTTTGGAGGATTTTTTGGCTAACGGTCGCTTAGGATTTTTTTTTCATGTGTCGCTTGTGTGGTAAGTAACCGACATTATAAGTCAAAAACAGTCAGAAATTATTAAATTTTACTCATAAAGTGTGCTTTATAATACATATTTGGTAAATTGCTGCTGTAACATGGGATTATGCTGCGCTGGTTACTTAAATGTCATAGTAGTCTGAGAACAAATCAGAATTGGTTGAAAAGAACAGCTATAAAGATAGTCACATTGGTTTCTATAAAAAAGAACGACTAACTTTCCCGAATCAGTACGCGTTGAACACATAATCAACTAAAGAAGTATTGCATTTATCTTAGCATATTATAAACATACCTCTAGATTTGATAAGTATAATATTTCCCCAATAAAATGTCAAACAGTGAGAGTCATAACGGCCCTCGACAATCTTCAGTAGTATGCCGTCTTATTAAAATCCCTCCTGAGCTAACAAAACAACGGCCTGGTTTTTCAGTCCGTATTCTCTAAGCACCTGCTTCTTATCAATACAAAATGATGAATCACCCGATACGCAGTATCAATATTGTGTCAGATCAAGGAGGCAAGCGCGTGCGCCTTATCAATGTATCCCCTAATTCACAACTGTATCCGGGAGTCCCTGATAAGATTCTGATACATTTAATCTTGTGTATATTTGTCATCATGATTAGATATCTTTGAAAATTGTTTTTATTGATCCCTGTTTGGGACGGAAGATACGTGACGTAAAGTGAATGTCCTAGTAGCCCTCTGCTTATCCTTTCGGGTTAACGGCGTGGTGCGTTTCTTTTTAATAATTACTACACTAATTATTACCATGATTATAAAGAAAATTTTATTCGATTTAATAAAAGTGATTAGCGCTTAATTAGGTTCATGGCCGCGTGTTGCTGTGAAATAAATTATTCCTAGATTAGGCAATTACGTCAAATTTTAGTTTTGTAAATACACGAAATTTACTTTTATAATAATATAATAAGCTATAGCTTATGAGACACAAAATCAAGTGATTTCAAGGAAATTTATCCTTACACACAACAAAACTATAACAATACGAATTCTCAGTCAAATAGGACAAATGTTTAGGCCTTTAAATCTTCTGCTTTTGAAAATATTTTCGTCCTTCCCCTGCATGCCTTTAATTGGTTTTAAATTTGTAGTACTTTCGTATGGTATATGTGAATTTACTGCACTAAAGAAAACAAAGAACCAGCTTTTTTAAGTCCTCTAAAATTCGTTTCATACTCCGTATGTCAACTAAACGACATACGTCAGTAGGGATTGTCTGAGTATTTGGCGGTTAGAACAAAACATCCTGTTGTACGTCTGTGGTGGTTCGTCTCAGACAGTTCCTTTAGATTGTGACTCACCGTCGGATGCGTATTGGCGTTTAAGTATTGAATCCATTTGTATCACAATCCTATTTGTATGAAAATCGCAGAAGTATCAGTAGGATTTAAAAGCAAATATAATAGTATTGTAGGAGCTTTCTGTACGTAATTGTTTTAATTAAATTAATGTGAAATTGAATATACATGTTCTGGACTTTTAAACAACGATTTTATACATAAATTTGCTTTTTATTACACAGAGAACTTAAAGGTTGTGAGATCTAGAAATAATAATAAAGTAAAATGTCGAATCTCCATTGAAAATAAGTCCTTAACTATTCTAAACATTATTTCACTTATACAAAGTTATTTTGACTATTTTCCCAAGACTAGCGACTGCCGGGTTACAAAGTCAGTATCACAAGTAAATCTATCCACTTCCTAGCCAGCTCGTGACGTTTAGCCTGTTTCCTCGGCTAACGGAAATCCATGCAAATGTCCAAGTACGGAGGAGCGCGCGGCTTGAATGTTAATCCTACAGGAACCGAGTGATTCAGACAGCATCATTTGTACGAAGAGATGGGAAATTATTATAAAAATTGTATTTTTTATGACGGCTAATTAATTAAAAACAAACGGTGATAGCCTAGTTGGTTGTGGGACGGACTGCCGAGACGAATGTCCGCAGATTCAAATCCCAAGGGCACACACTTCTGACTTTTCTAAAAAAATATATGTGTATTCTTTGTAAATTATCGCTTGCTTTAACGGTAAAGGAAAACATCGTGAGGTAACCTGCATACCTGAGAAATTCTCTATTAGGAATTTTCAAGGGTGTGTGAAGTCTACCAACCCGCACTAGGCCAGCGTGGTGGACTAAGGCCTATTTCCTCTCAGTAGTAGAGGAGGCCCGTGCCCAACAGTGGGACAGTATACAATATAACAGGGCTGATATTATATTATTATTATTATTAATTAATTATATCGGATTTGATGATGAAGAGAGAACAGTAACTGAATTATTCAAATAGCGTTGAATGGTCGGAGGTTGCTGTTAAGTTTATTTTTATTGCGGCTAAATACCTAAGTTCCTCGTATGTTGGACTCCGTTATGGAAAGTACCACCGAATTATATATTTACTATACCAGTAAGTACTATTATGTTCGTTTGGAGGATGACAGCTAATGTCAATACTGGGCATTATGAGCCATAAGTTACGTCTCAGGGTGACGAGGGCAGTGGAGTGCCACGCAATTCTTTGTACTTCAAAGTTTTGTATAGTACTGTTTAGGAGCGGTCGTATCGCTAACCATTAGACGAGCATGCTCGTCTCGTCAACCTCAACCTTTTGAGTGGTGTTACTGGTTGTGAGTAGTCCTGACGCCTACCATCAGGCGAGCAGTTACCTCGTCTTATTATACAGTTATATCAAAAATATCGATTGCGTCGCCTGTCGCCAAAATCATGCCGACCTCTCTGACCTACGTGGTATGAATATTTTGAATGATAATCGACAGGAACTAGGTGATTCAGAGGGCAGCATCATTTGGGATCTCGATCGGAAGTCATTGCTATTTGCATTTGCCGGTTTTTTATCCTTGTAATTTAGTCGGATTTGATGGCGTAGTTGTATTGCGTTGTGGTACAGTCAGCAACAGAAGTCGTTGAACATAATTTGTTTCCAATATTTCCTAATCATTATCATTTACCATAAGTTGCTGATTAATTTAAAAACAAAACAACTTGTCATAATTGAACTACAAAAGTAGCTGAACGCTGTCAAACCATTAACTGCTAAACATTACTAGCGACAATTTTTATGTTCTGTAATAAATACAAATGTGGCTAAAATTAGCAAATTCTTTGTTTTATATGCAAGCTTTTTTTTTCTATTCGTTAAATTGAACCTATCAAGCTTCAAGATACCAATATCGCGAAGCGCAGCGCACCGCGTTTTTTACTATCAAAACATTGTCGAATAAATACAACAGTCCAGGATGTTAATTAAATTGTTATTTTATAACATACTAGCTTTGGCTCGCTACTCTGCCCGCGTGAAAAAGTTTTTCAAAGATAAAAGTCGTGCTTTATATTTACCCTGGATAGAAACTAGCGTATAGGGCTTAAGAGTAATGTAGCTTCCTATTAGTGAAATATTTTCAAAATCGGTTAAGTAGTTTAGCGAGTTTAGCGTATTCAAACAAACAAACCCTTTAGGTTTATATCTATACTATTATATAAAGCTGAAGAGTTTGTTTGTTTGAACGCGCTAATCTCAGGAACTATCGGTCCAAACTGAAAAATTCTTTTTGCGTTGGATAGCCCTTTGTTCGTGGAGTGCTATAGGCTATATATCATCACGCTATACCCAATAGGAGCGGAACAGTAATGGCCAATCTCAGGAAATACCGGCCCAAACTGAAAAAATATTTTTGCGTTGGATAGCCCTTTGTTCGTGGAGTGCTATAGGCTACATATCATCACGCTATACCTAATAGGAGCGGAGCAGTAAAAGCTAATCTCAGGAACTACCGGTCCAAATTGAAAAAATATTTTTGCGTTGGATAGCCCTTTGTTTGTGGAGTGCTCTTAATTATATATCATCACGCTATGACCAATAGGAGCGGAGCAGTAATGAAACATGTTGCAAAAACGGGGACAATTTATTAGTTTTGAGAGCGTCCGTTGCGTGCGCTGCGTAAACGGTTAAAGTTATGCAACAATGATGTATGACGGGATTGTTCCACTTTAAAGTTCTAACAAATATATTATAAAGCAAAAGTCCCCCGCTGCATCCGTCTGCCTAAACGTGTTAAACTCAAAAACTACCCAACGTATTAAGATAAAATTTGGTATGGAGACAGTTTGAGACCCTGGGAAGAACATAGGCTCCCGGGAAACTACTACTTTTATAACGGAAAACTTTAGCCTGAAAAACTTTATAACGCGGGCGGAGCCGCGGGCAAAAGCTAGTAATAGTATATATTGAAGTTAATAACCAGAATTATAAATTTTTAAGTATGGACAAATCATCTAATATATTAGAAAGTAATATTATAGCATTAATAGGAATAGGTTAATTACATTTTAAACATCCTATTTTATAGAGCACTGGCCGGTTTAAAAAACAAATGTGTAAATTCAAAATTATTCTGACAGGAGATTCTCCTCGAAGGTAATGATTAAAGCTCGAAGGTTTCAACGTAAACGTCAGTTTATTTTTCATATTTTTTAATGGTGTACGAGCTTTTGCCCGCGGCTCCACCCGCGATATAAAGTTTTTCGGGCTAAAGTTTTCCCTTATAAAAGTCACGCTATATATTTTCCCGTAAGCCTATGTTCTTCCCAGGGTCTCAAACTGTCCCCATACCAAATTTCATCTTTATACGTTGGGTAGTTTTTGAGTTTAACACGTTCAGGCAGACAGATGCAGCGGGGACTTTGTTTTATTATATATTTATGTAGAACTTTTTAAGAGGAACAATCCCGTCATACATCATTGTTGCATAACTTTAACCGTTTAAGCAGCGCACGCAACAGAAGCTCTCAAAACTAATAAATTTTGCCCGTTTTTGCAACATGTTTCATTACTGCTCCGCTCCTATTGGTCATAGCGTAATGATATATAGCCTATAGCACTCCACTAACAAAGGGTTATCCAACACAAAAATATTTTTCAGTCTGAACCGGTAGTTCCTGAGATTAGCGCGGTCAAACAAACAAACAAACTCTTCAGCTTTATATAATAAATAGTATAGAAGTATAGATTCAATAATGAGATTCATCAATTAATGTATTGTCAAGTTATAAAATGTTTAGCGACTTTTGTAACATTGAAGTGATAACCTTAATCTGTACTTTTCTTTGGTAAGTGATTTATGGTCCGTTTTAATGTTCAGGAGTTATGTAAATTAGTATTTGTTCATCGACTTTTGTTGCTGACCGTACGACCACCGTTCTGAAGTTCCAGGTTCGAATACCGAGTCATGAAAAGTGTTGTAGAGTTTTTCTGTTCAATTTCAGCATGGTGTCCGATTATGCCAGATATGGCGAAAGACGGAACAGACACAGTGAAAAGTAGATGCCCTAAGTTGCACCTCTGCCTACCTCTTTGGGGATAAAGGTGTAATGTGTTTATGCCTATCGCCGGAATTGTGTCAAGTTCTTGTGTTGTTGGCGCCCTGGCTAATCTAAGCGCTATTGTCGGTATTGCCAAAATTTTGTCGGTCTTCTGTCTTGGTAATTTAGAATGTGATTATTTGGAATGAGGCATTTCAGTAGGATAGTCGCTTATAACTTGGATGGAAATAGATCCGGTACTAAATCAATACAATCCTCGTTTTTTTTATCCTTACCACTAGCTCAGCCAAGTGTCAATAGATCTTCATATGTTTGGAAAAAAATACGTTAAAAGCAATAAATATTCTCTTTATTCTCTTTGTATATTTGTTATTCCTGATCACAATGAGCGATTAATTTTGTCTCGTTTCGACAATTGTGTTCAGATCTTCATTGTCCATTCATTGTTAATGAAATATAATAAATTGGGAAGTGTGAGTCGGTGTTATTTGTTGAGGGTTCTGTACGTCACGTGATGGTACGAGTTTCTAATACAATTATTTTTGTTTTTGCTTTAAAACTTATAGAAGTAAATGATAATATTAATACAAATTTGAAATTGTATTCTGATATAGACAGTATGGCAGAAATCAAAAACTAATAAAAAAAACTCAGAGGCCTAATTTTTTTCAAATTATTGTTCAGAGAATTGTGAAACTTTTAGTTAATTACGATTAAAAATACATTTTTAAACTTACGGTACACAAACAGACTGCCCTATGTCACGGCCCCTAGGAAGTCTTAGCTACTTCTGCTAATGGAACCCCGAAAATATATTTATACGACATTGTTTTTTGTAGGGTA
Source organism: Manduca sexta (assembly GCF_014839805.1). Taxonomy (NCBI): domain Eukaryota; kingdom Metazoa; phylum Arthropoda; class Insecta; order Lepidoptera; family Sphingidae; genus Manduca; species Manduca sexta. Next base: position 1,886,478 of record NC_051130.1, read on the forward strand.
ATTATGCGATGAGCCCTGTGGCTCGGGGCATCTAAAGAATTCCGCCACGTTATCCCCTGCCTGTCGTAAGAGGCGACTAATTGGGGCTTAGAGCGAGTCGCGGGCGAACAGTGGGGGGCTGCTCGCTCGACTACAGCGACTCTGAGGTGGACGACAATGCGGGCAGTAGGTCTCCCGATGTCGTAGACTCCAAAAGAGTCATTCAGCTTGTGGGGCATCTTAGCCCCTTCAATTAGAGAGGTGCCGCAATGCGGTATCGCGCTGGGACGGTTCCGAGCAGCTATCTTAGTGCAACAAGATACCCCGGGGCCGTCCCGTATGCGCCGAAGAAGGCCACCGCGGGTTTTGGTTGGTATGCCGGTGTAGGGTATACAAGGGTTAGGGACTCGGTCCAACGCTCACTCGGATGATGTTATACTCCCGAGTGTCGACATTGGTCCGTAAGACCGGTGAAACCAACATAACCATTCCACTGACCCTCTGAGTGGTGGTAGCGATAACGCGTTTTTTCCCCGCGTAAAAAAAAAAGGGTAATTATGCGACGGGTTTGTGAGTTATGAATATTGTTCTACCACGACCGTGGTTTGAATAAAATAGGGGGGTTGATTTTTAGGGCCTAAAGCGGTTGTAAAATTAGCCCTGAATTATATTATGCAATATATTGTTGCTGTGAAATATAATGCGCGTGCAATAGCACTTTACAATAGGTATGTGGCGAGTGCTAAGTTGACAGTGGAACGTGTTGCCGAAACGAACATCCGCAGGATTTCCAAGGATACGCTCCTCTGATTTTCTAAGGTTATGTGTGTATTCTCTGTGAATTATCGCTTGATTTAAAGGTGAAGGAAAACGTCGTGAGGAAGCCTGCATACTTGAGAAATTCTCTATAAGAAATTGATGAGTACGTGAAGTCTGCCATTCCTCACTAGGCTAGCGTCGTGGACTAGCTAATTCCTCTCGGTAGTAGAGGAGGTCCGTGCCCAGCAGTGGGACAGTATACACAGGGCTGATATTATATGCATTGTTGTGTTCTCGATTCAATGGCATTGTGTCTAGCTGGCGTTTAAGAATTATGAGAATTTTATTTATGTCTGTTTGGAGGATATTGTAGTTGCTACGGATTATAAGCCTTAATGACTCCGGATGATGAGAACAGTGCATACTTTTTATTTATAGTTCTGCTTACAATCATGCGTGTTGTCTCAAAATTCCATAAAATTACTGAGTATCTCACCCGTTCTTCTCTGGTGAGAATTGCTTTCCGATCTGGTAGAATTAATATTGACAGAATCTAAATAATGTATAACATTTTACAGGTATCAATAAATTATTTCACTTCATTTCAAGTGTACGTGGTCAAGTGTCAACAAATTATTCAAATCACCGAAAATCAATCTTCAAGGTTAGCTATAGGGTATATTATGTTTTCATAGGATCATCAAATGTAGTATGTATGAACAGCCGTCTTACCTAACTCGATTCCCAGCCGAGATTTGAACCCATATCAGTTCAAAACTAACAAATCAATCAAGAGAAGGTGTGAGGTCGCTAGGTGGCGAGCGGTGACCACTGACGGTGCCACTGATAAGGGATGCTGGCGCCCTATGATCACACGCATCGTACCACGACTAGAATTGGCATGATTAATAAATTCGTATTGAGTAATGTTTTGATTAATTATTATATAAATATTTGCTAAATATAATATAGGCTTATTTTCATTTATTATTTTTTTATAAATTGAAATATAGTACCTACACTGTTTTTCGATTTGGTTTAATTCGAAACCTAACAGGTCGACGGTCTAAGTATGCCGTCACAAGATGGTAAAGGTGTTAACCTACTATGAAATATAAAAAAATAGGAAGATGTTGCACTTTACTCGTGATAGGTATCTTCGTGAGAGTCCGCTTGGGTAGTTACCACCGTAATGTCTATTTCTGCCGCCAAGCAGCAGTGTGTAGTCACTGTTGTGTTCAGGTTTGTAGGACATTGTAGCCAGTGCAACTACTGGACATAATAGGACTTAACATCTCACGTCTCAGGATAGCGAACGCAGTGGAATACCAAACAATACTTTGTAATTCAAGGTACTAGATGGTGTTTCTACTGTTTATGGGCGGTCGTATCGCTTACCATCAGTCGAACGGCAAGCTCGTCTCAACATAAAGCTATAAAAAAAAGTTCCAAATTAGAATCCTAGGTAGGACAACTGTTTTTTTCCTTTGCACTACAATGTCGTCACAAATTCACCGATAATTTCGTAGAAGCTTTTAGCTTCGTATCAAAGACAAACCTTAAACCTTAACCTTATATCCAGTGGTCGTTATCTAGGCCGATACAAATATCCACCAAGGAGCGTGGTTGTCTCTTCCAGCGCTGCAGGTCGTGGTACATTTCGGTGGTGGTTTTTGTTCGTTTTGCCGCTGAGCCAGGCTCGGCCCACGAGCGCCACGCCGCTAAGCGACTAAACGTGTATTGTGTTCTTGGAACAGGTTCAATGCGGGAGGTGGGAATGTTTGGATGAGGTATTGGTTGGTTGGTATAAGATATTGGCCCTTGTCACGGGCCATACGATTGCTTAATACTATATCCTAGAACTTGGATATATTTATATGTAACCTGTCGGAATTCACAGAAATGGCTCGTAGATGTACTGAAATCAATTGTTAAGATTAAATCTGTATAACATCGCATTAGTATCAACTGTTATGGTGTTATAATAGATGTATAAATAAAAAAAAAAAAAAAAAAACAGATTAAGTTTGGCAATAATTATTTTTTTTTGTCATAGAATTTTAAGATTTATTGCACGTTTTATTTTTATTTGGCGAAACTTTGATGATTTTTTTTATGTTACTAAGCACTAGTTATTGAAGCAAGAGATGATTATTGATGTTGTAGATCATGATGATTTAATGTCATATTATTTTAGAATACATTTACTGTTCTGTTTTTAATTATTAGTTTTATTTTTCTAAAGCAGCTTTCAATTGTTTCTCTATAAAATATTTTAATGTAAAAAATAAAAAAAAATGTTTTTGGCCAAAATATTCATACTCATCTAACAATAACGGCACTTAAGAATGATTATAAAGTAGTTAGTGTAAATTGCAGGTTCGGGTTAATCTTTAAATTAAAAATAAAAAAAGTACTATCCAACACCGCATCCACTGAGCACACTCATTATTAAATCAGCGACAAAAGCGCCTGGAATGTGTCGGGCGCGAGTTAAAAAACTTTTCGATATAAAAAAAAAATATAACGATCCTTTATCAGATCGGGTCGAGATAATGGAGTGACCCATTTAAGAATTGAATCATTCATTGCACCCAAACAAACATAAGTTTTGCACTCAAAAAACTACCAAACACATTGGCGATGTATGAAAAAAATTTTTTGGATACGCAAATATAAATTTGTTATCGGAATAAAATATTTAGTTCGCACCGCAATGTTTGTTTTGGAAAATCTAAATACGGTGAATAATAACTATAAATAATGATGACAATATTAAAGAGAACGTTTTCGTTCAATATGTACCTTTTTATTTGTATATTGCGTGCCATTTTCATTTATTTTTATCGTTAAGGACTCGAAGTTAGAACAAAACCAAATAGGGCGGGGAACTGTAGAGATAAATTAGGACAAAGACCGTTAAAATTATGCAGATGTAAGCCGACAGTTTCATGAACAATTTAACTACCCCGCGTAATTCTTTTTTCAAAAAGATTTTTTCTAAAATGTGAGTTTTATATTAAAGTCGTCATGTTATTTTATTATTTTTTGCTCGCAGCTTCGTCCGCGTGACAGAGTTTTTCCGGGATAAAACTCCTGCTGTATATTTCCCAGGATAAAAAGCCTGTAGCACTTACGGTACTACATTACTCCTTTCTAGTTCCTAGTACCAGAAAAAATCAAATCAGTAATAGTTTCTGAGATTAGCGCGTTCAAACAACAAAAGTATTCGCCTTTATAGTATCGATAGTAATTTTGTGGTACATAAAATGTTTCCGAAGTGGGAATCATTTCATAGTGAGACAAGAATTATTTGAGATTCATTTGTGTCATTACTAGTAACCCTGTGAAGGTCATTATTTCGCAATCTAAGAACGCTGTCATTAGACTAATTTTATTTATTAAAAGCTGATTCAACAGACGCTGTTCTGTTTTACTATGATATTGTATTCGAATTGGTATTATTAATGAAAAAGATTTTATTCAGAAACAGCGTTTATTATTGTAATGCTCACATTCTGTCAATCGCTGACAGCTATGTAAAATTAATATTATTTTCTAATGTTCCGCTCAACTTCCTGAATTTTTTCTATCATAAGAACCTTCGGACAATAAAAAACACAACAAAAGAGAATTAGCGAAATTGTTCCATCCGTCCACGCGTGATGCGATGACCAAAGGAAATAGAGATTCATTTCTATATACGTATATATATTTTTTATATATGTTATATTTTAGCCCCAGACGCAAATAGAAGCTGTTATCAGTACGACGTCAATTTTTGTCCTTATCAATCTATCTATCTCTTCCATGGTTCTTAAACATAATAGTTGGCAGTTACATAATGTTTACGTAAAACCAATAAAAAACTATTGATTTCCAAATCTTTCTTCGGATATGCCGTGATGCGGAGTAATTTAATATTATGTATTCCAATCGTTCGGCACGCGTTTTCCCTTTTTTATAATGGCTGGTTCAGGCACGGAAAATATTACGTTCGGTTAATGGACTCAATAAAATGTGCGTGGCGGAGTTAAGGGCTTGCGCAGACTGACGACAAAAAATCGTGTCAAATAAATCAGTGAGAGATGCGTACCTTGGTGGTATTTACTTAGACAGCATTCATTAGGTGGAGTGAGGATACTTTGCTCGATAAAAAAACTTACGATAATAATTGTATGTTACTGAATTTCGCGAGGAAGCTTCATTTGATTGCTTAGTAACATTATTTTGGTTTATGGACAGGGCAAAGTAATCCCAATGCACCTGACGGTAACTGGAGTGGGATCTAATAGAATCTCAACTGACGAGAAATAATTACCTTTGGTCAGTCGACACAATTATATCGGCCTGTTGGAACCGGGTATACACAGGCTGATCCCGGAACGCGACACTTACGTAGGCCACTATGGCGGGTTTTAACACCTTGTGTACGGTGATCACTATCCGGGCGGATATAAAACATATCCCACTACCACTAAATGCTTGTCTTAATACATGTAGTAATACCTCCTAGAGCGGAATTAATAATTTCATGGCACATATTAAATGAATATACGCTGTAATACCCTTTAAGCAGTGACACAAAATTCATTTTCCTAATCAAAACAACCCAACATTTAACTGTAGGTGTCCGTAAAAAAATTGGAATGGAAACTATTTTGTACAAATTCATAAATTACCTTTATAATATTTATGTCGATCAGTGGCGAAGAGACCATATAACCAAATTCCTGCCGGCTTCCCTTTCGTAATTTATGTAAAACCTAATTATCAAGGCCGCATTTATGCATATTATAATAAATAATAATATCAGCCCTGTGTTATATACTTGCCCACTGCTGAGCACGGGCCTCCTCTACTACTGAGAGGGATTAGGCCTTAGTCCACCACGCTGGCCTAGTGCGGATTGGTAGACTTCACACACCTTCGAAATTCCTATAGAGAACTTCTCAGATGTGCAGGTTTCCTCACGATGTTTTCCTTCACCGTTAAAGCGGACGATAAATTCACAAAGAATACACACATGATTTTCTAGAAAAGTCAGAGGTGTGTGTCCTTGGGATTTGAACCTGCGGACATTCGTCTCGGCAGTCCGTTCCACACCCAACTAGGCTACCGCCACTTTTTTATGCATATAATTAGAAACTATAAGTTATGTCGGATTCCTTTCCGGAAAATTTCGCCCTTAACTGAAATCAAACGTAGACAAAAAATCGCAAAATCGCAAGCTCGCACCGAGCCTACATTATAATTTTTTATCGGAGACATAGCGTGCCGCGCCTGTCTAGCTTCTGTAATTACTAGACCCAGCCTAGCCGACCTAGCCGACCTTCGCGTTTGTATTGTTGTAATTTATAGTAGAGTTCTCGTTAAAGACGTCTAGACCATTTTTTCGTATATGAAAGGCTCTGCAGGGACGTACTAAAGTTTGGATAGGGTCTCTAATGTCCTACAATGTCATTGTTAAAGTTAAAATGCAATAGGGCGATGTTGTACCATAAAAAAATTTAGTTGAGTTACCTTATGTATAAATTATATACTTATGTATATATTAAAATATAGAGCTGGACAGTGTATTTGTTTGTTTCAACACGCTACTGTCAGAAATGACTAAATCGATTTCGATTTATGTTCACTAAGAGCTACATTACTGTTGAGAGCTATAAGGCTACTTCTTGTCCCGGGAAAATATTTATCCCAGTAAAAAGTTTTCACGTGGGTAAAGCTGCACGCAAAAGCTAGTATTTAATAAGAACAGCCACTTCAAGGAGGTAAATTGAAGGCATTTCTTATCGCTTAAAGTTAAGATATAATATCGATGGAATCATCGTCTCGCGCTGTCGACATTTTTATGTGCAACATAGTGACATTGTCTAAAAGGAATACAATTTTCGTGGAAACCGCCTTTTAATGCCGTTTATATTAACGTCTTTTAAATATAGTATTTAATAATAAGTAGGGGGAGGGGGGACCCACTTTAACTCATTCACAGTCCGGCCCTGTCCAGCAAGATAGCGACATATTTCATTATAACTTAATTTTGTGTAATATTTGGGAACATGCCCATGTAATGGAATAAATATTTATAACATTTTATATAATATTTCTGAGAAAATGTTAACTTAAGTAAAAATGTTACTCAAATATTAAACCAGATTTGCTTATTGTAGATTGATTATGCGATATGAAATTATTATGAGCTACGTCATATTACATTTTGAAGGACATTATAGCCAAAGCTACAAAGCCCTTTGACGGGAGAAAACTGTAATATAAAAAACCACAATAAAATCCGTAAAAATAGTTATTTTAATGTCTAACATTCGCGTTAACATAAGAAATCATTAGAATGTTTGTAGATCGAATTAATTTATTCGTCGAACATAATTTATCCGCGACTGCTTCGGGTCTTGAGTGGTTTAAATTTGTTCCTGATATGGCGATAGGCTCGCCCCCTATCACATCATGGGACTGAACACACTTGGTGAAAATAGGGTGCCCTTGTTGCGAGTTTGCATACCCCTGCGGTAATAAAGACGTGATCTGTATAATAATAATAATATCAGCCCTGTATTATATATTTGCCCACTGCTGAGCACGGGCCTCCTCTACTACTGAGAGGGATTAGGCCTTAGTCCACCACGCTGGCCTAGTGCGGATTGGTAGACTTCACACACCTTCGAAATTCCTATAGAGAACTTCTCAGATGTACAGGTTTCCTCACGATGTTTTCCTTCACCGTTAAAGCGAACGATAAATTCACAAAGAATACACACATGATTTTTTAGAAAAGTCAGAGGTGTGTGCCCTTGGGATTTGAACCTGCGGACATTCGTCTCGGCAGTCCGTTCTACACCCAACTAGGCTATCGCCGCTATCTGTATATTTTTGTTTTATCTAAATAAAACAGCCCTTAAACTAAAGCGACTTAGATTCTTTTGTCGATACAATTGTATCGACAAAAGGAATTGTATCGGAATCAATCGTTACAAGTGCATAATTATGCACTTGTAACGATTGATTCCGTCTAGGAATCAGTTCCGGACGAGTGGCCCCGCTCGGTTGCTGATTGCTGGTCGCAAGCCATTTGTTTACACCTGCGTTCTGGTCTACAGATTACAGCAGACGTGATTTACGATGTTTTATATAATAATACTTGTATACATCTCTTTCAAAGTATATTTAAAGCTGCAATTTGACATGAATATTGTTGGAAATTATTCTATAGTTTTGATGACAGGTTGTAAATTATGCAATATTGGACTTCAATTCGTACTAATTTGAAATTTAATATGAATATTGTTGCAAGTGATTCTATAGTTTTGATGAAAGGTGGTCAATGATACAATATTGGACTTCAGTTCGGTTTTTGATAATTGTAATAATGATTAATAATGAACCCCAACTAGAGTAATGTATCTTAAAGGGGCTTCTAAGTTTTTGATCCATATCCCCACGCAAGCCTTCCAAAAGTACTGGCCTTTATTCCGTGATTTCCCGCAGTATAGATTCATAATAATAATCCCGCTAACCTCGCTACATTACATTTTACTTACGTGACCCGTATGCTATTTTTTTGCCGCACACAAGTTGCACTTACCTGAAAGGAAAAAACACCATTAGACTACAATGGGGTCGGCAGAAAGGTGAACATATGGTGCGCATTCGCATCCAATAAAGATTATTGAAAGGTGGTAAGGTGTGACAAAAAATGAGCATATGTTGGACGTTCAGTGGTTTTACAAGTTGAAATTCGGAGTAGATTTGAACACGTACAAACTTGTTTCCTAGTAGTGGATGTTAGTGGCGAAGGGTGATATTTTTCTAAAGGGGACACGACATGATGTATAAGTACTAATATGCATAAATGCGTTGCTATTTTATTAGTAAAAAATAAACCCAACAGAACCCAATACAAAAAGGATCTTACATATCTTATCTCCAAACAGTAGGTTACTAGGTGAGATACAATTTAATACATCCAGATTTCTTCAACCTTAGTAACGGCTTATTAACCTGTAACTGTTTCCACCCATCGATATATCAATAGCTATTCCCAAAAATTGTATCCGAAACGTCATAGATTACTTTATAATCTCTACTCCGAGATTTATAATCATCAAATATCAGCAAAACATAGATTATGGCAGCCCTAAATCAAGGATGTACCAAACTATTTGCCAAACATAACAGTACAACAGATGCTCGCGGCCCGCGAACACCTTGCCGATCTTTTGTGCGCCACGTGGGCTGCCAGCTTAAGAACCAAATATAAAACCGCTCACACCCTCTTCCGACATTACATTAGGGTTGGTGCTATCGGGAAACTGACCGGGAAATACCGGTTTAGAAGACTCTAGCCAAGTGTTGGTTATTATATTATTTGAATCAGGGATCTGTGATAAAGCTTTCAAATTTAAATTTTGCTTTAGTTTAAAGGCTGTCATGGCACTATGTGGCAAGCGAATTATGTATTATTTAGTTGTCAAATAATTAAAGTTTTTTCGGTCTCCAGGTAGAGGAAAATTAACCTCGTTGTTTAGAATTAGTTCCTAATTTGATGATAGACATATCTTCATCCACAATATATACGGAAATAAGACCAGCGAATCACACATAATAACTTCGCCTGTCCTACGATAAATGCTTAATAAATACACATTTAATTCGGACTCCGGTAAATCTCAGCCAAATTGACAACCCTAACTATAAGGGCTGTTTTTGGTCGCAGGCAGGTGTGCCTTCAGATTGCCAAGACACGTGGCAGGGGCGACTGGCAGCTTTCCGCTTCCCAGTGGCAAATATAAACATAATTATACACTCTTCCGGCTTTGATTTGGCATATCAAGTGGTTTGGGGTAGTTTTAAGTGGATTTGTGTTTGGGATTTCGGGTAGAGGTTTATAGATAACAGACCACCGTGGCGATAATAACTGTTAAGGGCGAATTGATTTGCGGGTGAGATGGTGCTCGGCTGAGTTGACTAGTTAGCATTATAATAGAAGAACTGGTGGTCTCTCATATGTGAGAGTTCGCTTGGGTAGGTACTACTGCAATGTCTATTTCTGCCGTCACGCAGCAGCGTGTAATCACTGTTGTGTTTCGGTTTAAAGAACATTGTAGCCAGTGTAATTACTGGACATAATAAGACTTAACATCTTATGTCTAAGGATGGTGCATTGGAATACGTCTTGCTCATCTCGTCATTCAAAGTAATAAAAAAAAATGGTTGTTTGAGCAAATCATGATGTTAAATGATTTTCATCGTCCATAAAACACATGAGAGGAATGATGTATGCGCTGCCAGCGTTAGGAGTAAGGTTTAGCTGAGTGCCCAACAGTGGGACCGTCAGGCTGTTTGAGTTGTCGAAAATTTTAATCAACACACATAATGGTACAGTGAGCTGTCATTTCACAGTGGTTTTCTTTGAATAGATATTATACTCGTTAAGAATGAGTCTCACTGAAGGTAAATGATCTTTATCCCCGAAGGGGTAGTCAGAGATGTACCTGTTGCACCCACATTTCACCGTGAGTATTCCATCACTATTAAAGTCGTACCGTAATACAACTGAGCCACCGAGGCAAACAGAAGCACCAAAATAATATAGAAGTACACTTAAATTATCCTAGGCTAATATTATATTTATTTGTTACATTATTTTACATAATAGTGGGTTTAAAAAAAAAGTGATAATAGATTTTGCTAATGGTTATGGACAAATACTAAAAAAAAAGTTCTTTCATTCGATCCTAAACTTTTAATATCAGTTCAGCAATTTCAGTCGAATTTTACATCCATAGTCAAACGAATATTTTCATAATTTTATAGCTTTATATACAGAAAAAAGCACTTATTATTAATTATAATTAAGGCCTTTATTGCTCTATTAAAATCAAGGAATAAGGAACATAGTCGCGTGTTATTATAATCAGATCGATATATTAAAAGGGTAGGCTTTTATCGTTTGTTAAGGCTGCGTAGTGGGAAGTACTCCTATATAGATTTAGATGGCAACAACCTTACACTCCGGTTATTTTGTTTTGGCCTGAATTGCGCACAACTAAAACTTTTATATAGATATTTTGGTGCACTTTGAAAGGTATAGTAATTAATTAAATATTGTGAATATTTTTAAAATTAATTAATTAACGACTTAGTCGTCTATAATAGTATAGCAACAATAATATGTGGATGTTGGCTTAATTGATTTATTTTAAGGAGCAGAACAACTGAGAATTGTTTCGCTAAGTTTTTTTTTTATGCGGAATTGGTTCAGAAAAATACCGCGGGAGGGTTCACCGGAACCTCTTTGTTAATATACAGTAATTTGCAAACCACGAAGTACTCCGATTGGAGCCCATTGCTGTTATTTATATGTCGACATCAGTTAACATTAGCCGAACAAATTGCTTATCCGACTTGCGTTTAAAGAAAAATTTACCGAAAATAAATTAACTATTTGAACATATAATTTGAATTTGAAATTTGTTTGTTCACCTAATAACCACCTATGAATTATAGCTCTTAGTTAAGTAATATAAATTGCATTGTTTCCTGCTTGCGGTAAATCACTTACATTATAATTTTTATTATGGCAGACCAAGATACGAGCGCAGCTTAGTTTGGCTGCCACTAGTCTGTATTTAAAATAAATAAAAAATACGCCAATACAAACTAAACTGACAACATGTCGCGTACAAATTCGAGATTAAATCGGGCAAGTTGACAAATGGCGGAGCGGTCACGACACATACCGTGCCGGCGAGGCCTACTTACCAGACCCCCCACCCCCAGATGGGGGTCAGATATGAAATTCGGCACTAATCATAATATTTTTTCGTTATAATCCAATTTCTTGAATTGGGGTGAGATTGTTTAGTATAGATATAATCTCGATAAGGTCACGCTTGTGGTGGGTAGAGGTGTAGCTCAGTTCGTTATGCTATGATACTGAAGTAGCTATTGCTCGCGGCTTCGCCTGCGTGAAGGAGTTTTCCGGGATAAAAGTCCCGCTATATATTTTCCCGGGTCTTAAACTATCTCCATACAAAATTTTATAAAAATCTGTTCAGTAGATTTTGAGAAAATCGATCACATACTTAGAGACAGACAGAAAAGGGGACTTTGTTTTATAATATGTATAGATAGAAATAAAATAGTCATTAACTATTGTTGGAGTAAACACAAATACCAGTGCACCATAGACACCACACCCTCCCCGTACATCACTATTCCCTAGACCAATCTATGCTTTTTTTGTCTCTGACCCATGTATTACGATCGTTTGTTCTAATATATTTTATAAAATTATGGTGCTTTATTTATATCAACACCCATAACCACGTTTAAGGGTTGCGAGAGCCTGAAGTGTTCACTCAAAACTCTGGTGTTTCTATAAGCCGACCCTTGCCAGGATAACAAACGTAAGACATTGATTTAAACTATTTTTCGGAACTTTCGCGGTTTTAATAATTTAATTTTCTCCCGACGTTTCGAAGACTTGCACCCTTCATAGGAACTGAGGTGTTGGTCATCCGCAATGTCAAAGTTACAATATCTATGACTTAAATTATCTTAGTAATTAAAACCGCGATAAAATGCCAAAAATTGTGTAATTTAAGGTCTAACATTCGCGTAAACATAAGAAATCATTAAACGTAAGATATGTTAAAAATTGAGCACGAGGAAGATTCTGGGTCTGTATTGACATGGGATTTGTGCTGAGCTGTAGACCATTGCAAAACTCGTTGATTATAGCCTCAGGTACTCCACTTACTACTAGATGCAACTGTAGATACTGTGCCAGTATCAAAAATACAGGTGAAAAAACAAGTATACTTCTCTCAAAGTAATACTCTGGTCAAGGTAGCTCCGGTTCTGACAGGCTGGTTTCTACCTAAGAGCCAAATACTCCATAGCAACAATGCGTGACCATACATCCCAGTTTCAACAGCGATCGCCAGATGGCGTTGGGTTCATCGACTTATTTTTTTTTAAATCGCGACCCCTAATTGTGGCGAAGGCATCGTTTAATACTTACTAAGTAGGTATATTGCGGTTAAACACCAATTTGGATGTAAAAATTCACGCACGCGATCTTTGAAAGGTTTTTTGAAGATACCTTTATGAGCCTCTGGAATTAAGGGCTTCTGATAAATATTTAAGTGAAAAATATGTAATGTTTTTATTATTTTAAGCTATGTTGATATAGTGGTAGAGTCTAGTGTAATTTTTCGGGTTGAAAAATTTGAGCTATTAATAAGTACACTAAATGCGCCTCTACGAACCTTCGAAACTACCATGCTAAGATCCCAGGTTCGATCTCCTGGTCAGGCATTCGATTTTTCTTCTCAGTATCACTTCTGAATTTAAAATCATGCCCTTTACTGTTATAGGACTTGCCTATCGACCTAACAACAGCAAATGTTACCTCTACCTACCCCTAAAAGGTAACGCGGGATACTACGGACATTATAACTGGTATTACAAAAGGATTGAGACGCGCTCCTAGTAATTGTACGTCGGGGCTCACCTGCGGTACACACGCGAGAGCAAGCCTTTTTGCATCGCTTCTTGTTACTATAATTACGCGGTATTGTTGGGCTGGTTCTGATGCTGAGCTGGGCCAGTAATAATACGAGCACGCATGAATGTTTTTTTAGACGGCCATGGTTGTGACCTCTCTGCACCTGATGAGGTCTCTCTGGTCATGAAGGATTGCCGTCTTACTGGAATATGAGAGTGAAGGAATAGATGTGTATAGTGTACATTTATGTACTATAATATCTTCTGCGTACTGGCTGATCTCTGTTATCAGCCGCGGCCTAAATCCGCTTCTAAGAGATTCATTATGATGTGATCATGTCAAAAGCTATGAAAATATAGATCGAAATAGCTTTTGCTTGCGGCACCGCCCATGTGAAAGTTATTCCATGATAAATATCCTGCTATATATATTTTCTCGGAATAAACATTAGCCTATGTCGTTCTCAAGGTCTCAAGCTATCTCCATACCATATTTCATCGGAATCTGTTTAGGTTCAGCCATGAAAGGGTAACAGATAGAGTTATAATATTAAGTATGGGTTGTCAGTTCAATCATATCGGTTACTTTACGATCGTTAACTTGTGTGGAAATGACCGCACCTGAGTTGATAAACTACATACCTACAGTATAAGATTCGTAAAATTGTATGCAGAAAATGACGCGATATATATAATGCTATCTCCAAAAGCCTTATCACAATGAGTCGTTTAAAATTATCACGATAACTACTAAGTTATGTTTCTATCGATGCAATAATGTCTTTAAAGGTTTTCCCTTGTTACTTGACCGAAATGTTACCGTTGTTTCTCTAAAAATTGAATTATTCTTTCTTATGGATCGAAATTGCTGGCAGAAAACGAAATAAGAATCATCAAAACAAAGCATTTTTCGAATCAAAGAGACGTAACGTGGAATCGATTCCAATTATCATGTCTCTCGGAAGGTATCTGTATAATTTTGTTACTGTGCGTTCTGGATAATGAATTATATAAAACACGCGAACAAATCTGGTAAACAGGAAGATAATTTAAAATTAAAATTACACTAGCTTTTGCTCGCGGCTTCAACGCGTGATGGAGTTTTCCGGGATAAAATCCCTTCTATATATTTTCCCGGGATAGAAAACTTTTAACCTTACCAGGGTTTTAAACTATCTCCATACCAAATTTCATAAAAATCCTCTCAGTAGATTTTGAGAAAATCGATAACATATAGACAGACTGAAATGGGAACATTGTTTTATATGATAACTTAATACAAATTATTTAACACATGATACCAAAAACAGTTTTCAGCATCTCTTTGTTTACCATTTATTTAAGACTTTAGTATTTGATCGCTCTATATTACCTATATATTTGAATATTATCGCACATATGAAGCAGGACCTTAAAGAAGAGAGTCACAAAAAACTCTTTAGTTAAAACCACTAAACAACAAGGGGTGAGATTCCTCTCCCCTCAGATTTGAGTCTAGACTGTGACCTATTTAGCACATCTGTTGGGCACGCGACGCGGCAGCTGCGGCGAGCGCACCTGGCGCGCTTTTTTCACTCGCAGGTTTGAGCGATTTGCGTAGATGAAGCATGGGGTGCGAATATACCTCTGTTAGCTTAGGTTTGTTTGGCTTTTCTTAATAGATATAAATGTTGGGTTAGAAAGGCCTATTTTGTGGTATGATTAAGCAGTCCCGTATCTTGAATTTTTTCGAGGCGGGGCAAAATCTGGAAAATGGCGCCCACCCATATTTTTACTTTTGTCATCATTTCGCGCCCTGCAGAAAATAATTAATGTGTCTAATGTACTGGAGGTCTCACTAGTCAAAGTTGCGTTAATGATGAGTTGTGTTTGGCAAGTTTGAATTTGCCGCTCGCTGAATTCGCCTCCCAGGGCATGGGCCTTTGATTGTCCTCCTTTAGATCCGGGGTTGGGATGAAGGCCTAATTTACATGAAAAACTAGTAATATCAGCGCAAAAGTATATAGAAATATTTGGATGTTTATTGGAAGTAAATGCAGAAATAGTTGAATCGCTGAATGCAATTTAGTACAAAAACAGGTTACATCCTAGATTAATTTATTGGGTACTTTATAACCCAGAAACTATAAAAATATATTATGGAAAAGTTCTTATACGCGAGTGGAATATAGTTAGAAATATAAGAAAGAAGGTGAGATGTCGTAGAAGACTCTCCTTTTTATGGATGTGCACCGGTTTTTACTTTTTCAACAAAATCAATTGGTAATTTTGTTTTTAAATAAGTAGCAATAATTAAAGAAGTATTATTCAATAACTTTTTTCTCAGTTAGAATAATTATTTTGAGAGGAACATTTATAGCACTAATTAGGTATACCTAGTTTGGGTACCCCTGGAAATTTAAGTATTAAAGATCTCACAGTTTTATATAAATTTATTTTAAGTAGAATTAAGTCTCTGTTAGTCTATTCTTTCAATAAAAAATTTCAATTAAAAAGTAAATATTGTTAACATATTATTTTATTAATGTAGTATACAAAGGTAGGTCAAGAAACTCTGACACAACAGACCTTCTTCAATGACGAAAGCTGCCATTTTTTGCATGACAAAAAATCGAACTCTAGTCCACATGTTTCGGAGACTAACAGTTACCAACTGTATCACGCAGGCTGTCATCGAGAGCGGGCGCGTGCGCAGAGGCCCGACCACCGCGCCATCTGCCGCGAAACTTGACACGATCCTTACAAGCTTGCACACGAAAAAAAACTCAAAATCATCAAAAATAAACCTTACAATTCAAACAATAGAATTCTAAATCCATTGACCCAGAACAGCATTCACTGAAACAATATTGAACCTAAATATCCCGTAACACGATTCAAATCAGCTTGACTGTTTCTACTAAATTGTTAATAAAATTTGAACTCTATCGACTAAGTAATAAAAGTCTGTCGGCTCTATTAGCGCAAGATATATGCATTTCGCGAAGGCGCACGCCAGATGTCGATTTAAGATGACACATTGCGGGGATGATGCTGGTTTTTTTTTGTCCCGCTAGCGGTCCATATGATCCTGTTATATAGGGGTTAACTTGTTGTGAGTTATTGTAATTACGGGCCCTTTTGTCCACATCACCTGCGTACAAGATTATGTTGAATTATTTGGTTTGTTTGATGTGGTCTATTTATATTTCGGTTTCATACGGCTAGATAAAAAAATTGCTCGCGTGTGAGTATAGCGTATTATAATAATTATCATTGACTTATCAGATACTGTAATACTGGCAATGTCCATCAAATATTAGTCCAAGTGTGCTTGCAGAGCGATATTTGACAGAAGAATTAAACAGAACAAAAGTTCTGCACTGTACTATAAAAGTAACAACAATTTTGACCGGCCGCCTGATTTTTGTCAACAAACTTTCAGGAGTTCAATCTCGAGGAAATAGTTTTAAACAAAACTGCTAAAGTGGACTGATGGAATGCAATCCAGGGCATCTCAAAACATAGCCAATACATTATCACTCACCACACAAGCAACATAAAAACACATTACGCATTTCTCCCAAAAGAGCAGGCGAAGTTGCGACCAAGGCACCTTTTTTCCTATGCTGTGTTCCATCCCATGATGTGATAGGAGGCCAGATTATCATCATATAGGGCGCAAATTCCAGACTCCGAGCACCAACCCAGTATGTAAGTATCAACTTCGTAAATAAACTTGACATAATGTCATAGTATATTTTAAAATATGCATCAAATTTTGTTATATAATAATAATATCAGCCCTGTATTATATACTGTCCCACTGTTGGGCACGGGCCTCCTCTGCCACTGAGAGGGATTAGGCCTTAGTCCACCACGTTGGCCCCGTGCGGATTGGTAGACTTCACACACCCTCGAAAATTCCCTTTTCGTTATAAGGTAAATTTAAAATTAATAAGTAGTAGTAAGTAAACTTTGTTATAGGGTAGAGAAATTCCTAGACAGCTTAAAATAATATGAGTGCACATTACTCATATGGAAAGTCCGAGATTTCGCGTGTCATGTACAGTACAATAGTTGTCTAATTAAACTTATCCGTTTGTCTGTCTGTCTAGAAATATTTAAACTTGTTGATACACATGGAACGATGAGCTAGATGAAATATGATATTATAGGTTATAATATTTTTGGTAGAGTTATATTCCACTGTCTGTAAAGTGACGGAACGGCTCGATTGACTTAGTATCATAGAAAACTCATGTGTATTAGTATACAAAGATCGTCGATCGGGGACATGTTAAACCCTTTTTGCTGGTGGTAGGATATTTCTATCCGCCCGGTTAGCGATCACCGTACACAAGGTGTTAAAACCCGCCATAGTGGCCTACGTAAGTGTCGCGTTCCGGGATCAGCCTGTGTATATCCAGTTCCAACAGGCCGGCGTAATTGTGTCGACTGTTAAGGGATAATCTTTTGACAGTCGACTGTCTATTACCCCACTCAACTTACCATCAAGTGCAGTGGGGTCAGGTTGTCAAATACGTATAAAAAAAAACCTCTGAATTTCTATTATTTTTTAAAGAGTGGTTATACACGACGATCTGGCTTGGAAGTGAACATCAATAGATATTATCTACATCAACCTGTTCGTTGCGTACCATCTTGCTTCTATATTATAAATATGAAGGTTTGTGAAAACAATTGGATGTTTGTAACTGCTAAACCGATTTGAATGAAGTTTGGGACATGCATAGATCATGTTTTGAATTAATATGTCTTACAAAACTATAATTAATCGTTTAGGTAGGGGATCTTTCGTACAATACTATTTAATGTGATCAAGATTGCCTCACATCGCGAAGACCCTTTCTTCATTTACAGAAACATTAATATTAAACTGGCAATTGTGGAAACACTGTAGTCTCTCAGCAACAAGTGCATGGCGTGTACCAGACTACTAGACAAACTTTCTTTCTAACCCTTTTAAGACATGTACGATCCGGTTGTACTTATTTTGGCGGCATCAAAAAGCTATCGGCAGTATTGTAGTCCATAAAAACATATACATACGTGACACCGCGGGATATCATACAGTCGGTAAGTGTTTGATGGTTGAGGCCTGCGTAGGCGCATCTAACTGTACACACAATTATTGATAATTTGTATTCCATATATAGTATACGTGTCTTTCTGTACGTCACTGGTTTCCGTCCATTCGTGTCTAACGTAACCGAAATTTAAGCTTTATAGATAAAAATAAAGAAATAAATTTAATAAAAATGAATTAATTATGTTTTTTGCTTGTATTTAATATTATTTTATTGTATTGCGCATTTGAGGCGGTAAGCTTTGGGAATTGTGATGCGAAATGTTTCGAGTAGATAATTTAAAATTTAAATAATTATACTTTAAAATGATGTTACTTTAATTTATATTTCATTAATTAGATATTTTTAATAAGCCCGAGAAACACCGCTTTTTTCCTACAGTATTTTTTTTCACATAAGTAAAATCACGAAACGAAATACAGTTCTTTGTATTAAATTGGCAAACTGCGAAATTTTCTTCAAACACTACACACGCAACACTATACTACTAGATACAACTGTGACGCGAACAACAATATTTTTAGACAAAATAATTTCTATAAGTGAAATGCGGTGATTTAGGCGTCGCCTACGCATTTAGGCTTAGCTTATATTAGCACCGTGTAAAAATAAAATGTGTCCGAGTGATTAGTACACCCACGTGGATTACATTGGCAATTTCCTCAAAAAAAAGCCAAGTTTGCGCTGTTACCTTCTTTTGTCCGTCTGTTCCGAAATAGACGTTGGAGTGTGGCGCGTGTTAGGAGCGTTTGCAGATTGATATTTTAATCTATATATATATAAAAATGAATCCCTATTTCCCTTGGTCACGCCATCGCGCGTGAACGGCTGCACCGATTTCACTATTTATTTTTTTGTTGTGTTTGTTATTGTCAGGAGAAGGTTCTTAAGAGGAAAAAATTCAAAAAAAATCGTGGAATATTAGAAAATTTTAGAAAACTTAACTAAAATATAAATTTTATATAACTGTCAATTGTTTGAAATAACTGTCAACGATTGACAGAGAGCGCGCTGCAAATTCATAGTTAAGACGGGACAACGTCTGTCGGGTGCTGTGGTAGGATAGATTTTGTATCCGCCAGATAGCGAGCACTACACAAAGTGTTAAAACCCGCCATAATGACCCATGTGTTGCATTCGACTAGCGAGCGGTTATTGTCGGTCGGCATTATATACGGGTACCACTCTGCTTTTCATCAGGCGCAGGAGGTCTGTGAGGAGATTTGATATGAAGACAAATGTTCTTGGTCGAATATCATTTATTACTACTCTTGATTGCAAATGTGTTATATTTATATACCATAGATTTTACATATATAATAATAGTAATATGTTATACGTATGTACTAACTACTATTACACCTCAGGTCACTTTGCCGTACAATACTGTACAGTACGTCTAATTAGTCGTAGTTGATAGTGACTATTAAAATTTTTCTTGGCGCACATATTTTATTTCCTACGCTATAAAATAGTCATTTGCACTGTACATTAACGAAATTAATCCGCAAAATGGAGAAAGTTATATTGTTGAATACATAAAAGTATTTGATAAGCACAAAATTGGCAAACATTCACGGATGATGACTATTATTTGCGCAACGATCATTTGATAGAAACTTACTGTTTACTTAGTTTCTAAAGTAAAATAACGGGACTCAGTTAGTAAATTAAGACACGTATTAAATACACGAATGCACGAAAAAGAATTTTTCAGACATTTCGCTGTATAAAAAAAAAACAATGCTGTCCAAGGTCGCGGTCCCCATTCTCTACAGTAGACAATCTTGTATCTGAGGGTTTTGTGGTATCATCCAAGGAGGATTTTTATAACATTGTTATAGTAAAGCAGGTTTTTTGTTAACTTCTTTCATTTATAAGTAGGTTTTGTTCACAGCTTTGCTCGCGTGAAGAGGTTTTCTGGGATAAAAGTTCCGTTATATATTTGCCCGTGATAGAAAATAGCCTATAATCTTCTCAGGGTCTTAAACTATCTCCATACCAAATTTGTTAAAAATCCGTTCAGCACATTTTCAGAAAATCGATAAAATACAGACAGACAGAAAAGGGGACTTTGTTTTATAATGTCTTTAGATATTGCTGATTTTTTTCAAAAATGACGAAAAATACGTGAAGTAACCCTCGTCACCTATAAACGTCTATAATACGCTCAAATCTCCACATCTCGTGGTTTGCGCCACTCGTCTGTCTGTGATGCCGTCTGCGTAGGTGAAGTATGCGCGAATAGTCGCGACGCATGCGCTGGCATTGTAATGGCGCGTTCACACAGACTACTTGCTCGATCAAAAATCTATTATACTGACCATAAAAATAAAAATCCGTTGTGGTGACACCCCTTTTTTTAACGTTTTAAAGTTTACGTTGTCAGTACAAGAAATTCGTTTTCCACAATCATTTTTTTTTATTCTTATTTCTATCTTTCTTCTAATATAGTCTCGCCATGGTGTACCTAAATGCTATGGAGTCGGGAGGTCATGTTTGAATTATTTTTTTTGTTTTATGCAGTTAGAAAATGCGGTAAAATGAGCGCATCACGAAACATAATATGTTTGATTTCTTGATTATTATATTTACGTACTTTCCTTGTAAGCATATATTGAATTTTATCAATATATAAATAAATGCCTTGTCCGAACTAAAACTAAAAACTAACACATTCACGCCAAAAACGACCTTATGATAACCATAGATATCATTATTTACTAAAGGACTCTCACTACAAGAGCCTCTTTAATCCAGCTGTTTAAGAGCGTGTCAAAGTTACCACTACATCTGATTGTAATTGGTGTCCAGACAGAGTATCGTTTGGGAGATGATCCTCGCCAGTCGACACAATTATGCCGGCCTATTCTGATTTGACGATGACTTTGCTGTTTCGCCGAGTGGGCGGTAACCGACGCGCGGAGATGGAAAGTAACGTCTTTGTATAATATTGGCATTATAATATTTGGCAATTAAAAGTAAAGACATATTGTGTAGTTATTAAAGGGTTAGGTTTACAGTGTCGCTGTTCAAAAACAGAGTGAGTGAGGAATTGGTATCATCCCAGTTGAGCTGGCTAATCCTAAATGCAGATATTTTATAGCGTGCTTATATTAAATGATATAAGATAGCAGGATGCCGGACGCAGCAGTCTTTACCCATAAACTCGGAAATAATGCGTTAGTATTGTTTAAACTTTATACGATTTATAGTTTGATTTACTATCCCACAGCGGGGCGTTCCACCACTACTGAGAAGATTTAGGCCTTAGTCCACCACGGCCTAGTGAAGGCAGATTTTATATACCTTCGAAATTCTTTAAGAATTCTCAGGTATGTAAATTTATCACGCTTCATATAGCATGAATAGTGATTCTAAAGAAACCTTAGTCACAAAAATCCTAGTACCTTTACAATATCCTTCATTACATTTCTCACGTCTCTAAATCTAGCTATAGCGGTGATTATAATTAGTCATCCGTATGTATACGTGTTAATTGCGGCACACGCAAATATCCGGAGTTTGGCGCCGGGGGGGCGCCGGGAGGCGGGCGCGCGGGCGAGGGGGGAGAAGCGTCGAGACGTCGTCTGCGCATCCCGTCCTCTATAGACACCGCTGGATTTATTACGATGAATTTTGGATTTAGATCTTAGAATGGAAATTACATTTGGTAGATTTTGTGAATGATTTAAAATATCCCGTCATCTATAGACACCGCTGGATTTATTACGATGAATTTCGGAATTAGATCTTAGAATGGAAATTACATTTGGTAGATTTTGTGAATGATTTAAAATATCCCGTCATCTATAGACACCGCTGGATTTATTACGATGAATTTTGGAATTAGATCTTGGAATGGAAATTACATTTGGTGGACTTTGTGAATGATTGAAAATATCCCGTCCTCTATAGACACCGCTGGATTTATTACGATGAATTTTGGAATTAGATCTTAGAATGGAAATGACAATTGGTGGATTTTGTGAATGATTGAAAATATCCCGTCATCTATAGACACCGCTGGATTTATTATGATGAATTTTGGAATTAGATCTTGGAATGGAAATTACATTTGGTGGACTTTGTGAATGATTGAAAATATCCCGTCCTCTATAGACACCGCTGGATTTATTACGATGAATTTTGGAATTAAATCTTAGAATGGAAATGACAATTGGTGGATTTTGTGAATGATTGAAAATATCCCGTCATCTATAGACACCGCTGGATTTATTACGGTGAATTTTGGAATTAGATCTTAGAATGGAAATTACAATTGGTAGTATTCGTGAATGATTGAAAATATACGTGATTTTTTTCTAGTGTTTTTTGACTAATGTGTCCACTTGGGGTCACTTGGTTGATGTTGAAATTAGTGTCAGAAACAAATCGTTCTTCATTTGCCAATTATGGGTCCACTTGTAAGCAAATTATGCTTAAGATAAGTTTCTTTATTGTTGTTTTGTAATACTTAAAATGCATTAGAAACGTATTAGTTTCACTTTATAATCTCTGTATTGGGGTCATCATTTCACTATTACATCAGGGGGTCTATTCTAACAATCGCTACATATCGAGTCTCTCTGTATTTCTGATATCTAACTATTTATCTAAGAAGTAGTACACAAAGTTGAGTTTCACACACAACTCGCCGCAAGTCCTGCAAGCTTAAAATTGCCAGCTTGTGATTGCATACATGATAGAAATCGCTTGCAGAAGTCTCTCCCTCAATTTTGCTACTCCCTAACCGATACAAATACACAAAGTATTTGTAAGTTTATAATATATTTTATTTACCATTTTCTAGAAACGATACTAAACTCAATCTTTAATCCGATTCCGAGAATGAACCAATCAAAGTTAGTCATTTGTAACCATGTCAAATACATTGTTCTGATTGGTCCATTCTTGAGATAGGGAAAAAGCGATTGGGATCGATTTATGAAAATGTCAGTTAGATAATATAATGAACCAATATTGTTTTCTAAATTTTAAAGTATACAAATATGATAGCTTCGCCCTGCTAGTGGACGTGAGAAAATTCACCCAATACAATACTATAATAATTTCACGCGATTTGTCGGTCTGCGCCTGCGCCGGTCTGTAGGGGGCCGGCGTTTATTTGCAAATACCGTGGCTAAATGCAATCTTAGTACCGAGAATCCATCGGCGATAATGCACTGCCGTCGAATAATCATTTCTACTATAATAAAACAGTAGTCTGTTTGAGTCAAACAAGGCTGGTCCTTTTTTGATGCAGTTTTTAAACGAGTTTTGTAAAGAAAATTTTTCATCGCCAGATATACTAGCAGCAAGTATACACCACTGTAGGGCTAGCCAGAGGTATCATTATACTATTTATTTTCGATACTATTTTACTTATATAAATAATATCAGCTCTGTGTTATATACTGTGCCACTGCTGGGCACGGACCTTCTCTACTACTGAGTGATTAGGTCTAAGTCCACCACGCTGGTCTAGTACGGATTAGCAGACTTCACACACCCTCAAAATTCTTAAAAAGAACTTATCAGGTATGTAGGATTCCTCATGAGGTTTTCCTTCACCGTTAAAGTAAGCAATAATTCAGAGAATACATACATAACTTTAGTAAAGTCAGAGGTGCGTGTCCTTGGATTTTGAACCTGCAGACATTCTTTTCGGCAGTCGTGCCACTCCCAACTAGGCTACCGATTTCCATCGGTATATGAAATTCCAGTACCAAAGTACTTACGTGTGTCTTTTAAACCAAAAAAAACCCCTTTTGACTGACCTGATATTCGAATTCAGAACCTCTCAAAGCAATCTGCACCTAACGATCCGTAAACATCCTTTACGAAAATGACTTCAATGTACATTTTTTTACAATGCATAATTAAAATGAAATTTCCTTAGTCATTAAGATTACCAAGATAATGGGCCATGGGACATGTTACTGTCGCGTGTATTGAAATGTGTTTCAATTAATATATAATAATGTGAAAGATTTGTATCTATGTTGCAAATAATGTTGATTGTTAATGTGCTTGTAATGAATTTTGCAACGTTCAGGGTTGTCATATTTTGTAATATCCGAAGAATACATAGATGGTTTCTGACTAGGATATAGAAGTGAAAATGAATAAAAAAATCACGTATATGCTTTATAATTAAGTATATTAAGTATCTAATCGATCATCAAATCGTCTTTATAAATGCATTAATAAAGTTTCTGCAATTTTATACCGCTGTACTTTGATAAAAAAATATTTTCATTTATGTTGAAACGACTGATATTTGACAAAACTTTTCCGAAGTGACAACCCTAGTTAAGTCGAGAGTAGACGAGCGGAACGTAATGACTCTTATCAGGTCCTTTCCCCATAAATGTGCATTAGGGTTTATTTTTTAGCGCCACTTGTTTAATGGTTATTTTTGGCGATTATTATGTTGTTAATGTTAATAATCAGACAGCAAACAAAGTACTTTTAGGGTTCCATACTGTTATAAATAAAGCATTTAATGGATTTTGTTTGAGTAAAAATGTAATTTTCATTTTATAAAATATGTCTGAATGTACGAACGTAATATGAGTCAGAAACAAAATCTATGGGACCAAACTGAAAGTATATTCTTTCGAATAAAAAAATACAAATCGGTTTATAAATGACCGAGTTCTGAAGTAACAAGTTAAAAAAATACAAGTCGAATTGATTTTTCCTCCTTTTTTTTGAAGTCGGTAAAAAAATGACATGGGGGGGGGGCTAGGTACTACTGATGTTCGTTGATCGCTATGTTGTTTATTGGCACTGATATTTGCGTTGACTCCAACACGTACGCAACACTGCAAAAGAAATTCGTATTGGATTACTTTATTGTCCGTCAGTCTGCCTGACAACTCTTTTTCTCAGGAACGCGTAGAGGTATCAAGTTGAAATTAATATGAAATATTCAGTTTTACGATCTCAGTTTCAGTTAGGGAAAACTAAACTAGCAAGTCAACGTGATCAAAAGATATGACCGTTTATGTGGTACATTTTGCAATTTACAAGGGAATCGAAATTTATAGGGTGCTTCCTGTTGACCAAAATCATACAATTTGGCTAGAAGCACATGTAAAGGAAAAATCAGGAAGATGTACATATGTACTTT
The DNA here is from genome assembly GCF_014839805.1 of Manduca sexta. Classification (NCBI taxonomy): domain Eukaryota; kingdom Metazoa; phylum Arthropoda; class Insecta; order Lepidoptera; family Sphingidae; genus Manduca; species Manduca sexta. The sequence goes on from NC_051130.1 coordinate 1,911,975, forward strand.
AATAAAAAAGCAAATTCATGAATACAAAATTATTATTTGCGGTTGGTACAATAACCGTGTCTATGGATCGATCGAACACTATCAATAAAGTGAAGTTTGACAAATTTGAACTTGTATACTTGGAATTTGGATATCTTACCTACATGTGTCTACAGAACCCTTGGTGCGCGAGTCCAACTCGCACTTCTCATTATTTGCAATAATTATAAAAAAATACAATTAATACACCGACATTTGCAATAACTTTGATGTCGAAACTGCTGGTTACTTACAGAATGACGTCAGATCTACACTGTACAGTTTATTTTTTTCAAATTAAAGGCTTAACCGGAAGAGCACTAATAATAACTCAAATATAAAACAAAGTCCCCTTTTCTGTCTGTCTGTATGTGATCGATTTTCTCAAAATCTACTGAACGGATTTTTATGAAATTTTGTATGGAGATAATTTAAGACCCTGAGAAGGATATAAGCTACTTTCTATCCCGGGAAAATATATAGCGGGACTTTTATTCCAGAAAACACCTTAACGCGGGCGAAGTCACGAGAAAAAAATTCTCACTAAAACTAACATTATAGCTTTGCTTAATGACTTCTGTATACAAGAAGTCGAATGTTAAAAAACTATATAAAATTAGTTCTTGGATTTTATCGAGATATTGTTGAATTTTTACCCCTAACGGCTCTAAGAGTTTCCAGTCTTCTTGGTCACGGGGCGGATCTCGTGTTGGTCGTACGAAAAGTTAATCTTATAATATCTACCTTCATTTTACAATTATACAACCGTGAATAATCAAAAAACCCGGGACACAATCTGGAATGCTTTGCACTTAAATTTCGATGTAGTGAGATTGTATAAGTTCAAGACTATAGATTATTCCAAGACAAATATTTTTCTATTGGCTTCAATTGCTATAACAATCAAAATAACTATCATTAAATAGAAAACCATAATTATTTCATAATTTTAATTAATATGTAAAATAATTACGATTTAAATATAGCAATAAAACCTAATTATATTAACAAATATTTTTTTCCTTCCATCTTATGTAAAAAAACAACGGTTAATAAAATTAAATATAAAACACTTCCGCCAAAGATTATTCACTCTAAGAGCTCGGAAATTATAATAAAAAAAGTAATTTAAATCCAACAGAATAATATAATTGCTGTAACCCGTTATAATATGATAATAATAAAGTGTAAAAAACGCGACAAGTTTTTAAGTTTCCGATTTTTTACTAATATTCCGGCAAAACGACTTGCCATCCTCACGTTAGATGGGTACGGTTAGAATAAAAATAAATCAATGGAACTGAATAAATAATTTTTTATTAATAAATAGTTTTTGTCTGCAGCTCCATTTGCGTAAAAAAGTTTTTCCAAGATTAATATTTTCCCGGGATAAAAGTTAGTATAACTTCCTATTAGTTAAAAAAAAAATCGGTTTAGTACTTGATATTGGCGCGTTCAAACAAACTCTTCAGCTTTATATATTAGTATATATAACAAATTAAATGTATATATTTTGTTAATAAAAATGTGTATAAGACAATATTTTAACTTTGTTACTAATTCATTTATAAATGTACGAGTAAAATTAAAATAATATCTGTGTATACCTAAATGTATTTATCACGAATAATCGCAATATTCTATAGTCTGCATCAAAATAATTACGCACTATATAACAGTCATGATAATAAGCAATTTATTTTTTGCTAACCTTACGAAAAATCCGGAAAACTGTACAATGTATATAATTTTTTATACTTGTCAATTGGACATCCCTTTAAGAAAAAAAAAAACTATATTTATAGAAGAGAACTAATTAAATTGCTTTATAATGCTTTAGAAAAAATATCGCTTTGTGTTTTCTACTGCTGTACGGCAGCACATGACATTAATGCAGACAGAGTCGCCATTACTTCGAAATTCTTACGCAGAACTCTCAGGTTTTAACGACGTTTCCTCATTATTTCATATTCACCTAGTTGGTAAAACTGAATAAAAACAATCTTACCTATATGGACATATGGACGGGTTCACCCAGTTAAGTAATCAAAAACTAATTCCACCCTTACAAAAAACAACCTTATCTACAGTATGGACCGGCTAATCAAAAACGAATTCCACCCTTACAAAACTTACGCAGAACTCTCAGATATGTGACATTACCTCAATATTTTCATATTGCCCCCTGGATAGTAAGTAAGTCAGTGAGATGGAATCCTGCATATTGTCTGGACTTGTTAAATATAATCCACAGAGCGGACGTTGTGAAAATATCCAGTTATTCCGCATTTAGACATGTCTCACATATAATTAGAATAAACAGCACTTTAATTTTAGCATCCTTTGAATGTTGGATTCCAAATGTACCGACGAACCGATATGGATGTATTTTGACATTAAGTATTTATGCTGAAAGAAACTGTTTAGTCTTTAAAAATGGTTGATGTTTGAAGCTTTTGATTTTGTTTAGTTTAAAGGATGTGACACGAAAACTGATGGGTAGTGCGACGAGTCTTCAATACGAACTAAATTATAATGTATTACTTCGATTGGTCTGTGCTTGAAACATTGATATAATAAATCTTGTAACGCCTTTTTGTACTGGCTAAAATGTCCTTTAAATCAGACAGAGTTTTCACACTGTTGCTATGTGTAGAAATAGAATGGTAAACTTCGAAATGTTAATGAAATTTCTTTAGAGACTCATCAATTAGTCACTTTATCCTGTGTAATCTTTACATACATTATAGGTATATCCTAATAGACGAAATATCATTGACGTATATTCTATAGACACGAACGTCCATATACCTAAAGTATTTGTTCAAAATCTGAACTAAAATGGCAATCAAGACGTCACTGTTATAAACTATTTATTTACTTGAACAACAAATAATTTTACTTATTTTACTAATATTTTTTATTCGAATCCAGGTTTACACTTAGAGTCGAGGTCTTGTATCATGAGCGCCACACCGTACACCACAAGCTGTCAATATTGACCATACTAAAGTCAGTTTGAATAAATATCGGTTCAAATCAGTTGAACACAGTGAATGTTCGGAACGCCCAATTTAGTACGTAGTACATATTATTATATTGATGCGAAATATTAATTTCTTATGATAATGCGAATGTTAGACATGGAAATAAAACTATTTTTCGGATTTATCGCGGCTTTTTATATTATAAACTTCTCCCGACGTCTCGAAGATTTTGCAGTCTTCATGTTTATGGACAGTCTGCTCTTTGGCCATGAAGGTTGCATAGTCTTCGTAACTTGGGGAGAAAATTAAAATACGGAAAACGGCAATAAAACACAAAACCTAATTTAATTTCGTAGACAAAATATAATTGTGAAAATAATATGCCTAAAAAGTTGCTTTATATGCATAAAAATAATCTCCCATAGTATACAATATAAAAACGAAACATCCAAACGTCGTAGCAATAGGAATGAATAAGGAAATATACCGCAGAAATGCAATTAACAGAGATTTATGCTGCTATGTTCTGTTATTTATTATATATGGTACTCATGAGCTATCATTTATTATTATTCGGAATTTATCCCTGCATGTTATTGTTATAAATTGGAATAAGGGGATGGAATCGAACGTCGATTTATGATTTTATGTAAGATTTGTTCATCGCATAGCTTTTTATATTGGCTTTCATATTGGGTCCTTTAAGTGGAACATTAAACAATTAGGCAGGCCGGCATAAACATGCCGACCGTCAAGAGATACATCTCTGCTGATCGACGTTTGCATGCTAGAGTAAAATTATAATGCTGGCACTTATCAACAAATTTATAAATATAAAGATATTAATGCTAAGTATATATTTTTTTTGTTTCCGCATCTAAGCATATAAATTATATGTAATAAGCCAATTAACATTTTTAAAATTTGTTTAATTTAAGAAATGGCATAAAATAAAACAGAAATCCTGTTTTGTGAAAAATCAATTACTCGGAACCTACGCGTCATCCTATAAGGAGAGAAGTTATAGTTCTATTGTTGGAAGTTGTGCCAGCGGGCGGCTATAGGCTCCCGTCTAGACCTCACATTTGGGATCACTCCAAGGACAGGGATATACTATACGCCTTTACTAGAGATGGGAAAAGGCATTTTTATTGTAATTTTATAACTATTTTACGGATATTATCGCGGTTTTAATATTAGACTTTTCTCCCGACGTTTCGAAGACTTAGCAGGCTTCACCAACAGCTAAAAATTTTAAAAGTTGTATAATTGTATAATGTAGGTAGATATTGTAACTTTGACTTTGCGGATGAACAACACCTCAGTCCCCCCCGTGACCGTGAAGGCCATTTTCAAAAAAGTAGTCTATATCTATGAAATGCTTAATTTCATCAAAGTCAGTTCAGTTGGCCGTTAAAGCATAAGTTACTTTTGCATCATAATTTTAGTATGGATTACACTAGTGATCTGATTTACACCACAAAGTTATTTAATTACATTTTTAGATTGTAACAAATACTTGACTTGCTAGAGATTTGAATCCGAAGTAGAGATATGCTCGCCCTCATAATATCAAAGACCTGCAAAGTGGTGCACTAGTGGCGTCTCTGCTTACTCCTTCAGGGAAGGCGTGAGTATATTTATGAATCCATGTGATAGCGTGACTTGCGTGTTACAAACTTGCTGGCACTTTATTTTCTTTCTTTTTTTATCAATTTTATGAAACAATTATGTAAATATTTCAACAAAAACTTTAATGGTGGCTGCATTTTGGCGTTAAAGCTAACTTTAGTAATTGCTTAACAAGGATTCCGTGTTAAACGCTGTTAAAAATTAGTCTAGTAATAAAAACTTGTCAAGCGTAACTTGATATTGTAAACTGAGTTTCGTATTCATGGAATTTATTTTTAACTAACTATTGCTTGCGGCTTCTGTTACGTGAGAAAGTTTTTCCGTGATAAAAATCCGGCTTTATATTTTCCCGGGATAATAATTAGCCTATAGCACTCAGGATCAATAAAAAGCGACGATAGCCTAGTTGGGTGTGGAACGGACTGCCAAGACGAATGTCCGCAGGTTCAAATCCCAAGGGCACACACCTCTGACTTTTTTTTAAATCTTGTGTGTATTCTTTGTGAATTTATCGTTCTCTTTAACGGTGAAGGAAAACATCGTAAGGAAACCTGCTAATCTGAGAAGTTCTCTATAGGAATTTCGAAGGTGTGTGAAGTCTACCAATCCGCACTAGGCCAGCGTGGTGGACTAAGGCCTAATCCCTCTCAGTAGTAGAGGAGGCTCGTGCTCAGCAGTGGGCAAGTATATGTAATACAGGGCTGATATTATTATTATTACATACTCAGGATCAATGTAGCTTCCTATTAGTGAAAGAATTTTCAAAATCAGTTTAGTAGTTCCAGAGATTACCCCCTCAAACAAACAAACTCACAATCTTTACATCTTTATAGTATTATATCATACATAACCATAATGTCATATATTTTTGTTATTTGTTTGGCGCAGTTACAATGTACAAATTATGTTACAACAAAAGGCTTACCAATTAAAGTATATAGTACTACTGTACATCAATGAACACCGCGCACAACATTTGAATAGAATATAATATTGTGTGATTTCAATTGACAGTTCAAAACAGCACCAACCCTGTAATTTTTTTAAACCGGCATAATTGCGTCGACTGGTGAGGGTTAATCATCTCTTGCTATTCCACACTATCTGGACCCCACCCCGCTTATAGTATGTACAGTGGAGTGTCTTTGCTGGGTGTGTAAAAATAATGTGATTAGATAGACGGCACAACCTGAGTTAAAAGGATTTTTTGGTGTTCATTTCTTACGGACTCCTAAATTAACACTGATAAAGACTAGGAATCTGTGATTGATGTCGTTAAGAAATTAGTAAGAAAAGTGTTTTTTTATCAAAACCATTTACTAGTAAGTCGTTATCCTAATCTATAGTCTTAACAAAATGTTTTTATTTAGATTTCTTAATGTTTTCTTATGTTTACGCGAATGTTAGACATTAAAATAAAATATATTTTCAGATTTTATCACGGTTTTTATATTGTATTTTTACAAAAAATTAAAATATTAAATAAATAAGTCCACGTTTTTAGCTCTGAAGGGGTAAGCAATGATGCACCCCAACCACAACTTATGGCAATTTCGTAGGAAAATAGAACTTCTTGTCTAAATATCGGATAGATATTTCATTTCCATTGCTTTGAAATGCGCTAAGAACCTAAAACTTTAAAGATGACAGTGCCATAATACTACTAACGTAGTACGGCAGCATCACGCTGAATGAGAGATGCCTTTGCTGGTATTTGTTTTTTTTTCATTGAATCTTAAGAAACATGTATACTTATTTCTACCTATATATAGACGTAGTGTTGTTTTGTTCAGTGTTCTAACGCTAGTAATAAATATATCTTTCTTTCTTTATTCTTCTACCAGCTTTTGCCCGCGGCTCCGCCCGCGTGATAAAGTTTTCCGTTATAATCTCTTAAAAGTTACAAATTTTCCTCGTCTTCGCAACCGTTATCATTATTGCTCCGCTCCTATTGATCATAGCGTTTTCGGTTCGAACTAGTAGTTCCTGAGATTAGCGCTTTTAAACAAACAAACTTTTTAGTTTTATATAAAAGTATTCAATGTTCGTCTTCTGGTTCTAAGCTACTCCCTATTAATTTTCAGCCAAATCGGTTTAGCCGTTCTTCGGTTATAAATAGTGTACATTTTGTATATTGATTTAATTTTTAATATAGGTATAAAGTTCGAGTAATTTTTTTTCACGGTGTTAAAGAAGTCATGTCGCTTACCAATCGAAAGACTCGCTTGTCTCATCCAAATAAAAAAGCATAACCGAAACCAAACAACCCATATTAACCAACTATCGATACCAATTGCCAAAACCAACAGCCCTACTCGACTACGCAACGTAATTTATTTTTGCTGAAAGAGGGACCCATAAATACAGGAGGGGCCGGTCGCCAACCGAGGCCGCTGCCAAAAAACACTGATACTAGGTCATTCAACCCGCAACTATTTCAAATACGTAGACTTGTCTGTGATTTTTTTATTGTCTGTAGTTGGCAAGGGTTTCGTTTATCGAATGGTTAGATTGTACAGGATTCTGAATGGCATTGTCTAGTTTTGCCGTCGAGTTACAGTGGCTTCGTAGCCAGTGTTTTAGCAATATATGGATCTAATGTGCGGGGTGTTTCATATTATCGAGTATATATACGGTAAATATATTAAAGATTACTCATTTATATTGCAGCAAAGTTGACAATTTTAGTATAGTATTTGTTCCTTTTATATTCTACTAGTACCGAGTATTTGGATTGGAATTAGTTTACGAATGACGAGTGCATTTCAGTGCGACGCAGAATTTTGTAATTCGAAGTTATTATGTTAATTGTTGACTAAAATTTGCGATTTGCTTGTAGCTGAACTTTTAGAAATCTAGCTCAAATCTAGCATTTCATTGCATCTAATATCTCGCCTTTTAATCTTAACATCTCCTTCATTTAAGCTATTATCACGATTATTTATGCGATTAATTATTTCAGATTCTCTCCAGGCGGAGTGAGGCGTATAGTCTAGTTATGAACTAATGTTTGCAGTGACGTCACCCTCTTCACGCGCTCTCTATTGTCACAAGAAAACCAATATATTTGGCAAAGATGGAAATCCGACACTTTCTCTGTCTAGTATAGGACGTATTTATATCGTATGATTTCGACTATTTTACGGTAAAAAAGTCTGCGAGCTGATGATCATGGTGATTCCAAAAATGATAGGTGGATGTAGGTTTATATCAGGTAGAGCTATGTAACTCTCTACAGAAAGCTCGATCGGGCTCGTGTTATTCCTCCACAGAAAGAAGTCAAAGTCTGTGTACATTTATTTTATTTTACACCTAACTACAACGAGGAATAATAAATATTGAATAAAAACTAAGATAAACAAAAAGTACAAATGGTTTTATATTAATGACATATTTTGAGGTCTATATGATTCTTAATCCATTTTTTTTTATACGGGAACGTTAAAATGACCTCTCTACACCTGATGGTTGGAGTCCAATAGAATGTCGATGATTACTAACGAGAAATGATTACCCCTCGCCAGTCGACAAAATTATGCCGGCATGTTGGAACCAGATATACACAGGCTGATCCCGGAACGTGACACACTTGGACCACTATGACCAAGTGGCGAACGGTAAAAATTTCTGAAAAGGAACCCGATACAACAAACAGGGTCATTTTAATATTACGTTACTAAATAAATCCACACATTTATCTATTTGGAAATAACACTACAATAAGTTACTTAACATATACTAATATGCATAAATATCTATATATATATAAAAATGAATCCCTATTTCCCTTGGTCACGCCATCACGCGTGAACGGCTGGACCGATTTCACTATTTTTTTTTGTTGTGTTTGTTATTGTCACGAGAAGGTTCTTATGAAAGAAAAAAATCAAAAAAATGCGCGAAAAAATTTAAATTTAAGAAAACTTAACGAAACTATTAATTTTATTTAACTTTCAATTGTGTTAAATAACTGTCAGCGATTGACAGAGAGCGCGCTGCAAATTCATAGTTAAGGCGGGACAACGTCTGTCGGGTCAACTAGTATTTTATATTGAAATAAAACTAAAAACTATTTAACGGATTTTATCGCGGTTTTTTATATTATTATTTTATATACATTACTAAAGGGCAGCCTGCAGGAATCAAGTAATCATTTTATATGAACGCTTCACCAATACACACTTTACGGTGGTCGGACACAAATATCCACCGGATTAACATTTACCACGTACTCATTTCAAAAATAACTTTACACTTGCCAATATTGCCAACTGACACATTCATCATACTCCATTGATGAAGCGCGTGGGAGAGCCAAATTTGGCAGTTTACGTATATCACTTCATTGACGTCTATGAATTGTGTTTTATTGCTAGTATTGACGTGTTTCGGAGGAAGGGTGTGCGGCCTAGTTTTCGGTCTGTTAAAAAGTATTTAAATCAAGTTGTAGATAATATGAAGTCTTACTTAAAACCTATGCTTGATTAAAACACAAATTTACTCAATCAGCTGTAAGTCAAAACCCGCCATCTTGCCTCTTAATAAGGTTTCAAATAGGTACCGGTGATGTTTTTGACAGTTATTTAAGCTATTCTTAACCACATTTTACGCTAAAACAAGTTTATAAGTACGACTGTACATTTAAAAGGTATTTAGTGGTCGTAGAGACCCGCTTAGGTTTACTGCTCCGTCGAAAATACATTAAAACCGATCCACGGTTCTACCTACAGGAGTTGCAGTAGTGGAGTGTATACGTGAGATAGGTTAAGTATAAAGGATCTTTTTGACATTGCATTAATAAATGACCATATGATCGTCTATACTTCTGCCTACATTGTGCCAAAATCATCCATGAACAACGATTGTACCAAAAATCACGTTTTTCCTTTTCTGTGTTTTTTTTTATCACTGTAGTTTAGTGCGAATGCGTGTGCGTGAGTGTATTTTTGAATGAGTGTGATGTTACCGACGCGACGAATTATCTCAAAGTAGTAGTAGTAGCATTAGGACGTACAAAATTAAAATTAATCTTAATTGATATTTATTTTGTTCAAAAATATATATATTTTTTTTATTTTAAATCTACGGTTCGAGAAACCTATTTTATTTTTAAGAAGACAAATGTTTGATTTAATTAAGTAACGCAATGTCAAAATGACCCTAGATTTTTCATATAATTTAATGTGGAACACATGGTACGCCTACGGTAAATTTGCATATAATTCTTATATAAATAAATCAAAATTTCACATGCAATAGCGTTCAATATTCCAATTCTCATAATATACTAACTACACTGTTCTTTAAAAAGAAACTCTTGGACCTACCACCTTTCCTTTTTGCATTTTATCACCATTTTAAACAAATAAGTCAGCAATCAGTCGATAAACAGGCAATGATGTATAACCCTCCGTTAAATTATGAATAATTCATAAAGTTAATTGATTAATAAATCGGTTACCGAGGGGCTGATATCGTATTTTAATAAAGATGTATTAAAGACAAATTTTATTACAGTTAATTACACTTGAGTGGGAATTTTAACTAATTATATACACGATGCACAATGCGAAGATAATTAATGAACAGTCTACATGCCATACGATGTTATCGGAAACACTATGTAGTAATAATGTATGGAGCTTGGGATTGGAATTTGTGGTCGACATGACGATATGTTGGGATGGAAATAAGGGCAGTGAAAGAAGTGGTCAATAAAGGAATAAAGATTGCAAATTGGAGGGGAAGTATTTCAAATGCAAAAAATATTAATGACATGAAAAATCTAATGCGAATGTGAATGGAAGAGCCGGTAGGGGTCGACCGCACCGAACCTTCGAATGTCAGATATCTGACATTCTCAGTAAAGGCCAGGTCAAAAGTACCCGGAACCGGAGGGAATGCATGAAAGGATTAATGAAGGTTGAGGAAGCGCGAGAAGTATGCCAGGACCGTGCAAAGTGGCAATCTATAGTCTCTGCCTACCCCTATGGGATAAAGGCGTGATACTATGTATGAAAAATCTAAAATGATGTGTGTATTCTTTGTAAATTATCGCTTGCTTTAACGGTGAAGGAAAACATCATGAGGAAACTTGCATATCTGAGAAGTTCTCAATAAGAATTAAGAGGGTGTATGAAGTCTACCAATCCGCAGTAGGCCAGCGTGGTGGACTAAGGCCTAATCCCTCTCAGTAGTAGAGGAGGCCCGTGCCCAGCAGTGGGGCAGTATATAACATAGGGCTGATATTATTATTATTATATTATTAAACAAGTAGGATATTTCTTTCTAGCTAAGTAGTTAAATGTACAAATGTAATATAAAATAGAAAACACATTTATAAATAGCCGTAAATAGACAAATGTTATTGTAAAAAAATGATTTATTAATAGCAATAACTCTCAACTGCAACCGGGCGACCCAACTTAACCCTTAACCGCAAATCGTTAACGGGTTATAATAACCAAAAAACCCAAATTAGAAAGTGCTAATCCCGCTGAGACAGTAAAAAAAACACCCTAACTTTTTAAAATATCCATCCCTATTTCTTCAGTCCGACGGCAGACGGGCGAATAAAAAAAATAAAAAAACCACATCAGGGGCATTTACCTCACGCGGTCTATAATATGTACATTTATATTTTTATTACTTTTTAATATTTCCGCTTAAATATAGTGTTTGTTCTGATATTATTCAAGGATTTGACGACGTGACGTGTTTTTGGAAAAACTTACGGACGGAAAGGATACTTTAAGAGGTAAGCGTAGGTATTTTTATGCTTCTTTTCTAAAAGGCAGCATAAGTTTGAAACTATGTTTAATTTTTTAATAATTATGATCGTTAAAAAAATACTTTTGTAAAAATTGGGGCATGTGATAATTTAAGTATTAACAATTGTTATTCTAAAGAACAGCTATGGACGACATAACTGAAGATATCCATCTACGTTTCCTGCTCAAAAAATGGTCACAGACAAGCGACGAAGACACAATAAAACAACAAACACATGTACAGCCATCAAAACCATATCAGAATTTATTTAAAAGCGTTTTATTAGATTATTATACGCAAGGGCAAAAAGCCCGGCTGCCAGACTGTAAAAGAAAAAAAAACAACACAAAAACACAATATAGTCGGGCACATGCGCCGTATTTAAATTTCGAATCGGATGTGAAAAAAATCTACGCAATGTGCTAGCACGCGCCGGCGCATATGTCGTGGCTCTAGTTTATGAAAAAATAATTTTTTCCTCGACATCAAGCAGCCGAAGAGAGATAAGTATCAGAAAAAACGGTAACATAAGCTCCACATTAGTAGATCGGCGGCGTGTTTGGATAAAAACAGAAGGCAAAAAGTTATTGGGCGCGGGGAATGTTGCGTTTGCTGATTGCGGCAGGGTTGCCTCTTATGGCAGCTAGCTTGCTCCAGGACAGGAGAGCACCTTCGCTCTAGTAATATGCAAAGGCTTATAGTCAAATTCGTGATAAAGGAATGGCGCAACCGATTTTGCAAACAACATAAATGGACTCGATCACAAAGTTACAAATACTACGTGAAGTCATAGATTTGCTATTGCGGATTGGAGTGCCAGAAGTATTAAGTAACCAATGACGCTCAGGTCTTTATGAGGTAAAAGGCAGTAAGAAGCTACTATGATTCCTTCCTATGAGTTAAAAAGAACACTCCAATAGCCGCATGCTAGTACGAACTAAACTGAATACTCCGTATTCTCTTTATTTTCTAATATTTTGCATCAAAGTACAAATTAGGTAAGTTACTTTTGATATTATAAGATTCTTTTATATTTTCGAAGATCATCTTAAGATGGGGACAGCCCTACGCGGTTGGCGGCGCATCTGCTGTCGCAATGTAAATTCATCATTAAAACAAAAATAACCAACATTTACAAACATTTGGGTATTGGCTATTTATGTATAGGGAAGTGGTAACAAGGTTCGCAACTAGATATCTTTTTCAACTCAGCATCAGTATTCCTTCGGTCTTTGGCGAGATACATTGTGTTTTTCATTAAATTTAGACCCGAAACTAACTATTTATGTCTTGATATTTATGTGTCTACTTACAAAGTCTTAGCATTTTTTTGTTATTTAAATATTGAAACGCAATCATATGATACTATTTATTTCCCAAAAATATGTATTGTCGTACATATTTTTGCACAAAAAGCGGCGATAGCCTAGTTGGGTGTGGAACGGACTGCCAAGACGAATGTCCGCAGGTTCAAATCCCGAGGGCACACACCTCTGATTTTTCTAAAATCATGTATGTATTCTTTGTGAATTATCGTTCGCTTTAACGGTGAAGGAAAACATGTTTTGTCATATTATTTCTCCAAAACATCTCTTCTTGCGTTCTTACTCCCCGATATTCTAAATGAGCCCACATTTTTTAACATAATAAATCAACCCTCAGCCGGCGCGGTACTTTGAAAAACAATTTCCAAAATTGGCTGATGCTCTCCTTACATAAAATGACGTTTAATTTAGTGGCAGCCGGTAAACGTTTGAAGGGTTACAAAAAGTCTACAAAACTTAGGTCCAGTTTTTTAGGTTTATAATGACCTGAAAAAAGTATTAAAACTTTGTGGTGAGTTCGAAGAATTTAGCATTTAAAGATTTTTTTCATAAATATTTTTTACAGTATTCCATGGTAAATCAATAATATTTCTGACAGAATAAAAGTACACCACTATTATTAAAAAGGCAAACGAAGAGGTTGGAAAAATATTTTAAATTCCACAAGATGGCAGAAGTTTTTATCATCTTATATAATGAATAATGAAACATAAATTAACTCCAAAACAAGTTTTTTTCAATAAACAAATAGTTTTATTAATAATTAATATACTAAAAATTGTCATGCTTATAAATAGCCAACTCTATCAAAGTAATTGTTCTTTCATATTTTTTCTAACAAAGCAGGTGTTGGAAGAAAAAAATGACCCTCACAATTTGAATATCACGTTTTTCTAAAAAAAATCATTAAACACAAGCCCTGTGTTGTCAGTTTTTTGATGAGAGTACGGAAGTACGTTTTTGTTAGGAGGATATTTTGAAAACTGTTTGACAGTGACTATGGGGGAGTAAAATCTATATAAAAAAAATTATACCTTCATAATAATAAAGTCCGCCTCCGTAAAACCAAAAAAATATATAAAACACCATATCTCTCTGACTCTCCAACCAATGACTAATTGACTGATGTCTATTCTATTGTAAAATGCAGAAGACTAACGCTTCTTAAGTCTCTGCTCAAAATAAGGGGAGAAATGAGATTAGGAGAAGGAAAAATATTATAGAGTCGTAAGTATTTCCTTACGTAGACGTCAGTGTATGGAGTCTTTACAGTAGACATTTAGCTCAAGTCCTGGATTTAAAATATTGCCTACGTCTTATCCAGGAAAGTACACAGTTGGATATTTAGAACTTTTACACGGACGGAATCTGGAGCAAGGGCAAGTAAAATCGACATCTTACAACAAACGCAAGTTAAATAAGTGCTAAGGTGGTTTGGGCATTTGGAGAGGAAGGCCGATAAGAGACTGAAAGAGAGAATATATAAGGCGAATGTGAATGGAAGAGCCGGTAGGGGTCGACCGCACCGAACTTTCGAATGTCAGGTATCTGACATTCTCAGTAAAGGCCAGGTCAAAAGTACCCTGAACCGGCGGGAATGCATGAAAAGATTAATGAAGGTGGAGGAAGCGCGAGAAGTATGCTAGAATCGTACACAGTGGCAATCCATAGTCTCTGCCTAACCCTATGGAATAGAGGCGAGATGCTTTGTATGTATGTACAATAAAGTTAAAACATAGCCAACTATGTTTACTTTAAAACAATATAAATTTTGCCAACCTATGAAAAACATTTGCCAATAATTGCATCCAAGAACGTCAAACGTTTGACCCAACGCCCAACGTCATGAATGAAACGTTATTCTATTTATACGTGAAGGAAACAGAGAAAGCTTTAAACTAAGGAATCCGACGGCCATTCACATCCCTTGTTATAAATCCTTGCGCACTACACTCCTAAACGTCAGAATTGAGGTTACTGAAAGGTAAGAAATCCCGCCATAGTTTGACTAACCGTTGCGTATGGTTTCTACTTGAACGATGTTTTTGATTTTATCGATGTTTAGTATTCTTATTGTAAGCATTAATGTTAACGAAAAATAACTTGGTATGTTTGCACAAGATGTCTTGCTAGTTTAAGCACAAATTTACTACACCATAACTTGAACTCCTTAAATTTTCTGTTTCTATTTGTTTGGAATACGTTGACATGTAACCAACTTTACAATGACTACAAATATACCTAAGTAAATTTATATACCCGGAAATTTAATTTCTTACGTATAGCTTAACTCTTGTAGCGTATACATCTCGCTATAATATCGAGGTCAAATTAAATTGGTTTTTTAATTTACCATAACCTAGACCCTCGAGCACAAATTACTTGAAAAATAAAACATCTTTTATTTATTCTCTGTCACTACGTGCGGTGAACGTGTTCAAACGTGTTGTAGTGGAACGGTTGTACAACTCGTTACCTGACGTCAAACTTCCTTGAGATGCTTGTGGAAATACCTATATTGAGTATATACTCAATATCAACAATGAATAATTGAACTAGGAAGGGATTAATGTGGATATTTACATAAAATCAATAATATCAGTATTATATACTGTCCTACTGCTGAGCACGGGTCTCTATTACTGAGAAGGATAAGATCTTAGTCCACCACGCTGTAGTGCAGAGTGGTAGACTTTACACACCCTCAAATTCCTATAGAGAGCTTCTAAGGTATGCAGATTTCCTCACGATGTTTTCCTACACCGTTAAAGCAAGAGATAATTCACAAAGAATATACACATAATTTACAAAAGTTTACAAAAGTCAGAGGTGTGTGTGTGCCCTTGCGATTTGATCCTGCGGACATTCGTCTCAGCCCTTCCACAATTAATTAGGCTATCGGCGCTTTTTAGATATAACCAATATTGTTATCAAAATATTATACTTTCTTTTTTCATGATTAAAAGGCAGGATACAGGCCTCTTCCAATAATCAGTCAGATTTTTTTTTAAATAACCCTATAGCAGCAATGGACATCTTGCGTTTGATGGTGATGAGTGAGGAGAGAAAAGCCAGTTGTAGTCATGGGTCGGGCATGGGGCTGGCTGAATGGTAGGCTACACGATTTATAACCATCGGATTTGTTTAATAAAGTTTAAAATAATCAGGTAGCTTTCTTATTTGTAGCCTTTGTATATCATAATGTTTTTATATAAGATATTTTAATTATACTATGCTTTTGTTGTGCTTAAATATTATAATGCAAGTAATCTTAATGTATTGGTAAAAAACGAATTCATTCTATAACTCAACACTTTTGAGACGAAAACAACTAATCCGTAAAGAAACTAATTACGGTTATTTCTTATAAGACGAATAAAATATAAAATTGTATTCCGTTTAATTCAATTATTGATTTTTGTATCTGAAAAGCTTACCTTGAGCTTTTAATGTTTTGTTTTTGTTTATTGCATCTACTATAATTATTAATTATGGTAAGCGAAAATAATTGATTATATTATTAAGTTTTAAGTTCGGCGTTTAGAATTTTATATAATCTAGTATATTAAGTAATTATATCTGATTATATTACTATAAATTCAATTGGTCCTAGAAAGGAAATCTTTTCGACCTGTCCGGCTTTAAAAATATCTGAACGCAAATTTTTATTTGAAAAATATTACAAAAAAGAATACAATAACAAGATAGTATTTATAGAATCGAAACAATCTATACGCATTTTACGAGGCTTTATAATCTGTGGGACAAACAGGTACCAGCCGACATATTCCCACGCCTAAACTACTAGACAGAATTAAAAAAAAAACAAAAATCATTTTCACACCTTCGCGGAAAGGTTTTAGGAGATGGTTTTATTACGAATGTAAAATAATAATAGATGCATTAACTTTCATGAGATTTGTGAAAATGTATAGTAGTGACATCTAGTTCGTGTTTGGTGACCTTTTAATAACGCCATCTGTGTATTTTGCATTGAACTACGTAGTAAACCAAATGTAGAAAATTAACAGCGACATCTACGTAAATAAGTAGTAACTATTTGAGTTGAGTTTAATTTATTGACAAGAAATACAGATGGCGCTAGTAGTTCACAGTAGTTGCATCAATTATAATAGTTCCAAGTAAGTGATACTAAAAGCTTAAAATACTTTTAATAGTACTAAAATAATATTATTAATATAAATAAATATAAAATTCGGTTACTGTTACAGTCTATAATGACGTGATGCATTCGTTATTGTTTGAAAAATATACGCTAACCGCTAGTATAAAATTATGCTACTTTCGACGTATGTAGGTAGGTACTTAAAACATCTCATCACATTACTATTTTTCTTCCTACGAGTTTTTACTAGTACGTAACTATTTCCTTCAAGGTTCACGTTGCATTTATATTTCACAGGTTATCTATAAAAAGGGTTTATACCTATGGATAATAATAATTTGAATATTGTAAAAGTATAATAAGTCTAGTATTGCGTAGATATATATAATATAAAAATTAGCACATAGATTACTGATAGAAAAGAAAATGCCAAGTGTGTGTTTTATTATAAGTAAAAAAAACAAATGCCGACATTACTGTTTTTCCGTAAGAAAATATGTTTTCTTTTTTGAAATTCACACACACATAAACATATTATAGAAACACTAACGATATCCTAGTTTTTATTGCTGAATTCATAAAATCACATTTACTAACGTACTCTTTCCCTTTAATTTGAGCGTAAATGTATCGCAAGCAATTCAACACACATTTCCACTCAACAAAAACAATAAATGGCCTGTTTTAATAAATGTTAACTTATGTCCAAGCCCTCGCTAGCAATAAATTGGCGGGAATCTAATAAACAACTCAGTGGTGCCATCTGTCGACACTGCACACTCATTACTTTCGCAATAAATCACAAGTATGACAACAGAGGGCGCAAAACTTATGCAATATATCTACAGAAGTTTGAGGAAACCGGGGCAAGATTGTATTTACGAGCACTTAGGTAACGAACGGATGCAGGTGCGAATGGTGGAATAGTCTTTATTGGATAAGTTTAAAAGAGATTTTATTGAAATATTTTTTGGAAATCACAAATCTTTACGTTAGAAATATGGCAGTGAAATGTTTGAATAAAATCGTCATGGCGTAAAGTAGGTAGTAAGATGGATTGAGAAGAGATCCTTGGATTGTTTTTGCCTAGCATATAAGAATAAAAAAGTATTTATTTAGCAACGGAAACTTTTCGAAAAAATCATATTCAAAGAGCTGGTAAACATTCTAGTTAGCAATATCTAATCATTACCTACAATTAAATAATATATTAATAGGTAAACGCTAGAAGTAGCGACATTTTGACAAATTTTATTTTATAAGTTACATTATAAAATGTGTTTACCGTGGGAAGAATTTTAGTAATCTCAAGTACGTTAACCACAAAATTTCGACATAAAGAATGTACACCACATTAATTCTTCATACATAAGCATTAAAAGTAAAAAGCAACATTGTCCCTTACAACGTAAGTATTTAGTTACAATAAGAAGAGTTTTAATCTTCTCAGATCTATATTTAATATCATTAGAAAGCATTACTTTGTGAAGCCATTTGGAGACCGTCATAATCTTAATTTTAAGACTAGTTTTATGCTCGCGGTGCACGCCTTATATCTCCTGTGGTATTAAAATATATTACCCAGATTAGTCTATATAAATCTCTAGATAAATGTGTGGTTATCGGTTCAGTCGTATAGGAGATTAAACCGAAAAAACTAAAAGACAAAATATTAAAACCCGTGTCAGGGCTCACCTAGTTATGTGCAAGTATGAGCTCAGAATACATAAACTTTTATTTCGTAATCACAGATGTCCAGTTCGGTTTATTTGAATAGAAATGAATTTTCATATCATATCACAACACGGTGCTTCTTTGCCGTAAAAAAATATGTGGAATTTTTATAGAAATGGGAAACATAATTTTGTACTAATATTTTTATGTGATGACAATAATTTGTCGCTTAACGGTGGCTTATTGGGGTCGACGTCGCTTTAAAAAGATGTTGAAATTTCTTATGAGATTGTCTTTTTTATTGGACATAATATTCACAGAATTATTTAGAATAGTAAAATTTTATGAACGAATTATGGTTTAGTTAGTAGCACGAATGATTTAAAAGCGTTGAAGGTAGAACTTAATAAAATGTTAGACTCTACACTTTTAATTAATTAGTTGAAAGAATTGTTAAAATAAGAGGCCGTAAATCAAATTAAAAATCGTAATAAAAAGTCGAATCATATGTTTTTCTTCTAGACACTTGAAACCAAACCCTACAAATCGAAACAGTCCTCTTATAAGACTTCTTTATTCTTATTAAATACGAAATACTCCAAAACCCTCACGCGACAGTATGTATTTAAAACATAATAGAGCAACACATGGCACTCGAGTACTTTGTTAAATGGGGCGTGTGGTGCTGTGCGAGGTGACGTGGTCTTTGTCACCCAGATATATGTGCGGTGCGGTCGCACAGATTTATTGCATATGCACAATGCACACGTAGTTAATTAATTTAATGCGTGTGTAATTGATTGTTATTTCAAAGTTTTATGTGCAAAAATAATGTAGTAATATATTATCATTCGTTAATTTAAGGCTACTTTCTGCGTTTTATGCAAATTAAGGGTTAAAATGCGATTCTGATTATTCACGGTTATTGTCTACAGACATTAATATGATGCATTGAACGAAGAACAGTCATATATTTTACCCATAACAAATTATTCTCATAACGTCCAGTAATTGTAATGGCTGCATGGTTTTTTAAATCGGAATAACTTTGCTTCCACAATGTTTGACTGGAGGTAAGAGGCAAATGGGTTATAAGTATCCAGGCAATCGCTTATTATAAACTATCAAATATGAATATAGATTTGTCTTAGCATTTCACGCAAAGTCCTATTACGACCGATAAAAAGCGTAGCTCCTAGCCTACCTACTGCACACCAGATGTGAAGATTGCAGAGTACTTGTACTCAAAGGAATCCTCACTTCAAAGTAACGCGTAATTGTAGCATCAATTGCGGGATATTGCGATTCCCGGCAGTTTACATTCAACGTTCAACATTTCCGCGATCTCGAAAATGTGAGACTTGTTATCACATACTTTCTCTAATTAACTGTCTTTTGCTTAGGATTTGTTCTCGTGGGAATAAGATCTATTATTTCTGTTAGTGTGAGACATATTTAATATTGTTATGCGCCTTGAAGCTGTGGATTGGTTTGATGGTCATATTCCTATTGTGTCTTTTAAAAGAACTGTTCAGCTATTATCTGTAGGCCAACATAATTATGGTGATTATGGAAATATGCCATGTCTTTCGCTGGATTAACCATTAGGTATATTATGTGGTCACTCTACCGTTTTCGCTGCAAGATTGTATTATACTGACAAAATAAGTCGAAAAAAAATCATAAATTAAGTAAATAAGAATGTAATTATAGTGAAAAGTATAGACATTTGCAGAATTAATAATAAAAACCCGATAAAAGACAAATGAAATAACTTATAACAAAATATGATTGCCGCGTCTCCCCTTTGGTATAAACCAACACACCTCACATTACCATATATTGAAAACAGAGCCATCTGTATTTCGTTACATGATAACACTGTGTTCATATACAAAATTATGTAATATAGAATAAAGAACATAGGGTTGATTATTGATAAATATTATATTTTATGTGAAATTTCGTAATGTCTTATTTTCTATGAAATTTAGTAATACAATAATATATAATAACACCAGCTGATATATTATGATCTTAGTTAACCCTGTAGAAATATTTGATACAGCTGTGAGTAGTAAGGTTCTTAGTTTGATTTCTTGATTGGACAATTAAAACATGTGAGTATTAATTAAGTGTGTGTGATGCTATGTTTATGTACACTATGTATGTTTTAATTCCGTTTTGGCGACACATCCGTCGTACCGTCCCAGGCGAGTTGCGAGATCAATAGCATCTGCCTACCCCTTATGATATAAAAGTGTGAACATAGTCGCCTTACGTATTAGTATAATTCTAAAATATAAGAAACAGTTATTTTGGTATAATTTGTGTAACTTTTTGGAAAATAAATTTATTTCTTATTTATTTATTTCTTATTAGTTACGAACACTTTAGTAACATCTGACATGTGGCCACCACAAATTCCTTCGCCTCGAACCTGACCGCTTAATGGGAATAATTAAAACTATAGTTAAAACGAACCCTTTGAAGTAGGCGTGTAGATTTTATTTTACGATGACAATAAAATCAGTACGGCTTGCTCTATTATAACAACTGCAGTAAAAGTGGAGGATCTCTTAACGAATGTGCGGGTCCACAGAGCTACGGCATTTGGTGGCGACTTCTTTAATAGCTTTACCCGAAAGAGTATTTATTAGCAAAATTTTTTCTATAAGGGATGAATTAAACAGGGCAATTTATTAGCAACTTTTTATCTTTGTAGGGGATGAATAAAATAAGAATTATTCACCTACGTTGTGTAAGGAATTCATAATAGGACTCATGGCTTCCAGACTCGTTGGTTAAAGCTGAGCATTATATTGCCTGAATTTTATAAACAGCGGAAAGTATCAGTTAAAATTTTATCTAAATAACCTATTAGATATCTATAAGTATTTTTTTAATATTACATTTTAAACTAATGCACATAACCAATTATGTAATCTTAAGACGTTTTAGATACCATCGCATAATATCCATCCCACAGCAATTTCAAAAGAGAAATATTTCTTCTAAAAATATTCAAAAACGTATCGCATATACAATGAAGACGTAGCCCGACTAAAATGAAAGAGTGCCGCCATTGCAAGCGACAATGCCGGCAAGTATTTCCACTACATTGATCGCTAATTGGCCACCGGCGGGGGACAGCGGTGGCGGGACGGGGAGTGATTTCACGGTGTCGCGGGTACAGCGGAATTCTGATGGTTTTCATAACTGCGGTGATTTTCGCAAATTTCCTTTGATTGAACTTCTGAATAGAGGGTGGTTTATGTTTAACCAGCTTTTGTTCGCGACTCTGCTCGTTTGAAAGTCTCTTTAATAATTAAAATGTAAGTTAAATATTTCACAAGAAATAGACCAAGTCTTGCATTGATATTATGGATTTACGTTTGTATGTGAGTATATGTATTACGCGACATAACACTTTTATGTTCGTAGATTTATTCGAGGAATGTAATATAATGATCTTTTATGTTTACGCGAAAATGACATGTCGAAAATGAAAACTAAGACTGAAAAAAAACGGCTACCAGACTTTAAGATATTGTAAGCACTTTCTGCATAGATCGGACTGTCAACAGTAAAAAAAAAAAATGTTTTCAATAATTGTAAAATGTAGGTAGATATTGTAACTTTGACTTTTCGTATGATCAACACATCAGCCCCCTATGACGATGAAGGTCGCAAAGTTTTTAAGACGTCGGAAGAAAATTAAAATACAAAAACCCAGCGATAAAGTCCAAAAACTAGATTTATATCGAGGTCTTACTTTGTGAACTACTGCAGTTAATAAAAATATTTTTTAGCCAACAATGGATTTTACTACAAAAATATTGTACCTACCTAAAACTCGCAACTTCATCTCTACTAAATAACCATTCATCGACTTAAGCAATTTAAAAGTTAGACAATTATGAAGACGTCACGGATTCGAACCCTGGACTTCAAGATCGGGGGCTTAATTACAAACAATACGGAGGGCGGCAGAATTAAAATTGTTAAGGCTCACTAATTTTATTCTAGTAATTAAAAGCTTTTACTTAATTGGGAATTTTAATTTGAGGAATTTTATTCATTATTTTTATTGAGGGAGGCTTGATTTCTGTATAACGTAGGGTTTTATTCTCCCTCTTTTCGTCACGTAATGTCGGTCCTTGATTAAACAATATGCTCATTAAGTATATTACTGGAAGGTTTATTTTTATTCAGCTGAATAACGAGCATGTCGCTCTCCTGATGAAATCCATCACGACTGCAAACAAACAAGCAAACTTTCAACGACTACAATACGTTCGTCATCTTGAAATCCTTAATCCCAACTGCCCAATAATTACAATGGTATATTTTACAAACCGAAGAAGACAGGCACACTTTGTCAGTCGGCAGAAATAGACATATTTATTATATACTACCCAGAAAGAACTTCGCAAATATGCTGTTTGCAAGCAGAAATAGATATTGTGATGTTCCGTACCCCAATGGATCTTCGCATGTGAAGAATACACATAATAATATAACTATCTATACTTTATCTGCAATTAATTGGCCCTACACTCAATCGGATAAACTTATCAGTACAAGCCAAGCCGAAGATAAATAGCTAAATAACAAACAGTAAGATGTGGAAAAAAATGGTCCGCATCAATTGCAGCACAGCGAGGGGCGCCATGATTTACGGCGCGGGATTAAAATGTAGCGCTTAACAGGGAAAATCGGGGGGTGGGGGCTTGGTGCGGAGAGGAGCGGAGAGCGTTGAGCGGAGCGGGCAGCGGTTTGTAACGAAATATTTCGTTTGTTTTGTAAACATCAATTATGTCGGTTTTGGTATCGTGCATTTCTATGTTGTAGTGATAACTCAGCATTAAATGAGGCTTTGCGCAAAAATAATTTTTTTATAGCTTAAAATGACAAGAAAAACTTGCCATTCGCCTGATTGTAAGTGATACGACCACCCATAAATAGGAACACCATCCAACACCTTGAATTACAAAGTATTGTTTGGTATTCCATTGCGCTCGCCATCCTGAGACATGAGATGTTAATTATTATTATGAACAGTAGTTATATTGGCTACAGCATCCAGGAATGGCTAGCATTATGTAAGAAAATATGGTTTTATTGCTATCATTTTGCGTATTTACCAGTGAATCTTTTATCTTATAAAATAAAGTATAGACCTCATTGAATTGGCTCTTTCGTGTGTGTTTGTTTTATATTATTTCTTTTTCAACCTATAATTAAAAACATTCAATATAATCTTAATGATAATCTTCGAAATTTCGACTAGGAATCTAAATTAACAGCGACCGCTCCGCTCTCTTGTGCACTATATTCGGTGTTCCACGCCCGATATTCCCTGGAAGTAAAAGTGCGAAGAGTTTGCCGACAGTGTATGTACACCGCATTTGTCAAGTCGGTATAATTAATAGCACCACGTGCCCTTTTAAAATAAAAAACGAAATGTCTTTTGTAAAATAAAGTTCGATATGAGGGTGTTATTTTCGAAGTAGATTTTTAGTTTTTTTAAGAGCGAATTGAACAAAAATTTTCTTGCATCATAGAGTTCAAAACATACCAGTTTTGTTTGTTTCTACACTTGGTCATGCAGTACTTACTTATTACGATTTTAAGAGTTGTAATCAGTACAATTACTAGACATTACAAAACTAACTGAACACATTAACGAACGTAGATTCGTGACATTTTTTAACATAATTACTTTGCGATACTCTTGTTGACACTCCTTAATAATTCGTTTGTTTCAATAAAGAAATTACTACACAGTAATAAAATCTATTTTACTATATTCATTTTAATTTTCGAAGACTTCAAGCTCTATTTCTAAGATGATGTCATGCATTTATCCCGGAGAACTCATAAACACAATATTCCTTCCCGACGTGTCATGTTTCCCAATTATCTTATGACAAGATTCAGTTACCCGAGCTCCCAAATTAACTTAGCGACAGAACGTGGTCTGAATAGTCAAGTTAATTGTGTTTGTAATATTGTATATCGTTTTAGTAGAGCAACAAATTGACGTATAAGTTATTGATGTTTTACTTGCACTACCTATCACAATCTTAGAAGTGTTAAATGCTTTATCCACTTAAAAACATTTAAATCAAAACTTTGTTTTTCGAAATAAATTATTTGATAAATAGATGAATTATGTATGTGTTAGTTATAAAGTCCCAATAAGGACGGTTATTGTTCAGCAGTGGTAATAGTTAAGTATCGTAGTAGTTGTTGGTGTTAGGATATATTTTATATCCCGGATAGCGACCACCGTACACAAGGTGTTAAAACCCACCGTAGTGGCCTACGTAAGTATGTCACACTCCGGGGTCAGCCTGTATATATCCGGTTTTAACAGGCCGGCATAATTGTGTCGACTGCCAAGGGGTATCATCTCTCGTAAGTCGACATTCTATTGAACCCCACTCCACTTGAGAGTAAGTAAGAACCATATGTTTTATAATATCTTGATTCTTCGTACGTTCTCGACGAATAGTATAAACACTATATTCAATAATTTAACATCCAAATGATAGTACAGATCTAGCAGTTCACAAATATATGTTAAAACAAATCACTCACCCTCTCGCATGGCGCCGGCGCATGGATCTGCCTCGCCTGTCCTCTCCCCAGCGCCTCTCGCTTCCTCTGGGCACTGAATAGCCTCAGCTCCTTCCTCTCTTCATCTGAGAGTGCGTGACAATACCGCACCTGGAAATGTATTCATGTTGCAATAAGTTTGTGGTGTATAAGTATGACAAGAAGTTTAAGTTTCAGATTTTGGGTTAAGAAGTATTTGTGAGAATTTTACACTAAAAATTACTTTATGTCAAGGGATCCTAAAATAAATAGTAATGAAAGAAATACATGAAAAGGTTTCAAATTCGAAAAATGAACCCATAAATTGTCTTATATGTAAAATAAGTAGGCGTGTGGTCTCAATTAGATTATGGCCTGATATATCTTCAAGCTCACCAATTATTTTATTGGCCTTTAGATTTGCCACTATTTAGAGTATGATATCTTTGCTAGCATTAACTCAAGGATCTCATCATCATCAGTCATACAAAAAAGGTGTTTATTGACATATAAATAAGAGTTAACCATCCTGACCTCATTATCCTGCGGCGGCAGTTGCTGCAAGAGTTGCTTCAGCCGGTACCTCTCTCCAACACTATTCACGTACGGAACCTTGTCTTCCGGCAGCGCTGAGAAGTATAAGTGAACCTGGAATAGAAGAGAAACTCACGTAAGATTTGATGACGTATAGAATTTAATTTATGTAAAGGTTTTGGTATTAAAGTGTCATAATATCTAATCTATCTATCTATACTTAATATAAAACAAAGTCCCATAATATCTAATCTATACTTATTATGAAACAAAGTCAACCCTTTTCTGTCTTTCTGTATGTTATCAATATTCTCAAAATCTATTGAACGGATTTTTATGAAATTTGGTATAGAGATAGTTTCACACCCTGGGACGATTATAGGCTACTTTCTATCCCGGAAAAATATATAGCGAGATTTTTATCCCGGAAAACTCGTTCACGTGGGTGAAACCGCGAGCAAACATTAGTAATATTATAAATCCGAAAGTTGTTACGGAAAAGTTACTCTGGGTTAAAACAAACCGTCAATCTGGTAAACAACAGCTTCCAAAATTCCAATCAATTTATATTTCATATTACATAAAATAAAATTATCACAAAAAGAATCATCTTCGATTATTATTGAATGCAATTCAACTTTCAAAGAACAAACAGCAGACATAAGAAATACATACTTCCCAGTGTATATTCTGTGCACGTCGAGTATTCATTAGCGCCGGCCAGTAAGCCGCTTTGCTAAATGAGCTTAATGATAGGGCGGTTATGATATCATACTTATTTTATGTTTCGTACGTGAGCTATAGAAATATTTGGGATCCGGGTTTTTCTTGGCTAAATGAATACAGTGAGTCTGTGGTCTGTCTTTCGTGAACCTATCACTGGATTTGGTAATAATAAATAATAATAAAATGTTAATAAATAGGTTTAAAACTAAAGAGACGATAATATATTTTTTTTTAAAATAACCTAGTTTTGTTTGCAATTTTAGTGGTTAGAAAAAACAAGCAATTTTTTAAAAACAAACAAACAAAAGAGAGCATGAAGTTTTGCTGACGAGTTTGTACAAAGTGGGAAGACATTGAGAAAGATATTTTGGATTTTTTTCAACAAAGGAGAATAAATCCTATCGGGCGTATGCATAAAAAATGTTTTAAGCAATAGAATCACATTGATTGCTGAGCTAAAATGGCTTTAATGCACGTGAAAATAAGTGGTCGAATTTTGAGTACAAGCGAAACTAGTTCGATTAAAGCGGCGTGTGGGTGAGACCTCATTAACTACGAAATATCTCATAAAATAAATCATTTTTTAAGACTTTCTTTTTAATGGAGATAATATAGTTTTACAGGTCTTGTTTTGTAGGAGTAGTGAAATAAAAACTTGGTTGGGAACGATAGCATTATGTCTGGGTTCATGGCTTTATTACGTTCTGCAGCCAAAAAGTAGTGAGCTTTGGTGTAAAGACTTTTAGGTATAATTTGGAGCTAAAATCATTGTTATAACTGCTGTGACATATTTTAATTCATAATATATTATCTGGCTTCATGAATTTCTAATATTTGAAAGAGATTTCTATTGTATCTCCTATTCTAAAAACAACTGCCCTAAGCACTTAAATTTAACTATATCTTCATTTAAAAAAAATGATTTTTATACCAATTATCTAAGTACCATAGCCAAATAAAATTCACAAAACGACTTCTTCAAATACGAAGTGCTATTATCCTTAAAACTTTTCTTAAACTCATTCCATCATTAGAAAGGGAGTGCCCCGGAGTCCTGTTTTAATTTTTTGCTTCGCCGCGCCTCCGAACCTCTTAATACTTTGTTTTTGTAATTATACGAGTATTTGTTATTCAAAGCATTTGTCTCATTATTGTTGGCTCGCGGCGTGGAGTTTTGGATGTTATATTTGAATTTTAATTGTAGTCTAGACTTTGTTAGAAAACATTTGGATCTTAATGAGGAGGCGAATGGCGGTTTTGATGTAATTTTTAATCTTTGCTTTTATATGTTTATTTTAAATAAGGTGCAGTAGAGACTACGATAACAAAAAAGTAGTGTAATACGTGCTTAAGTTGATAAATAAACTGAATTCCAAATTCGTGATCTAAGTGCAGCAGCACTTGCGAAAGAAGAATGAAAATAATCTATAAAACTAATTAAGTATATAATAAGTGGGCAGACTCAAGTGAATCATAATACTTAAATAAAAAGGTAGCTTTTATATTGAATTTAATTTGCATTATAATTACTTTTTCTCTAACTTTCAATATTTCATAATGAATGTTTCTACTGGCCTGTTATAAACTAAGTGATTATATTTGAATGCGTCAATCTCTGGGAATATTCCGATTCTAAAGATTCTTATACGGAATAAAAAAAAACACGATCCTTGTATATAAGGTATATAAGGTGTTATAACCCGCCATAGTGGCCCACAAAGTATGTCGCGTTCCGAGATCAGCATGTATACAACCAACCAAGCCGGCATAATTGTGTCGACTGTCGAGGGGTAATCATCTCTCGTCAGTCGACATTCTATTGGACCCACTCCACTTACCATCAGGTATAGTGGTGTTACTTTACCGTACCCATAAAAAAGACACAAGTTTAATATTTCTATAAATAAACTTACGACATTGATTTATATAAAATGTTTGAAGCCCGATAGCCGCCATGTTTTTCTCCGTGTAATATCAATATAATGACATAAAAAGTATCGACTTGCGTTACGACCGTGTGCAAAACGCGATAATGCGCTTATAATGACGCACGAAATCACTGCCATACCAACAATGTACCACATATCTCTATACAGTCTGCCCACGCAAGAGTAATCTCGGTAAGTAGAATTAAGATATAGGTTTAATGATACCAGTGGTGTATTACATGCAGTCCTTCAAGGCACATGCCTCTTCTACTACTGAGGGATTAGGTCTTAGTCTATAAGGCTGGTCTAGTGCGGATTGGCAGACTTGGCGTACCCTCGGAATTTTTTATGGAGAAATCATAGGTATGCAGAAAAATAAAACTATTTTGCGGATTTTATCACGGTGTTTATATTATAATTTTCTCTCTATATTTCGAACATCTCAGTCCGTCCCGTGACCACGAACTACGAAGACTGCAAAGTCTTTGAAACGTTGGAAGAAAATTATAATATTAAATGCGCGCAATAGTTTTATTTTAAAGTCTAACATTCGCGTAAACAGAAGAAATCATTATACATAGATATGCAAGTTTCCTCGGTAATGTATCTTAGTATTTTATAAAATATTGCTATCCTAGGTTTTACCTTCGCCATTAAAGCTATGGTATTATAGACCTTCATAACCACAGAACTACGAATACATTTTCATCACGCACCATCCATTACCCCACAGTTTTCACCGTTTTCAATACAAACTACTGCACAAAAGCCTGTGATTGTCAAAATACGTGCAAACTTTACTGAAACAAAAGCTTTGTGGACAGACAATAGTCGCATTCGATGTTTACGTCCATATTTTAAATAGGAGCGAGGAGAGTACTAGTTTTCAATGAAAGCTTCGTTGGGATTGGAGCGGAATGGTGAGATGAAGATCGCAGATCCAAATTACAACGCGCCTAAATATTCGGAGATATTGTGTGTATTCATTGTTAATACTCTCGCTTCAACGGTGAAGGGAATCATTGTTATCTGATCTTATAATTAAATGACTAAAATAACCAGATGAGTATAAAAATACAGATAATGAAGAAACATATATCTGATAATAATATAGACACTTTTGCTAAACATAATAATAATATCAGCCCTGTATTATATACTTGCCCACTGCTGAGCACGGGTCTCCTCTACTACTGAGAGGGATTAGGCCTTAGTCCACCACGCTGGCCTAGTGCGGATCGGTAGACTTCACACACCCTCGAAATTCCTATAGAGAACTTCTCAGATGTGCATGTTTCCTCACGATGTTTTCCTTCACCGTTAAAGCGAACGATAAATTCACAAAGAATACACACATGACTTTTTAGAAAAGTCAGAGGTGTGTGCCCTTGGGATTTGAACCTGCGGACATTCGTCTCGGCAGTCCGTTCAACACCCAACTAGGCTATCGCCGCTAAACATAATATTATTGATTGACTGATTGACAGATAATTCTGCGCTAAAACCAGTGGGCCTTTAGGCATGAATTACGCTAGGTCCGTATATTACGTGATTATTAAGGATTATTAGAAATTCAAGTGGCGATAGTCTAGTTGGGTATGGAACGGACTGCCGCAACGAATGTCCGCAGGTTCAAGACCCAACGGCACACACCTCTGGCTTTTCTAAAATGATGTGTGTATTCTCTGTGAATTATCTCTTGCTTTAACGGTGAAGGAACACATCGTGAGGAAACCTGCACATCTGAGAAGTTCTCTACAGGAATTTCGAGAGTGTGTAAAGTCTAACAATCCGCACTAGGCCAACGTGGTGTACTAAGGCCTAATCCTTCTAAGTAGTAGAGGAGGCCCGTGCTCAGCAGTGGGCAAGTATATAATACAGGGCTGATATTATTATATCATTATTATTATTAAGGGGCGTGTGAAGTCCACATAAGGCCGACGTGGTAGACAAAGGCCTAATCCGTGCCCAGCAGTGGGACAATATATAATACACGGCTGATATTATATATATATTAGAAATTAACTCTCTAAGGACGGTAACGCTACAGGCTGGCGACTAATTGAATGCGTCCTAAATGTTAAAATCATGCAGCTAGTATTTTTATATAACAGTACTATAATTCAAAGTACTGAAAGGCATTGCCTCTGTTTAAGAGTAATCGTGGCGAATCAGAACATGCTTATCTCGCCATTTAGTAAAAACGTCAATGCAAATGCATGGGCGGAGTTAAGTAAATGCCGCGAGCCTTTACGTAGACCAGTGAGCGGGTTGCTCCAAACTGTCCGTAAATGTTTAATTATCTTTAAGATTAGTTAATAAATATTAGCTAGTGGGTGGGTGTTATGTTACTAAAAATTAAAAAAAAACATGTTCAGCATACAACAGAACTATGAATCAGAACTAACTATTTAAAATGAAATTACAAAACAACCAAAATGTTTTAATACTAGATAGCGATATAAAAGGTAAAAAACCCACCGTAGTAAAAAACAAGCCCAAGCTCATTATTAAAATAAAATAATGAAAAAGTATTACAGATCAATTATTACTGTCTTATACCATGTATTGTGTTCAGAATTTCTATACTTTTGGGACACTTGATAGCTTCCTTAGGCCAAAATTTATTGGGTCAATAAACCATAGTATTTTTTGACAACATTTTAGAACAGTTTTATGTCAAGATAATGATAATTCAAAATACTCTTTCATATTGTGACCTGTATTGCATACCCAAAAGATGTTAATACATTAACTAACGTTGCTCATAACGATGGATTAAACAACTGGCCCTAATGCAGACCGATTCGGCGAGTCATGCAGATTACTATCAATGATCAAGCCACTTGAAGATCGGGGTCGACGGAGCGCGTTTAGATGCCATGAACCGATTACAGATAGATAACCTGATGAACATAAAAAAATATACAGATAATCGGAGATAGATCCATCTTTAAAAAACGTTGATAATCAGATAGATCGATAACAACTAACAAGCTATCGATTTATTTTGATAGGATATTATTGTCTTCAAGTGTATCAAGTGATTTAATGGATCATGAAAAAAAATGATTTGCGAATTATGTGCGAGGTGTAAAACATTTGTGGTAGCCAATTGGTCAGCTTTGTGATCATAGTGTATAATTGAATTGGTAAAAATATGGGATAGATTTTAAGTTTAATGTATTCGATTATAAGAAGGCTCTACAATATCACGTTGTATTAGCGTATTTTCTATTGTCATGATAGTTAATTATTGAACTCTAAAGGAAGATTTTTGTGTGTTTTCATGAAAAATTCGATATGTAATCAGAATTAGATATGTAAAGAGACGAAGATTCCATATGTAAAGAGATGATATTATTCATTAATAAAATATATGTCAGGAATAAAAATAAAGATTATAAGTATTTATAGACTCACCTGTTCTGGCCGAAGTCCAGGCGGCACCCACGTGTACTCCTCCAGCGCGCACCCTGAATCATCATCACTCTGGGAATGCCTATGAGGGTCAGCAGGCTTCATCAGCCGTTCAGCATGTTCTAACAACCCTCTGAACTTGCCCTGAGGCACAGGATGTGGAGAAAGGGACATTGCTGATTGAGGAGATTGTGGCGAATGGTAACTTTGCCCAGGCTGGTTTAACTGTGACACGCTGTGACTATGAAGTAAATTGAATTCTGGATAATGACCCTGGATGGGCTGACTTCTTCTGTAGTTCGGGTAGGAGTAGGGGTGCGGGGAGTTCGACTGGCTTGGAGCTGATGATCCGCTGTGGCTTGGTTGAGGTGATGGTAATGATGCTCGAGGCGAGGTGATGGGTGAAGCAGGTGCTGGAGGTGGCGGTGATGACGTCTGCTCGTGGAGCGGAGGTGGTGATGACCCGGTTGGTGATACCACGCAGTTTCTGCACACCGGCCTGGAAGAAAACATAAGAAATTAAAGAACATGAATAAAATTTTGTGATAAAAATCCATTTTTTTTATTCGATATTTAACAAAATGAGTATGCCATGAGGAGCTTCAATCTATAATGTATTTTAATTCAACATATAATCTTTATCTTCTATATGGAAATCTAGACTCACACTAAATAAATCATGAAACACAATCATCATTTTTTACATTTTACAACTCTATTGAAATAGATATTACATTTAATTTTCTGCCAACAAAACAATATGTTTCAACGGATACAGTCATCAGGCATCTATTGAGAGCGCCATCAGTCA
Source organism: Manduca sexta (assembly GCF_014839805.1). Taxonomy (NCBI): domain Eukaryota; kingdom Metazoa; phylum Arthropoda; class Insecta; order Lepidoptera; family Sphingidae; genus Manduca; species Manduca sexta. The sequence continues at coordinate 1,944,530 of NC_051130.1, forward strand.
GACAATCGTGACGCTGTGTAATACCATTTGGAATTATTTCATACAATGCTCTATGATTTATGGTAGGACGGTACGTTTTGTGAGTGATTAATAACAGTGACTGAGATAGGATTCTTGACTCTAGGGGTCTGATTCTGATAGTTCAGAGGTGGATTAGATGATTTTTTAGTAAATAGAAAAGTTAAAACATAACATAACATCACGCATTTTATCCCCGAAGGGGTATGCAGAGGCGCAACTAGGGCACCCACTTTTCGCCAAGTATGTTCCGCCCCATGATGTGATAGGGGGCGAGCCTATCGCCATATCGGGCACAAATTCCAGACTCCGGGCTGATACTCAGCAGAAAAACCCAAATATCACTTTGCCCGACCCGGGATTCGAATCCAGGACCTCAGAGCGCTATTGTACCGGACGTGCAATACAACTACGCCACCGAGGCAGTCGATATTAATTAGTCATTTGTAATATTGAGTCAGTTTATGACTAGATGGTTAACTTTGTATTTTAGAATTGAAAAGTGAATTGTTTGTTAATGTATAATTGTTGAGTTATATCACTAATTATTTATAAAGACTCTTAAACACAAATACTAACGTTTGTATTTGTGTTTGTGCTGGTGGCAGGATATATTTTATATCCGCCCGGATAGTGATCACTGTACACAAGGTGTTAAAACCCGCCATAGTGGCCCACGTGTGTCGCGTTCCGGGATCAGCCTTCGTATACCCAAGTTCCAACAGGCCGGCATAATTGTGTCGACTGTCGAGGGGTAATCATCTCTCGTCAGTGGACATTCTATTGGACCCCACTCCACTTACCATCAGATGCAGTGGGGTGACTGCTGTGCACATATTAAAAAACAAGTTGTATTGCGTAGTAATATCAATGAAAAATTTAAATGAAGGAAACCAGAATGTATAGGAATGATTACTTTCTCTTTCAATAAATTATTTATTTAAAGATTTAAATGTTCATGAATGGAATATTTGCCACCATGAGTCACTTGTTACAGGCGTCCCACATACCTCGGACTATGGCAAGATAAATCAAGTAACAAGTCAAACTTGCCGACACCCTTCACGAAATATAGGTTAATAAGGCTGCAAATTCAATAATGCAATATATTTTCCAAGCTATTTCCATAGATCTTTAAAGGTTATTAGAGAAAATCAAATACCTCGGCAAATAGCCTAGAAAACTGGTAGACATTAGAATTATGAACGTGTTTACTGGAAAGGACATTGAAAAAACTTCGCGTGAAATTAAAGTGGTAAAGCCTTGCTGTAGATATGTTTGTCTACAGCATAAATGGGCCAGCTCCACTATTGTAGAACTATTGTTGCACAGAAAATTATGGTGAATGTCTAATTACTGTTGTATTTCGGTAAATCAGATTTTGGCAGTCCCAGTCTTCCGTTACCTAATTTTTATTTCTTTTCTTTTAACTTGAGCATTAATGATTCCTTTTAAATTAAGAATCTTATGGACTACTTCATACATTCACTTAACACCAGACTCTCTTCTTGCAGACAACAAACTGAACCTATAATTGTTCCTTTTTTCTTTTTGACGCACAAAACCCTAAGTTTAAAGTTGTATTATCCCATCTAGTTAGAATCTACGACCGTGGTCAGCTATCGAGTTAGTAAAGCCAATTTGTTAATTTACATAGGAAAGGCGGCCGACGGCATCAGTTTATTGGGTTGCAAGCCTTAACGACCGCTTCCTTTGATAAAGCAGATAACAACTGGTTTGGTTTCACCTATTTATCCCTTAGAGGTCTAACATGTTTTGATTGCTCAATAATTTACTGTTACATTTTCCTTTTAGCATAGAGGTTCGTTGAAATAAAACTATTTTGCAGATTTTATCGCGGTTTTTATATTATAATTTGCTCCGGACGTTTCGAAGACTACACTTACTACTACTACTGACTACTACAGCCTTCGTGGTCGCTGGCCTGGCTGAGGTGTTAGTCATTAGAAAACTCAAAGTTACAATATCCGCAAAATAGTTTTATTTCAATGTCTAACAAAAAGAGAGATAAAGATTATAAAGGTTCGGAATTTGAAAAATAGGTCAAAATGTTTGCTTATAGATTATGAATGTACTGTCGTGATTGTGTTAGACGTCCATCTGCTAGGTGTACAGAGAAGTCAATAAAGGTCGCAGAAACACGGTGGGTGCAGGCCGCTATTGAGATATCTGTATGGAAATCCTTTGGGGAGACCTATGTTCAGCAGTGGGCTTTATATGGCTGATGATGATATACCACCGCGATGAAGGTTACATATTTGATTCCGGGGAAGGGACCCCCTCTTTATCGTTGGGGAAAAGCCCATCGTTGCTAACACCACTGGGAGGAGTAATACGGATATGTTGGTTCCACTTAATAATATTTTTAACGTATTTATGCAAACTTCCTGGCATATCCGAGATTTATTCTTAAAAATTTCAAAGGTATGTGATTTGGAAAGTACCAAAGTAGCATTAAGTATAAAATGACTTCCTAATTACAGAAGAAGGGGGCCTCATAGATTCAACCTAAATCAGGGCTGATATTTGATTTTATGAAAATCTTCTGGAATGTCCGTTTGCAGACGTCTTATTTTTATTTAAAGTCTTTTTAACTCCATATCAGTTAGAGATTTATGCAGACTCGTCAGTCAGCTAGCCGTGCGCGCGGCGCGATGTTATGCAGACGGTTTCAAGAAATTAAACATTGAAAGCTTCTCGATATTTAGTGCATTAAATCAGACTCTTTGTTATATTACAACGAAAAATTTCCAAAATTGTATAAAAACGTACTTATTTTTTTTTGTATTTCAGTGTGACAGTAGGTAGTGCAATATAATTTATTTGTAAATCATATGTTTTCTCACTAGTATTACCAATAAAAGTCAATTTTTAATGAGTCTTAACGTCTTTAAAGGGAATGAATTAACGCCATTTACATGTTAATAAGAAAATAACATAATTTTTCTACAGCTAATATAGCTTACGCTGCGTCATTTCACATCGGATGGCATGCAGACGATCCTGCATCGCTCCAGATCGCTCGATAAGCGTCGATACATCACTCAGCTTGCTGTGCCGACGTCGATAAAAATCAAAGCGTTCTATCGATAGTTTTACGTCTCTAGTGCAGTTATGCCATGTTGCTTTTATAAATACCAAGTTTGTGACAATGTTTTGATTTTAATATTTATTGCGAGACATGGTAACGTTGTTCGGTTTTAGTAAATTCGACACAGAATGAATCCTTAGATGCGTTATACTGACTTTAATAAAGAAGTAGGTTTTTAGTAGATTTGATTTTAAATCAAATCAATAGCTAATACTAAGAGGATTCGTCGCAGCAGCAACATTGCAATTAGTCAAAAATACAAAATGATAAAAAAAATTTGAAAAGTGAAACCGGGATTTTAAGTGAAAATATTCCATATTAATAAATAATTTTTGGCACAATGTTAGCAGAGGTAAAGACGAGTTCATAGTTTAATTTATTAACGCAATATCCTGTACGTATAATAAAACAGTGGTCTTGTGGTAGAGAATCTTAAAATTACTCTGTAGCCTCGCCGAGCGTAGTCGCTAAAACTTGCATCAATATAATATGACCTTCTATATTCCCCAGTATTGGACACCGCAGCAGCAACATCGGGCAGTGTTTACGACCGGGCGCGCCGTTTGTGCCTCATAAAACTCTTTCAACACGTATTTATTGGAGCCACACGTTTATTGAGTTATTTAGTAACTCGTTTTTTAACGACTATTTTGTGGGAATTTTTAAGTTGTATGAGGGGGAGAAGTACATTTCTTTAGTCCTGGTCAACTATTTGAATGACAACACGAGTGAAGTAGTCTCATGAAGAGTAAACCGATTAATTGAAAGCAGCTTTGTGTATAGGACTGAAGTGACCGGCACGATTGGGAAATCATCTAAAATCGGCATAGTGACAAGTATGGGTAGTGATGTGTTTTAAAAAAAAATGAAGAATGAAAAATATTTTTATTAACACAAAAGATCTATACGCAATGAATATACAATGCATGATTTTAACAGTAACGTACGAAATTAATCAATGTATTGACACCCAACACTAGGCAAGCCTATCGTAGGGCCCCGTGAGATCATTCAGAAGTGCTTTTAACCACAGTAGACTTCGTTTCGTTTCGTTTTATACGCATCGTATAAAACATCACATCAAGCTTTTTTGTAAATTGTTTTAGAGGTGATAATTTCATCTTTACTCTATCTTAGAGGTAAGGCCCTTTGCATACGAGGCGAAATAGAAACGAAATTGTCGCATAAACAATTTTTGTGTGCTTGGTCTCCACACCGAATGCACGCCCATGCACGGAGGACATTTGTGGATGAAACTAATCATTGATGATTATAAGGGATCGCTAACATTTCCCCTCCTTTTCTCCTCCGCCCATACTACAAGAGCTCCCATTCTTAACCAATTCCCTCTTCACTCTCCATCGGGCCTCTGCAGTCGCTAACCTGGGGAATTCCAGTACTCCGTCCGCAGGATTTACACGGTGTAAAAGAAAAAGGGGATAATGGATACACAATTTCTCTGACATCTGTACTAGATAACGCTGACAAACTGCCAAAATTGCTCGTAAAAGAAGCTAAAACCGATGCCAAAAATAATATTGGATCCAATGTTGTATCAAATGTTTGCACAGATACTGAACAAGGCATGAATAATTGATGAGGCAAGGTGTAGTACTGAGGTACAGCTGTCGAACAGACGGACAATAGTATTAGACATGTTTGGTTACTTGTGTACAATGTAACGGTCATTTGGAATGATTAAATAGTAATTTATTCGGCGTCGTGAGTATGTCTGATGGAACAGTTTATGAGAAAACTATCCTTTGTTGGTAACCACCACCAATAAGTCCTACCACCAACAAGTTTCTATGTTCCCATGTAAAATATAATGAAATCAGTACTATCTACATTAGCCGTCTGATTTAATAATCAAATAATTTTAAACTCACCAGCATCATCATCATTTCAGTCGGGAATCGTCCACTGCTGGACATAGGCTGAAAACTTTAAACTAATATTAGGGGATAAATACAGACAGTGCTTTGTGACTGAGTAGGAACTGTCCAAGCCAGCCGAGGAACTTGAAGCGAGCGAATAATTCGTCCCATGATCAAATATGTCAAATTATTTAAGATGAAGTTAAATTCAAAACGCACTTTCCGCCATAAATCATCAATAAGGTATGCCGTTTGTATTTTTATATCTGATTTAAATGTGAATCATGCGCGTAGTTAAATTGTACACGGACAGACATTCCCATAGGCCGGGGTCGTATGTGACGGGAATGGCTAATAAATAACACATTGTACAAACACGACTGCATCGGAGTCTTGTTAGAAAAGTTTAATCATTTTATGTGGTGTTAGATTTAACTTGTGCCTATGTCGCGAAAGACCATTTCCATTAAATTGCGAATTATAAAATAGCCTATATACAAGGCCATTTAGATTGCGTTAATAAATGAAACACATACTCGTCTTGAATTTCGTTAACATTGTGCCAAAATTCATCCACATATGTATGTCAAACGCTTTTACTTCCAAATATTTTCAAAATCTATCTCTCTAAAAAATGTAACTAAACACCTTTTGTTTGAGGCTCTGTTCGCATTGGACGTTCATTGATTGCATGAAAAAACTTTTAGATTTAACAAGGGGATAATGTTCTAACAAGGGGATAATATAGCTTCTTATTAGTGTAAGAATTTACAAAATCGCACCAGTAGTTTCGGAGGTTAGCGCTTTGAAACGAACAAGCTCTTTAGGTTTACATAAGAACTTATTGTAATACGTATATGAATAACAAGTAACTGTTTTATAACTTTATTAATTTTTTACACACAAAACAGGTTATAATCGGGTGCACGTTGTATACAAAATTGCTCAGTTTTTTAACATAATTATAAACAAAAAACTCGTATTCCGGAATTAAGTAGGAACGAGGTAACAAAGGTACAATGTTCTACTGTTTACTATCGTTGTCGATAATGGTTTCCGTAGAGTTACTTCCGAAACTAAGTTTGTATAAAAAGTTCCGATAAAGACAAGAAGTTATTGTTAACGTCACCCGTTATCTTAACTTCCTTTAATTCAATTACAATGTGCTTATCACAATTTATCTTTTATGAATTCCCAAAATAGAAACGACGCAATATCCTTTTAATATTAACGGAAAATTTTACAATTAATTCGATCAGTCTGACGTCATGCTCTGGGCAAAAAAATGGGTAGGAAAAAAATGTGCAAACACCTAAAAACAAGGTCAAATTGAATATAAACAGATGTCGACAATGGTATTTGGTAATGGTATTATTAAGAGGTTTCTGTATGTAAAAGTCTAGTATGTCGAAAGTTTCGATCAGGCCGACATAATTGTGACGATAGGCGACGAATCTCATCAATACTCTATCGGGATGCTATTTCACTTATAATCAGGCGCAATGAAATCACTTTGTCGTGCCGTCTGCATGCAGTACTATCGTTTCCATTATATGTAATTGCACGTCAATGGTAATTGCTTTATGTAATTGTATTTTGTATATTGTTTAAAAAAAATGTCTACAAACACAGCTCTTATTAATATAATATAAAACTTTTACAACATTAAAACTCCTTTGTAACTCTTCTGCTATTCCAAAATCTATATAATAGATGCCACTGTAACTTTCGCTTGCTCGTAAACTGCTCTATAATAGATTCGTCGCAACCCACTCCTTCAAGCATGTTGTGAAAACTTTCCTTAGATTTCACACCTCTTATTATCAACCTTAGTGGGGATCTTTGCAAATCATTAAAAAAAAACCTACAAGTTTTCCTCGATCCGGGAATCACACCCAATACCTTCCACTAAAGAATATCACGCTTTCTCTAGTGATTGGACTGAAGCTATAAACACTAGATGGCGTTAAAATCTCTCCGACTGTTATTAAACCTCAGCGTGTTGTGTAATTAAACATTTTTAGCCGGTGGCAACGACCTCTAGCTGCAGTGGACCGGAAATGGCGAAGATTTAAGTTTTTGTTCGGGTATTGCGTTTAGATATTAAAGCGAGACAATATCAGTAGTTATATAATTGGAAGTAAACAGAGATGGATTAGACCTTTGTATATAATATATATTCTTTTATGACAAAGTGACTCCTTTGCACCTGATGGTAAGTGGAATAAGGTCCAATAGAATGTCGACTAACGAGAGATGATTACCCCACTCCAGTCGACACACTTATGCCGGCCTGTACGAACCGCATATACACAGGCTGGTCTCAAAACGCGACACACTTATGTGGGCCACTATGACGGGTTTTAACTCCTTGTGTACGGTGGTCGCTATCCGGGCGAATATAAAATATATACCACCACCAATATATATGTCTGAATTTAGTTTATTATCAAGTAGATTTAAAATATAATTTATTCCGATTGGTTTATTACGATAACAATTTGATGGTAGCATTCTTGATTGTTTATTTTGACCGTTAATCAAAATAAATATTATTTAATACTTTGTGTATAATTTGATACTTGCTCAACGGTTCAGAGTCTTCACATTGTTTTTCTCAGAAGTATTAAAACACTATTATTTCTATATTCTTTCTACAATTGTATAAGAACACGCATTAAGATACCGGGAGAGCTATGCCGGCAGTCGACTGATTGCCTCGCGATATTCCACGCATGCTCTAAGAGCTTAAAGAGCCTTTACATGAGGCGTGAGGGACTAGAGATAAGAGTGATACGGCATGCGCTGAGTGACTTTAAAAGCAGAGATGGTTTTTAGTAAGAGAAGATTAATTTGAGTGTATTTTGTCATTAAGATGGGCTGCTTTCGATAGGTTGATCTGGAAATCTTTAGGGGAGATCTAACTCCAGTAGAGATTTTATTTTATTCAATCAAGTACTTCAGCAATACAAACACAAACATGGGTAGAAACGTGGCAATATACAATAAACTTATGTTTACACTTATGACAGACATATGAAGGAAAGAAAGGTAATATTTATAAGCATGAGTACATAATTATTACAAAAAAACACTGAAATCAATTTGCTCGTCACAAAAGGGACCCTAACTCAGCATATGCTGATAAAAACCAGCTCTGATCTTTCTCTAGTTTTGTGATGTTACATGCGCCAAAGGCACAAACATTAGTGAACAACTAAAAGCTAAAGAGATAATGTGGCTGATGATGTTTAAGCGTGAAAACCTATTAAAACTAAATTAATGCAACAGTAGGTAATTCTATTTGTCTGTTACCCTTTTACGACTAAACGGAAAAATAGAATTTAAAGTTTTGTACGGATTAAGATTGAACCGCAAGAAATGACAAAGGCATTCATTATATTATACTGGTGGTAGATCTCCCATATGTGAGAACCCGCTTGGGTAGGTACCACCGTAATGTCTATTTCTGCCGCCAAGCAGCAGTGTGTAGTTAATGTTGTGTTTCGGTTTCGACATTGTAGTCAGTGTAACTACTGGACACAATAAGACTTAACATTTCATGTGTCAGAATGACGAGCGCAGTGAAATACCAAACAATACTTTGTAACTGTAATTCAAGGTGTTAGTATTTCTACTGTTTATGGGCGGTTGTATCATTTACCATCAGGCGAACGGCACGCTCGTCTCGTCATTCAAAGCAATAAAAAATATAAATATATCACAAACTGAACTCAGAGGAAGTCGCGAGCAAAAGCTAGTAAGTATACACATATATATCCTTTTCTAATGTGCAATCCCGCTAACCACATCAAACCCGGAAACATTCACCATTTATAATTAACTTCAATTAACTTAAAATCGTTGACAGTTATTAAAACATCCCGTCTGGACGTCCGCGTTACTTGGACAACTTAACTGAATAACTTAACTGTCACGTAAACATTAACTCGAAAGTTATGTTAAACCGTCTGACGAACGCGCTGCGGGATTTCCTTAGGTATGAATAATGTGGCGTATGACAAAATTTATAGAAAATTCATAAATGTTTTAAACAGTACTGGTGGTAGGTCTCTCATATGTGAGAGTCCGCCTGGGTAGGTACCACCGCAATGTCTATTTCTGCTGCCAAGCAGCAGTGTGTAGTCACTGTTGTGATCCGGTTTGAAGGACATTGTAGCCAGTGTAACTATTGGACATAATACGACTTAATATCTCATGTTTTGCTGGCTAGCGCAGTGGAATACCAAACAATTCTTTGTAATTTAAGGTGTTGGTGTTTCTTTTTTTTTTATTTATTTGTTTATTAAACACAAAACAGGCTATAATCATGAATGCATCATATTATGACATGAAAAATAATTCCTGGACTATAATTATAACCCAAAACATGTGTTATAGAAAGTAAAAGTTACATATAGCAAGTATATATAAAACCACAGTTTGAGTACTCTTAGGTGAATGGAATAACAAGATTGGTAGATACAAGTGAACAATATGCGAGGTTAAGAGTTATGAATCTTTGAGGATATAGTGGATGTGTCGTTTGTAAGAATTGATGTTATTGTTAAATAAGTCTAAGTTAGGATTTTAATTATTTTTATTATATTATTATATTATATATATTAATTAAAATATTAAAAATAAAAAAAATAATTCTAAGTTTCTACTGTTTATGGACAGTTGTATCGCTTACCATCAGGGGAACGGCAAGCTCGACTCGTCATTCAAAGCAATAAAAAAAGTATAATTGTAAAATATAGGTAGATATTGTAACTTTGACTTTCAGGCGAAAAGTTTTTTTAATACACGCCTGCCAATGAGCAAATAGTTTAACTAATGGTGACATCCTTGCTCATACAGAAAGAAAAACAATGTCTTTCTTTCTTTGTATATAACAAACTGTATATAGAGCTTAATTGAATCGGCAATAGCCGCCAAACAACTTGAGCACAATGCAGGATCGTGAGGAATATTTTGTACAAACAGTAGTAATATTTGCAGTCAAAAAATCACCCTAGCTTTATCCTTTCAATTGTAAATGCTAACTATTACTCTCAGGTTTGTCTCCGTCGTAGTCTTCAGCTGGTCTATTTAGAGAGAGACACCATCTCAATGGTCAGTATGATTATCATGTTTAGTGTTGCGATCAGTTGTAAATTTATTAACCGACTTCAAAAAAGGAGGAGGTTCTTAATTCGACTGTATGTTTTTGTTGTGTGTTTTATTTAAAAAAACAGTAGATACTTCCAGAAATTACCGCTTATCTAATACTTTAACTACCAAACGATTAGAATAAATTATACAACATAATACCCGCACTGGGATTGAACCCGTGTACTCGTAATCGAAAAACAAAATTGTATCAGCAATAAAGCCACTTACCTTCCCATAATGGTCCATCAACATTACCTTGATCCGAGCCTTTACACTGCAAATTCATCCTTACTCCGCACCCCATAGAGATAATTTTTTTATTAACCACGTAGAACCATATGCATTTTTATACTTTGATGTATTTTAACCCTTATATGTATAGCGATAAGGTCAAAATTACTGCATGAGTGGTAAATGAGGGTGAACAGTTAAGGAGGAAATGTTACATATTACGCATCATTACAATTATTTTGTAATGTGTTAACGGGTTTACAATTATAATAATCGAGAGATATCCTACGGGAACATTAGGGATAATGATTTCTTATGTTTACGTGAATGTTAGGCATTGAAATAAAACTTCAAGACACCGAGCTCATTCTGCGAAGATCGGACCATCCACAGCAATTTTTTATTTTTATGCAAATTGTACAATGTAGGTAGATATTGTAATTTTGACTTTTCAGGTGACCAATACCTTAGTCCTCCCGTGACCATGAAGGTTGCAAAGCCTTCGAAACGTCGGGAGAAAAGTATAACATAAACAACCACGATAGAATCCGAAAATAGTTTTATTTTATCATTAGAGATGCTCGCGAGTTGTCCCGATTGCGTGTTGGAACTAATTTCCGTTCAAATAAGCAGTAGTTTCTTTCTACATTAGCCAGTTTTCAAAGGAATCTATTAATAGTTTCACCCACATTTAAGCCTGGAGAAATGCACGTGAGCCTCTGACCACTCCCTACCCCTCCTCCCGATTTTAACTTCCAGTACGTCGCTATACTAAAGGTTTAGGCAAAAAAATAAACCGCAGAATTTTATTTTAATGGATATCTTAAGCTTACCTACGAGCTTGAGTAGTATATAGCCGCCGCGAACAAGCTGCGCACGCGCATATTATAGAGTCAAGGGTCGGTAGACAAAATGCCTTTCTACAATTTTTAACGGTAATAGAGAACAAAACATTAATACGAATTACTATCCTAGCGATAAGTATATCATCAAGGTACGTAATTTGCATACATTTTTTTGTTGCCTCTTTATTTAACATTTGTAGTAAGGAACCTTGTCTACAGCTCCAAGACACGAAACTAGTTAATAAGGTCAAACAATTTAATTAAAACTATTTTACGGATTTTATCGCGATTTTATATTATAATTTTCTCCCGAGGTTTCGAAGACTTTGCAGCCTTCTTGGTCACGGGGTGGACTGAGGTGTTGGTCATCCGAAAAGTTAAAGTTACAATATCTACATTAATTATTTGCGTTAACATAAGAAATCTGACTGAGCTGACCCCAGGACCACCCATTCCACAACAAGGAGACGATTACCTTATACTAATAGTGAGGAATTCCATAAATACGCCTTTAGTCGAACCCAACTTCCGCTTAGAGCTATTGTTATTCCAGTCATGTTGTTACATTGTTCTGGCATTTAGGAATGTAAATTTTAACTGATTAATAGAATGCATTATTAAATGGCATTCTCAGTACATCATACACACCGAATTTGTGATTATATAAAAAAAATGACTATGCTTTAGTTGTCGAGGACAGTAGACTCTGCACGAGCTGAATATCTATTTTTGCCAAGCGGCACTGCGCACGCGGCACTTGTGTTATTTAAAGGACATTAAAGCGAGTGTTATGAGATAACATCAAATGTTTCAAGGTTAACTTACGTGATTCAGAGATATGAAAATCAGAGAATCACAGTGAACGACATAGCTCTGAAAGCTAGTAGGTTGAAGTGGTAAGGTCTTGGCCAAATACATATGTCACAGAACAGATAAACGCTGGAGTAAGCGTATTCTGGAGTGGAGACCTCGTCTTGGCAAACGTAGCGTGGGACGTCTTCTGGCGAGATGACGGTACGACTTACACAAGAGGACTGGATGCGTAAACCAGCAGACCGGGCTCTGTGGCGTACCTTAGGAGAGACCTATATCCAGCAGTGGACTGCAACAGGCTGATGATGATGATGATGATGATATACAGTCCAGTTCTATACTGTGCTCCGTAATCCAATATTCTCGTGGTTTGCTCTAACAACTCTTTAAAACCATCAGACGAGCTGTTTCCTCGCCTCATTGGATATAAAAGCTTCGCGGTCTTTCTAAAACGTTCGCGCAATACCTCTGGCGCCGCCTTACCGCATTCTAACTACTTTTCCCGCACAGTGCATCTGACCATAGACTAATATTAATAGCCGGAGTCATGTAACCGACACCTTTGCTTCCGCGCGGGACCCGCTTCAGCAACTACCATTCAGCTATATTTGCTATCATATGAGACTTCATTTATATTGATTGTTTGGATGGCGTGGTTGTGTTGCGAGCGCTTTATGACCATCGCGCTGAGGTCCTGAGTTCGAATTCCAAGTCGGGCAGTGCTTTTGGACTTTTCTGATCGGTTTCTCATATCGGATTTTGAAATTTGTGTCCGATATGGCGACAAGCTCACCCCCTTTTTCATCATAGGACGGAACACACAGGCGAAAGTGGCTGCCCTGGTTGCACTTCTACCTTCCCCATCGGAGATATAAGGCCTGATGTATGTTTGTTACAAGACTTCAAACACTAATTCAGACATAGAATTTGGACTGTGCCTTCCTATCCAGCAAATAAAAAAAAAGGTGAGAGACAAATCAATTGTGTGACTTATTAGATTTTTATAATATTTAGATTAAAACAGAAGAGACCGGTCATTAGTTATAAATTCACTTTGTGACTCTCTACAGACTGATAAATTTTATACGCATGTTGCTTAGGTAATTTTTTACGTCTGTAATCTCCCCATAGAGCCATATCATTACTTGTGCATTTATTTATTACACTTTATATACAAAGAGTATAAAGGTGGACTTAATGCCGAACGCATTCTCTACAAGGTGGTGCAGATACTAAAGAGGTAGGTGAACATTTACAATTCCACATAAAAAAATCTATTATTCCACATTCAAATTTTCCCGCCAAGTGCATCCAACCATAGACAAAATATTAATAGCGAGCGTCATGCGAGGCGACACCTCCGTCGCGTCCACACGAGTCGCGTAACCCGAGTCGGGGACTTTCACGGGTCGCGTGGTTGACGGGACGCGGCTCGGGTTTCAGGGTTGCCAGTTATGGACAGTTATGAAATCTGATATTTTAATAATAGTTGGTGTTACGTTTCCTGGATACGTTTGGATAACCATATGGTTGATTGTTAGGTTAGTTGGGTTTTAGTACAGAAGAATATTTGACAATACTTGGGAAGGGTCTAACCAGGAAATATTGAAAAAAGTAGAACGAAGGTACTGTATTTGAAAGCATCAATGGGATCTCTAAAAAATATTTCTCTGAACGATTTGAAGTGCCTTATAACGTAAATAGATATTAGAGTTGATTTTCGACCAGCTAACTTAATTGAATACAGTCTTCGCATCAACATGTTTACCTATACATATTTATTTATTTATTTTACACTTTGTACACATGGTATACAGGCGGACTTAATGCCATGGGCATTCTCTCCCAGTCAACCATATATTTCCTCTACGATATTTATTCCCAAAATCCCCGCCAACCCTACGCGAGTGTCGCGGCGGTCCCACGACACACATAGCGTTTTTGTGTGTTCGCTCGTGCGTCGGCTCGTCTGCGCTGTTTCGTCGACTTTCACGCATTCGCTCACTTGTAGATGTGCTGATAGCGTCTGCTACGATTTTGATTGCGGTTTATGCTTCATCATTTACGACTATTAAAGTTACTGTGATGTTATTTAATTGGCCAAAATGGGTAGATGCTTTTTCCGCTTTCCATAACACAATTCTGAAATTGTCATCCTTAGGCGGAAGTCTGAACTTCCGCCTGAGGATGAGCAGAAATTGACATTATTACTTTACTCGACATGGAAATCGAATCTAAAACTTCAACATGGCAGTCGAAACACACCAGAATATTACTATACCTCGAGAGACTATGGTTCTGGATGCTCATATCATAATATGATGGAAATTTATTTGGCAAACCCAAATCACGTCATTTTTGAGCTCTAGGTTTGTGATGTGAGATTACAGACCTTTACAGCTTTATTGAATATGGCAGATAAAAACATAAGAAACACATCCACTGACCACAATGCGGGTCATGAGTTTTTGCCCCTAAGGCGGCGCCAAGACATGAGTAAATTGAAACTTACTTTTTTAGCCTGTTTTTTTTTTTAACTTTTTGGAATTAAATCTATATCTATACTATTATATAAAGCTGCAGAGTTTGTTTGTTTGAACACACAAATATCAGGAAAGATTCGAATCGAAAATTTCTTTTAGTGTTAGATAGCCCATTTGTCGAGGAAGGCTATAGGCTACGTAGCATCATGTTAAGATCACTAAGAGCGGAGCATCAATCAAAAATCGTTGCAAAAACGGGGAAAAATATTTTTTTCAGAGTTTCCGTTGCGTGCGCTAATTAATCATAGATAATATCAGCCTATAGTTAACCTCTTTATACAACATCTGGTAATCTTAAAATTATTTATCCCCATCCTCATCATCTTTAGCCTTTGGAAGTCTACTGTTGAACATAGACCTAAAAACTGCCAGACCAACCCGTTAAAAACGGCCTGCTTCCAGCGAGTTCCCGCCATCTTATATACTCTCATTACCATATAAATGTAGTTAGTACAATCTTCTTTCATTTTGAATTGAAATGCTAATTAAAAAATTTCAATTAATAAGTTTACGTATCTCATACCCTTATGCTCAAAGTTAGCTCTGCAATACGCTTACTTAAATAAATTGTATGATTTTAGTGTAATTACTGTACGTATGTTAATTTTATCCGATTATTCTGTGACACACGCTTTAAATATTTTTATAAGCTTTCGGATCAGTATGGACATAATTGTTTTCTTAGAACACTTTTTGAGACGTATGCTTTGGCTACGTTGCAGATTCATAATAAATTAAAGATTTAAATTGTCTACTAGTGAAATAATGCAATATGTTATCCCATCATATAAAGGAAAACCTTTACATTTATTACTCTTTTATTATTATGAACGGTCTTCCACGAACGGAGCCTAAAGTAATTCTTAATAAATTTCGCAATGAATAAATAAAGGCGAAATCAATAAAATATTGCCAGAGACCCCACAAATCTTCAATGGAAATGTCATAACTGTCAATACAATCCTGATTCTGACAATAATCTGCAACATCTGTCGACCTGCGTCATTCGCAACATCCCGCATCTTAATAAGGCACTTAAAAACCTCTTAATCTCGCCATCTTTACGCAATGTCAAAACAAAAAACACAATTACCAAACTGACGTAACAATGAACCGGAGAATAGTCGCAGTTCGTGGAGAAAAATGCGCCTTATCCCGTTTTAATAAGAGTCAAGTGATAAAAATAACGGAGAATATAGTCAGGCACGTAATTGGAATATTTTAATGGGAATTTTTCTGGTTTAATTAATCACTTGCGAAATTGGATTGTCGTGCTGTATTTTGGATTACTTTAGATTAAAATTGCTTATTCCCACACCACCTCTAATAAATCAGGTGTGACGACCTAAGAGACTTTATTATCCAATGATTATAATAAAAGACTTTATTATAATCATTGGATATATTATAATAAAATAGACATAATCAGACATAATGTTTTCTAGAATTCAAGTGTAAAGAATTTTCGATATAACAATATTTTTTTTCTTTTCCTATAATACATATCACAGAAAAGTGAGTATTATACACTCTTTAATAATAACGACACATAAAAACAAACACAAATCATTACTATTTAAAGTATTCTTAAAATTAAAAAAAACCTTGTATCTTCCAGTAAAGAAACATTTTTTTTAAAAGCGTAACATACTTCCTTTATTATATTTATAACTAGCTTTTGCTCGCGGCTCCGCCCGCGTTATAAAGTTTTTCAGGCTAAAGTTTTCCATTATAAAAGTAGTAGTTTTCCGGGAGCCTATGTTCTTCCCAGGGTTTCAAACTGTCTCCATACCAAATTTTATCTTAATACGTTGGGTAGTTTTTGAGTTTAAGACGTTCAGGCAAACGGATGCAGCGGGGGACTTTGTTTTATAATATATTTTTTTAGAACTTTTTAAGAGGAATAATCCCGACATACATCATTGTTGCATAACTTTAACCGTTTACGCAGCGCACGCAACGGAAGCTCTCAAAACTAATAAATTGTCCCCGTATTTGTAACATGTTTCATTACTGCTCCGCTCTTATTGGTCATAGCGTGATGATATACAGCCTATAGCACCCCACAAATAAAGGGCTATCCAACACAAAACGAATTTTTCAGTTCAAACTGGTAGTTCCTAAGATTAGCCGTTACTGCTCCGCTCCTATTGGTCATATCGTGATGATATATAACTTAGAGCACTCCACGAACAAAGGGCTATCCAACGCAAAAAGAATTTTTCAGTTTGGACCGGTAGTTCCAGAGATTAGCCATTGCTGCTCCGCTCCTATTGAGTATAGCGTGATGATATATAGCCTATAGCAATCCACAAATAAAGGGCTATCCAACACAAAACGAATTTTTCAGTTTGGACCGATAGTTCCTAAGATTAGTAAACAAATATAATGAGAAAGCTTCGAACTGCTAAGCTATCGGGAGTTACACGTGTCATTGTGAGTCAACCATAAAAGATAGACATATGCTGTCGTGGGATATTTTTTACATAATTTTAAGGAGAACATTTCCGTCATACATGATTTCTATGTAGCTTTAACCATTAAGGTTGCACACGCGACGGAAGCTTAAAAAATGGAGTAACTTCTCCCGTTTTCCCAACATTTCCCTTCACTGCTCTGCTCCTATTAATTGTAGCGTGATGAAAAGTATACTATAACCAGCACAGGAGTATGACAAATAATTGTACCAAGTTTCGTTAAAATCCGTCGAGTAGTTTTTGTTTCTATAACGGTTATACAGACAGACAGACAGACAGACAGACAGATAGACAGACAGACAGACAGACAGACAGACAGACAGACAAAAATTTAACTAATTGCATTTTTGGCATCAGTATCGATCCCTAATCACCCCCTGATAGTTATTTTGGAAATATATTTCATGTACAGAATTGACCTCTCTACAGATTTATTATAAGTATAGAGTATAGATAAAATAACGATGTAGAGTACCAGAATCGATATTATTGAGTATATTATACAGAAACATATTTTAACATTAGTGGCCATTAGTACCCCACCATTCAATCCAAATCCATCCCCGCGTTATAATGCATTAAGCACATTTTTTGTTTTCTGCAAGATGATATTGGTGGCGTTGAATTTTTATAATGAAACAGGGATATCAAGTTTTGCCATTGTGCGCGTTTAATTGAGATTCCGAACAGCGGGTTTTTAATGCGACCACAAAATGCTCTGATATTTTGCGGTATACGTTATTATGAAGAACATGTTAAAGTATAGTTGAGATAAAACTTGGATAGCATGATGTATATAAATTTCTTTAAAAATGATACACATTTCTTTAAAAATAATATTTGGGAAACACACAAAACCATCGATATATATGTACTACGTACTAGATTTGGTGTTCCGCACACTGTGTTCAACTGAATTGAACTGCAATCCATACAACTCTTTAGTATGGTGTCAATATTGACGCTTATGGTTGTACGCAGTGGCGCTCATAATATAAGAACTCGAGTCTAAATGTAAACCTGGATGTGAATAAAAAATATTAGTCAAATAAGAAAAAATATTTGTTGTTCATGTGAATAAATAGGTTATAACAGTGACCTTTTGGTTGCCGTTTGAGTTCAGATTTCGAACAAATAGTTTACATTGACGTTCGTGTCTATAGAATAAACGTCAATGCGTAGAAAAATAATTACAATTAAATAATTATTGGTATATTCACAAAATAATTCACGAGTTTAAGTTTAAAGGAGGCGATAACGATGTTCTCTATCACATTATGGGATGGAAATAAGCGCGGCGAATCTTGGATGCATTGATGTCAACTCTATGTACTCCAGCGGAGATTTACACACCCACACAACATCACGCATTTATCCCTGAAGGGGTATGCAGAGGCGCAACCACCACTTTTCGCCAAGTGTGTTCCGTCCCATGATGTGATAGGGGCGAGCCTGTCGCAATATCGGGCACAAATTCCAGACTCCGGCCTGATACTGGGCAGAAAAACCCAAATATCACTTTGCCGACCCGGGATTCGAACGTTTCTGATCTGCTTTGCTAAGACTTGGCATAGCCACACTGGTCAGTATGCAACCATTTTGTCTAGATTTATAAACACTTGACATATTCCTTTGAAAATTCGCCACAGGCTGCATGTAGCATGTTAACTCGTAATATGGAATATATTTTATTCTTTTCCAAACGTGCTATGAATATACGGTGTACAATATTGCGAGCGGCAATCATTCCTTTATGCAAAGTTATTTATCATTTTGTAACGAAGTCGGGACTATGCTATGACTATGAACTATCCAGGGTACTTGAACTGCGTTTCTTAAAATGTTATGAACTGGTTTCATTTCTTTTTATTTCACTACACAAACCAATACGAACTTGAATTACCTGACGGGAAATAAACCCAGCATAAAACTGATTATGGAAACCAAAAAAAATAATGCTATTGCTTTGAACTAAAGTATAGTATCAAAAATGGATTAGGAAATGATAGCAAAAATACTCATAGAACATTATAAAAGTCATGTTTACGCGAATGTTAGACATTAAAATTAAACTACTTTTCGGATTCTTCATGGTCACGGGGGGGACTGGCCATGAAGGCTGCAAAGTCTTCGAAACGTCGGGAGAAAACTAAAATATAAAAAACTATGATAGAATCCGAAAAGTAGTTAAATTTTTATTATAAAAATCTTTAATTAATTTTCCACAGTTTGAGAGCCATATACCCAGATATTCCAAAGATTTATCGAACTTTGATGTATGACGTCCCTCGCGTTACAGAGTGCTATCAGGCTGCCGTAATGTCTCCACTTACCGGTAATGCGACGGGATCGATTGAGAAACGGTGGCCGATAAGACTTAATTTGTTTAGAAAGTATAGTTTATTAGCTAATTTGTACAGGAAAAAAAATATAATTTGTATTTCGTATGTTTTTGCATCCGATATTTTTATCGAGAACCCTGAATTACATTTAAAATCATAAAATTTTACTGCCTTGGATGCATAGTTGTATATTATAATTGCTGTGAAGAGGTCTCAGTTTCGATCACGGGTCGGGAAAAGTCATATTGGATTTTCTACTCATTATCAGCTCGGAGTCTGGAATTTATGGCATATATGGCGATAGACTCGCCTCCTAATACATCACGGGACGAAATACACATGACGAAAAGTAGATGCATCACCGTCTCTCCCTATCCCTTCTTTTTAGGCGTGTATTATTTTGCTACAGTTTGAGAGTCACACGCTCAGAGACTGTATGAGATAGATCGTGGTTGATGAACTACACTCCTCGCGTTCCAGAGTGCTATCAAGCTGCCGTAATGTCTAACGGTAATGCGACAGGATCGATTGAGAACCACTGGTCGATGTCAGTTAATATATAAAAGGATTAGTTTGACGGTTAATCAAATCAGAATGCATTTGCATATTTGAATGGTTTGTATTCTACCTTGACTAGCATATTAAAAGATGTATTTAATGTAAACCAAGGTCGACAATATATCAATTAAAAAAAAAATAAAAGACGTCATGTTAGTGAATAATATTATATCTGATGAATACTGATAAAGAAGAAATTTATGTTTTTTAAGACTTTCCGCTCCGCCTTCGCAGGCATCATCATAGCATAGCTGGTCTAATTTGGCAAGTGTTAAGCAAAGTAATTGATGAGAAACAAGTAAATCATCTTGAAAACTGCTGAACATGGGTCTCTCGCAAAGATTTCCAGACCGACCTATTGAAAGCGGCCTGCATCCAGCAACCTCTAGCGTTTTTATTAGATCACCTATCCACCTCGTGGGTGGACGACCGACGCTGCCATTGCTAGTTCATGGCCTCCATTCCAAAACCTTCGTGCCCCTACTGCCATCAGTTCTGCGAGCTATTTGCCCACTGCCACTTCAGCTTGCTTGCACAATTAGCAGAAATTATTTATAGCAAGATGAATTAACAGGTTCATCCACTTGGCTAATCTCAAGGGTTCCTAAAAAGTTTCGCTGTTTTACAGTCCCCAGGGAACATAAATACATACATTCATTATGTATATAAATAGATAGATGACTAAACAGATACAGATACGATAGATGAAACAGAAGATGGTATTTGAATAAACAAATCAACTCCACAGACAAACGCAACTCCTTTCTCCTATAATAAAAATTCTATTGAATAAATATTTCTATTTCTCGGTACTGCCTTCTTGTTGCTGCTGTATAAAGATGTAAGGCCGTGTTCACACTAGGCGCAATTCGAAAATTGGCCGTTTATAGTATATTAGTTTTGACTGTAGCTGCATGCGTTAACGTTCAATGCGGGAATAAAAGCATCTTATAGCAGTCATTTAGTATAATGGAACAAAGGCCCAGTGGAAGATCAGCGCTGATTTTTGTCAGCAAATGCTGAGTTAGGATCGCTTTTGTAATGAATAAGTATTTTTTTCGTTCTTGTAATTATTTTACAATCTTACATTTTACAAATAAATAACTGAATTAGTGCAGCACTTCTGACGATTATCGTACTGGTGTTCCTTTAAACCGAGAATCAACAATACAAGAACATAACATTTTGACTCTCCAGAAAAAACGGTTTTATCTAGTCAGTTTTGATAAAATAATTATGAAACCAAACCTAGTGTATCTCCAGCCTAATATCAGAATAATTCCCATTCCTTCGTAGGAATCACTCACAATACATCACGGTGGTGTCGTGATACAGCCGCCCACACACGAGTGGGTGTCGGCAGCTTACACACGATCCACTGATTGTACTTTGAATTTGCATTGAAACACGGGAATGTCTCGATATTCCCTTTATTCGCGTCGTGTTCAAGAGGCGATGGTTTTAACCATATCATCACCGAAGACTCGAAAAAATTAACGCATAGTACTTGACAGTATTACAGAACTGAGGAAAGAGAATTGGCATTATTTTTAAGCTTTATCGTAAATAATACTTTATTTGTCACTTAGGCGAACAAAGTTGCACTTATGATACGTCAAAACAATTTATAACAATAATTATTATCATGTCTAAATAACACTTGAGACCACTTGTATTACTGCGGACATTTTAAATTAGGGATAAAATAACTATTATGTATGTTACTACTACGTTCACTTAATTTAGTGCCTATATATTTCTCCTCAACAAATTAGCGACAAAAATCATGTTACCGACAATGCTCTAGGCAGTCGAATCTGGGCGATAATCTCCATTAAAAGCCGATGTATATTCCCTGTCGAGTATTCTATGTGGTACTATAGCTCCAGGTTTGACATTCCCTGCTGAGTAGTAGGTAGGCAATATTGTAGGTTAGTATTTATATCAGTAAAGTGGCGATAGCCTAGATAGTTGTGGGTTGGACTGCCAAGACGAATGTCCGCAGTTTCGAATCCCAAAGGCACATAACTCTGACTTTTCTAAGAAAAATATGAGTGTATTCTTTGTAAATTATCGCTTTCTTTAACGGTGAAGGAAAACATCGTGAGGAAACCTGCATACCTGAGACGTTCTCTATAAGAATTTCGAAGATGTGTGAAGTCTACCCGCACTAGGCCAGCTTGGTGGACTAATGCCTAATCCCTCTCAGTAGTAGACGATGCCCATGCCCAACAGTAAGACGGTATATAATTCAGGGTTGATATTATAAAGATAGCTCTATTAATTTGTTTACGAATCTATGAAATTAATACATTCATACAAAAATAGCCTTTATAGCATAAATCTAATTCTTTTTTAATCACCATACCGCCTCGTTACAAAGAAACAAGTGCATTGCGTGTGCAAATCCTTTGAATCGTTTTATTTGAATGACGCCGGTTGTCAGCGGGCTCAGTGGTCCTTCGAGCCGGATAAGGACTTAATACTGCTACGGTCAGTTGAGTATTATTGTTAATGCTCCGATTACGTTTATTAGTTATATTGAGGAGGGATTGTTCGTATTCCCTTTTGTTTTTAAGATATGAGGTTTAAAAACGGTCATAATCTAACGGGGAGAATGTATGGGCAAGATAGATGTTACTGATTCGAACCCTGTTAGGGCACTTCTGACTTTTTCTGGGCGATAAATTCCACTACAGTTTTTCATATAATAGCATAATTTTTAATCTAAAACTCAGGGGATAATGCTATCTGTGTAGAAATAGGTTTTTTTGTTTACTTATGACATAGATCCAAACATTAGCACACACTTATATTTGTATTATTAGTAAGAAAATTTACGAGTACCTATTTTGCACAAAACTGCTGACACAGACCTTAACTCAAAATTTTACTCGGGTAGTTTAAGATCTTGAAGAAAATAAATTCCATAAAATAACATATAATTAATAGTATTTTAACGCCATACTCGGTTTACTTGGCATACGTAATAGCAACATTAATCCGTGTATAAAATTACTGCAATCAGGTTTCGAAGTCACTCCCTCGCGATGGGAGCCCAGTAATTAACCGTTTAGCCTCCCGCAAGCCATTTAATACGTAAGAAAAAAACGAGTGTATGCAAAACTATTTAACTTCAACACAAATGTACAAGATATCGAAACGGATCCGCCAGTTTATAAATATCGAAAGTAATGTGAAGAATGAAAATAGTTTTTGCTGTTGAGTTCTGTAGGTTGAAATTTAAATGTTATTTTTTAACAAAGTATTATTCTATTTTATTCTAAACAATATTATAATTAGTTGTCTTGCTCTCTATCGAATCATGAGACGGAACACACAAAGTGAGTGACGCGATTGCATCTCTGCCTACTCTTTCGGGGATAGAGGCGTGATGTGTGTGTAAACAATATTATAAAAGTGGTTTATGAAGACATTATATTTGTTAAAAGTAAATTTAATAACTTTTGCTAAAGTTTTGGATGAAAATGTACGTATGCAGATTTTCAAATAGCTTTCATAGTTAAGACAATTGAAAATTTTCTATATTTATTTTACTTTGATTGCATGTAACATCTAAAAGTCTAATGTTTTTATCATACAGCCATACTAGATATTGTCTCAGGAGGTCGGATGTTGCAATTGACTGTTATATTACAATTATTTTTAGTAGATCCGTAGATTAGTTGATTATGCATAGTTCAGTTATTACGCAATCTGTTGCTAATTTTGTTCTCAGCGTTTAAGATCAATTTTGAGATTATTTCTGTAAGACTACCGAATATAATGGGCACTAATTGACACCGGAATAAGTTTGAGTATATTTCGAATGTTTTTATTTTTTAACTAGCTTTTGCTCGCGGTTTCCTCCGCGTGAATGAATTTTCCGGTATAAAAGTTCCGCTATATATTTTTCCGAAATAGAAAGTAGCCTATAACCTTCCCAGGGTCTTAAACTATATCCATTTTAAGAAATTTGATAACATACAGGCAGACAGAAAAGGAGACTTTTTATAGTATGTATAGATTTTAGTCATGGGTCCATAAATACATCGCAATATCATTAGATTACTTCCAGTGAGGGTTCGGCCATGAAACCTCTACAGTTCGGATTAAAAAAATATATCTGTTTCCCAAGTTTGAGATTTGCGCCCCATATGGCGATGTTTCATCCCCTATCACAGCATGGCAAGCAAAATCAGCGAAATGACAATGTCCTTCTAACTCTTCGTAGTTAAATCATTTATGTAAATAATATGCAAGTTTTTAATTTCGTCTGATACTGTTAACTGTAATGTCCCACCGCATTTTGAGCTATCATGCAAACGCCAGGATCCACATCCTATACAAGTAAAAAGCCGCACCTGCTTATACGGAGATGTCTACGAACGGGTTGAGGAGTGCAGAGAAATCGAAACCACATTAGAATATAATTTCTAGTGTCGCAATACACTTTCTAACAGATCTGGGACGAAATTAATCATACTGGCGAGTATTATAATTGCTTTAGGTTATTGGGTGACAAATTGAACCAGATTATGGCTAGCTTAAGCCCGCGACTGTGAAAGTTTGTTTAATTTATACCATTATCGTCCTTATTAGCTTCTTGATATACACTAATAATAAGTTTGGATGTTTGTTTCTCAATTATTCTAGAACGTTTAAACGGATTTGGATGATATTTGGTACAGAGATAGATTATAACTGAAAATAACACATGGGCTACTTTTTGTCCTTGGAAAAATTGTGTACAGGAGCGGAGCCGCGAGCAAAAGATAGGCTTGAACAAATATCTTCATATGGTTGTTTGATTATGTATTGGTAGTATCGTATTGATGACATGAAAGTAATTCAAATCTAGTTTTGAAGTAGGAAAATATTTTCTAATTATTTAAAAATATATTTTAATCTATATTATTCAATGATATAAAGGTTTGTATTTATGAAAAAACTTACGACTGTTGTTCCCAACATTGTTCAAACAAACAATGAATATTTTTTTATAATACATTAAATTAATCATACAGTAATCAATACCAATGCCATTGACGTATATACATCCCGAAGAACTCTAAAAATATTAATAAAAATACCACAGACTATAAAGTGCGTTGTATCGAGATAAGTTTGCGGTCGGCCGCCGACAAAACGCGCTGCGTAAATAAAAAGAGCTTTAAACACACCAGCGAGTGCTACTGAGGGCTGCCTGTTACTTTATATAACCAAGTTAGTTGGTAACGTTTTGTTAGTGGCTTTACCCGTGGGAACAATATTTTAAATAATGGCATATCTATCCATCTGTACATATTATAAAAGAAAGTCCCTTTTCTGTCTGTGTGTTATCGATTTTCTCAAAATCTACTTAACGGATTTTTATGAATATTATTATGTAACATCTTGCGTATTCGATTCGTAGTCTGTTTGCTTTGCTACTGTCAAGCAGCAATATGTAATATTTATTCTTGTAAGATGCTGCCCGCTATCTAATTACTGGACGTTATTAAACTGTGAGTTGTCGGCGTTTTGAATTATTTTGTCTATTTGTCTCTCTACCTATTCCTCTTTTCTTCAGAATAACGGCAATTAAAATAATTCTGATGAAAGACATGCGTGTGTTTTCAGATTGGAATAGACAGCCCTGAATTGGAATACATGCCGATACATATTTAACATTTTTTACACAGTTAATAGGTGCTTGCATGTAACATATTATAACCATTCTCTATCAGTTAAACTGACGGTGTGGTACACAAATAATATTATAGCTACATACTACATACATACATATTTACATACGTAAAAACCAATAAATTGACTTGAAATAATTTAAATTAAGGTGGTAGCTCAAGGTCCATTTTCATACATTTTGTTTCGGCTTTAATCTGGGTAACTAAACAAGTATTGGCAAGTAAAGAATTTAAATTCACGTCTAGTTAGTGATTAGTTCTCGCAGTTGAAAGTAAATCGTAAAAATAATTAATAATCATGGATATTTCGGCCTTTAAAATTTAATATGACGAAATTTTAAAGGCAGAAATATCCATGATTATTAATTATTTTTACATTTTTCTTCAACTGCGAGAACTAATCACTAACTAGACGTGAATTTAAATTCTTTACTTGCCAATACTTGTTTAGTTACCCAGATTAAAGCCGAAACAAAATGTATGAAAATGGACCTTGAGCTACCACCTTAAAGGCTTCATTTTATTCTCTCTTGTGACTGTAAGCTTTACACCTCCGCCTATCTATAGATAAAGGCGTAAGTGAGTTAAATTATATTAATGTACAACAATGGCAGGTGCCAACCCTAATGGAATTAAGTTGAGAGTTGGTAGCTCGGGTTGCGTGCGGTGACGGCGCTGACGGGCTGTCGGTGTCGGACAGCGGTCTCTTCTCACCCACATTTATAGGTGAAATACTCATTCGTTTTTGTTACTTAGAAGTATGAAGAAATATTGAGGAATCCTAAGTGCAAAATATAGACCTTTTGGTTTTTAAGACGACACGACAATTGTTTGTTTTTAATATAATCAATTTGTAGAAGGGAAGGGAAAGAGAATTTGGAAGAAAGAAAAAAGATTTTGGGAAGGTTCATCGTAAAATCACATCTGACTTTAGAAGTAGGAACTTACGGTTTTTGTTTTTGACAATGCGCGGTCGTCTATCCTGCTCTTTGGCTGATATAGTGTCAAAATATATTTGTTCAGATGGCATTTGTTGGAAATTTCGAAATGCAGGCCCATACATACTATGCTCTTAAATAATTAATTCAAGACGAAGCTACGAGTGTCTGCCAGTTATAGCAATTATAAGCATTAAGATTTGATTTTAACATGTATTTTTTTAACCGATTTAAACAAAAGGAAGAGGTTCTTAATTCGACTGTATTTTTTAAAATGTTTTTTACCTCAGAACTCTTGAATGGGTGAACCGATTTTGATTATTTTTGTTATCATGTGCATCAAAAATTTTCTTTAAAGCAACAGAATTATTATTGGCTTTATTCATAAACAAAATTGTCTCAACCCGTCTGCCATGATAAATTCTCACAACGGTATATGTTAGGAATGATCCAAGAAAAAACTTATTAAGAATGTTCAAATTAAAACAAGTATTAAGGTTATCAAGCAGCCGCGCATAATTACCAGGCCCAATTGATTTCCTTCGGTTATTATTGAAAAAAATGTTTTAATTTCATACCTGTTACTACATGTGTGCGCGTTCGCATTCTCACACGCTATCTATTTGAATTTATAATTATGGACCATATTTTATGGGAGTTAATGTCGAGAGTAGGTTGATACCACTTATAAACAATATTAATATATCTTACATCTAGGAATATAAAGTAGAGGGATAAATAAGGTAAATATTCTTAACCCTTTCGCGGGCAGTACTAATTATAGGACTAAATTAGGGTTTGATTTTTCTAAGCGTTGCTATAGACTTCTAATAAAATGTTCACAATCAATACTCCCCTCTCCTAACTATCTAACTACCACTAAAAATGTTATGGTGTTAACTGTATTTAATAACACAATATCAATCTACTTAGGAATTTCGGCGCGATTTTTTCGAAATTATGAAAGTATTTTGTCCATGCTGGCGAGAGGGTTAAAACTGTTATCAATACACATTCTTAATGAATGTTTTAACTTTATTCCATCTTTCTCATACATTTAAAATTTCATCACAATCTCTTCAGACATTTTTAGTCTGGCACGACAAAAGTAACTTGGTACTATATTTTGTTTTATTTTGATAATTTATTTATATCGTTTAAAAAAGTACAATAAGTTTTATAAAAGTCAGATTACATAAATGTCGAATATAATTTTGTAACTAAGAAATAATTACATTCAACAGAAACATACATAATTCTGACCCCACACTTAGACACAAGTTGTGTCATAATATGATCATTTAAAGGCACCATCATTGCCATAATACCGAGACCCGAAAAAAATACTTTTAAATCCACAAATTTCGTTGAAATGGAAACTGCTCACGCTTTCCTAACACCCGCATAAAAACTAAACACTACGAAAGAAAACATTCCGTAATTTTTCGTATCGTGTCCGACATTGCGACTAGATCGGACCGAAACTCATCAATCACGGTGTAGCGGCAACGTCGTATGACGGATCTTGTTTATTACTCTGCACTTAATGTTAACCAAAACTACACATCGGTTATGTAATCTATATTACCTTTATACTTGAAGGGTAGGCAGAGTTGCAACTAAAGCGCTAAAGGAATGGCTATGATGATGTAGATCAGTTGTCAACTTGACTTTATTACGAGATTTTATTTTAAACAAGTACGATAGGTTTGACCCCACTGCATCTGATGGTAAGTGGATTGAGGTTCAGTATAATGTCGGCTGAAAGATGATTACCCCTTCGCAGTCGACATAATTATGCCGGCCTGTTGGAACCGGATGCGCACAGAATGATCCCGAAATGCGACACATTTAAGTGAGCCATTATGGCGGATTTTGACTCGTGCTTGTTGGAACCAGATATATACAGGCTGATCTCGGAATGCGACACACTTACCACTATGGCGGGTTTTAACGCCTTGTGTACGGTGGTCGCCATTCGGGCGGATAAAAAATATCCTACCACTAGCAACTAACTAGCTATAGTCTCTATCGATATGGAGTTTTTGTAAAATCTATATTCTAATTGCTTATTTTGAAAATCAAATCTAAAACCAATTAATGTAGGAATTACAATGCGCAATGTTCTTATAATTTATTTTTATTAGGATCTCGTTTTTGAGTATCGAATGAGAAGTTTAGACTTACTTGACCGACTTTTAATCTCTGATGATTTAAAACGTTGGTGGACTTACCTGAAAACAAGAAAAATAATTAATACAGTGTCTTGCTTTTCTAGGCTAAAAATGCAATTCAAGTATATAATGTCTGTTTGTGTACGTAAAAAACATTTATTAAGAACTAGCGACCCGCCCCGGCTTCGTACGGGTGCAATGCTAATACTAAATACACTAAAGAAAAACTGTGAACGTTGTATATAAAAACATAGCGGCCCGCTCTGGGTTTGCACGGGTATAACATAACAAAATAACAGTATATCTCCACTATTTAATGGATGTTATTATACATATAAACCTTCCTCTTGAATCACTCTATCTATTAAAAAAAACCGCATCAAAATCCGTTGCGTAGTTTTAAAGATTTAAGCACACATAGGGACAGAGAAAGCTACTTTGTTTTATACTATGTAGTGAAGTGTCAAAGACAAACCCTTGGTTTTGTATTTTTAACAGGCGCGACAAAGGCACCTCATTACACTTAATGGTAAGCAGAGTGGAGTTTAAATAGAGTGCCGAGTGACAAGATATGAATACCAGTTGATACAATTATGCCGGCCTGGGGCCTTATTTTCTATCCCAGAAGTAACAGTGGGTAACAAACACGTCACGTTTAAGACAACAGAAATTGGCATACAGAATACCATTCCACGCAAATTACATAAAGAGGATGACACGGCCGTGTTAAGCGTTTACATTGTCATATAAATAAGGCCCCTGTTTGAAGCCAACAACATAAAACCGTATGCCATAAGAAAGTAACGTCATAATAAAACTCCTACATATCCGCACTATCGTTCATAAATATCAATTAATATTAATTTCTATAATTGTGACTGCTGAATAAAAACTTGACTGGAAGATAAATGACCAAGTTTCAACAAACTAGTAATATATGTTCTTTGTAGGTCCGTATATCATTTTAATTGCCGTATTATCATAAAGCGTTATGAGTTGATGTAACTTAGCTACCGGTGGATACATGTTATACAGGGTGTTGCACAAAAGTGGTATCCAAGATGTAAAGAAAGGTTTACCTTTAAAAAAATATGTAAATGTCAAAGCATATGACGATGAACAAAGGATTATTGATATTTTTTTTTATTCTTTTGAATGATAAGACAAGATTGCCGTTCGCCTGATGATAAGCGATACGACCGCCCATAAACAGTAGTAATACCATCTAACACCTTGAAGTACAAAGTATTGTTTGGTATTCCACTGCGCTCGCCATCCTAAGACATGAGATGTGAGGTCTAATTATGTCTAGAAGTTACACTGGCTACAATGTCCTTCAAACCGGAACACAACAGTGACTACACACTGCTGCTTGGCGGCAGAAATAGACATTGCAGACCTACCTAGGCGGACTCTCACATATAAGAGACCTACCACCACCAGTAAAGGAAATGTTTAAAGATAAAGATATATTTATTCTGCAAATATGGGTAAATAACGATGACCAAACATGAGATTCTTCAGAGCAACAATATTTAACCAAAAGATGCAAAATTACAATTTCTTCAAGAATATAATATAAGAAATATTAAATCTTATATCTAAGGCTTCGGAATTTGAAGATATGGATATTTATTTTATAAAATGTATCAGTTGTTATACGATAAATGAATTTGCAATATTTAAGTACCCTTAATGCATATTTATCTGACTGCCTCGGTGGCGTAGTTGTACTGCATGCGCGGTACAGCAGCGCTCTGAGGCCCTGAGTTCGAATCCCGGGTCGGGCAAAGTGATATTTGGGTTTTTTTGCTCAGCCCGGAGTCTGGATCCGATATGGCGATAGGCTCGCCCCCTATCACATCATGGGACGGAACACACTTGGCGAAAAGTGGGTGCCATGTATGTACATACATACATACATAACATCACGCATTTATCCCCGAAGGGGTATGCAGAGGCGCAACTAAGGCACCCACTTTTCACCAAGTATGTTCCGTCCCATGATGTGATAGGGGGCGAGCCTATCGCCATATCGGGCACAAATTCCAGACTCCGGGCTGAGCAGAAAAACCCAAATATCACTTTGCCCGACCCGGGATTCGAACCCAGGACCTCAGAGCGCTATTGTACCGGACGTGCAATACAACTACGCCACCGAGGCAGTCTGTGCCTCGAGGCACCATGGATGTGCCTCGAGGCACCATAGATGTGCCTCGAGGCACCATGGATGTGCCTCTGCATACCCCTTCGGGGATAAAATGCGTGATGTTGTGTGTGTGTAATGCATATTTAGCAATTTGTCTTTAAAAAATAATTCTAAGGTAGTCATCAAAGTCCTAAAATGCCTATAAAAAAAAAGTATTTTTTTCACTTTTAAGTATACCACCTTTAAGATACAACCTGTATGTAAATTTTAGGCGGGTTTAAGTTTACAGAGGTATCGATTACACGCCTCGACGATGTTTAATCGATTAATTAATCGTCGATTAATAGCATTTTTCGAATAGTTGAAGTACGATACTTCTGTATATACCAGGTGTTATTACCTGTTTCCTAAAGAAGTTGTTACTGGCAGCTATTTTCTTTTAAATTTTACTGATTTGTGTTGAAAATAGTAACATTTAAAGTTATTTATATATTGAAGGTTGAAACTAATTGATTTAAGCGTCATTTTATTTTCCAAAAAATTTAAGTAGGTTAAAAACATAGAAAAATATTTCTAATTTTAAACATGTATGAAATTTAGTTGCTAAAAAAAAAATACATTTTGGGTACGATGTTAATAAATACCAAATGGACTATTTTAAATTGACTAATTTTTGGTTCTTTCATCTGCCTTGACGTCCAGTATAACTACAGGACATAATAAGACTTAACATGTTATGTCTTAGGTTGGAGAGTGCTGTGGAATACTAAACAATACTTTGTAATTGAAGGTGTTGGATGTTTCTACTGTGTATGGGCGATCGTGTCGCTTACCATCAGGCGAACGGCAAGCTCGTCTCGTCATTCAAAGCAATAAAAAAAAAGATCCGATGTGGAGCCGGTGTAACAACACAATATCATATATTTGCAACAGTGATTTAGCCTAACGTCAACTTCTCTGAAAAAATCGATACATCCTCGGATAAAATCGATAGTGACTTAATCTTAATACAAAAAGCCTACAGTACCTCCCAGCATGAGAATCGAACTCAATACGCGATCCAGTCAAACGCTTCGAGTCCAAAGAGGTCCTATTCAAATTTAATCAGATAAGTTATCACCTGCCTGACTAACTGTTCTATAGTATTTTTTTATTCGACTATCAACCTTGTACCGAGCGCCGTGACCGACACGCTTCTGTAACCGACACCGGTATAAACAACTTGTTTTTATTGGTGGGAATTATTATTTGGCAATTATATTTGAGTAAATTTGTTTGTTATTAGGCTACGTTTGCGTGAAAAAAAAATCCAGAATAAAGTTCTGTTGTGAACTGAATGCTTAAAGAATGTGATGCGAAACTTGTATTTGATGAAAAGTTCAGTAACCTCGGGTTTCTAAAAAACTAAAAATGTGCTCATAAAAAATCATACATTTTGATTTATGCGTGGGACCCGTTGATTTGTTCTACTAGAATACGAGAGACTCTAAGATAATTTTTGTTGCCAAAAAGGAAAAAAAAAACAAATTTATGCCATGTACACATAAAGTATTAAAACTTTAGAAACACTAACATCTTATTTCATACAGCGATCACTCACACGGTCAGATCTAGTGTAAGCCGTCGCATAACTCCTAGAAAAATGTCCACACATTCTATTTAATATTCTGCGCAAAGCTGCAATCTAAAACCGCCCATTACCAGTCCAACATGTGAGGTAAGCCTTAGGGTGAATGTACACTGCTAAAAGAAGTAGCTTGGCAAAGTTTTTCTGGATAAAATAATATTATAATTAATTAATAATGTAATTTTTCTCGCTTAATAAGTAGAGTGTTTATTATAATATTATGGCAATTCAGGACAGTTTATCTGTTAGCATAATTTTATTCAAAACTATTCACAACAGATTAGAACTAATATTTCAAAAAAGTTCTTGGAATAAAACCGGGACCGTGTCTATCTTGAAGGGGTATTTGATTTTCACTAGAAAAATATTGTTTTTGTCTAGAATAAAGTATTAAAACATGTTTGACTGGGAGTAAATTATTATATCTATGTGCAACCCCTTACAGCATAGTGTTGCATGCACGTCGATAACTTAAATACGATAATAACGTAAGTACATGCAATTAGCATGCTGTTTAAACATACCGAGGGCTTGAACTTAAATACCTACCGGTTTACATTTGAAATTTAAAACTTTTTTTGCAATTCAAACCTTTTTTGCAATTCAAAAGAGTTTTTTTGCAATTCAATTTGTTTGGAACATATAAGTATGGTAGGAATTAGTTTATTTACACTGATTTAATTATCACATGTTAATAGACTGGTTTTGTATAACCAGTAGTCATTTAAATTGTTTTTTGGTCTTGGGCTTGGCTAAGCAACAAAGATTTACCGTATAATTTGGGTTGGGCCTATTTTTTCATGTATAAATGTAAAAAATATACATTTCACATCGTTTGTATTTAAAATTTAAAATAAGTATTATATGACCTTGGAAAAACATATTTTTTTCGTAAAATAAAAAATTTCTTAACGATATTTATATACTATGTATCCTTTAAAACTCCCCGAATTAAATACGTACGATTTTTATAAGTAATTTTTTTTAAATTAAAATTTATTTAGTTCATTTTTAATAAGCGACATGAGCTAAATATTTTTTTTAATTCTAAAAAATGTTCGGCAGTATTTTTTTCCCTTTTTATTTTAAATATCGATACATAGTTCTTTTATTACTGGCCACCATGCCATAATTTATGCTAGAATGTGAATAGCGCGTTTCAATCCAGGATACACGCTAGTTAAGAATTCATCTCACAGTTTGCGACGATTGTTGAATTATTATTATTAGGATTTATACGATAAGAGTAAAAAGTTAACGTACCTGTTAGCGAGGCCGTCAAACCAGACTAGACAGACTGGATATCGGTCAAGTTTGCGATCGTATTGTGCTTGGAGTTGTGGGGTTCCGTGGGGTTTTTATTTATTATTAATGCCTTCAATTGGTAATTGCACGTGTTAATGGATCCAAATAATTTAAGTTTGTTACGAGATTTGTAAACAACTTGTAGATGACATTAAAAAAAAAACACAAACATTTGTAGATATTTTTCGATGTTTTTTAAAAACTTTACGCAGAAACCATTGAATGGTTTACATTTTTTTCCAAATCCTTTTTTTTTATTAAGAATTGATTTTATTATACCGCCCCATTAAACTACCACTAAACTGAACAGTTAAAAAAAACGGAATACTCTGAACTACACTTTATCTACCCATATTTTATTAGTAACACTTAACCCGTCAGCCGGAGGGACCCTGGTCTTGTCTAAGGTCCATAAAACAAAAGCTAAGGAATTTTTCTAACAAACGGGTTTGCGTAGTTCATAACGGGTAATAGACAGGTCACGCGCCACTAGCTTCTGTGAGAAAAAATATTACTGTGTTATAGATAAGATTTTAGGCGGAATTATGTCTTTGGTATGAATGTAAATGGAATACCGGTTAGTGAGTAGGCAGGTTTTGTTTTCTTTTTATTAGATCTTTCTTCAACATAGATGTCACAGTCCCATTACACCTAAAAGTACAAAATCAGTTAAAAATTGTGGAACGCTTCACGATTTTTGTCATGCTAATATATTATATTGTTTGGTGCTTAACTATATTTTTTAATAGTACTACTTAGTTACTTTCTTTTATTTATTTCACACAAAGAAATCACGAATTATGAAATATTTACAAGGCCATACCTAAAAAAAGAGTATTGAGGTTCTACATATTTTCCTATTCTAAAAGACAGTAGCCAGAGTGGCCTGACATTGTATTGTGAGATTTAATGCAATAAATTTAAAGAACATTATCGTTGAGTAGCATGAAGTCCTATACCAACGTATAAGCAGTGAAGTTAACCATTAAAAGATTACTCATGTCATCACTCATTGTGTAAAAATAAGTAAAGTGCAAATCGTGTGTGCTCTACGTGAGTACCTATTAACCACCTAGACGCCTTCGATGACAAATTACATGAATCTTTACGCATATTATGAGATATTTACTAGCCTTTTACTATTTTATTTATATGATGTCAGTATAAGTTTATGAATAAAGAGTTAAATTGTATTGGGTTATTTTTAAAGTTTGAAATATAATTCGACGGTTGAAAGGGTAATAATTGACTTAAGCGACATTTTTGCGACACTAAATTTCATACATATTTAAAATCAACACTTTTTCTGTTTTTTTTATTTTGATTAAATTTTTTCGAAAAAAAAGTCGCTTAAGTCAAAAATGCTTTCGATGACTGATAATACGAATAAGTTTCATACATATTTAAAATCAGCACTTTTTTCTGTTTTTTTATCGTAGTTAAATTTTTTCGAAAAAAATGTCGCTTAAGTCAAAAATGCTTTTGATGACAGATAATACGAATAAGTTTCATACATATTTGTATTCAACACTTTTTCTGTTTTTTTATCCTAGTTAAATTTTTTCGAAAAAAATGTCGCATAAGTCAAAAATGCTTTTGATGACAGATAATACGAATAAGTTTCATACATATTTGTATTCAATACTTTTTTCTGCTTTTTTATCCTAGTTAAATTTTTTCGAAAAAAATGTTGCTTAAGTCAAAAATGCTTTTGATGACAGATAATACGAATAAGTTTCATACATATTTAAAATCAGCACATTTTTCTATGTTTTTTTATCCTACTTAATTTTTTTCGAATAAAATGTCGCTTAAGTCAATAGTGCTTTTATGACAGATAATACAAATAAGTTTCATACATATTTAAAATCAACACTTTTTTCTGTTTTTTATCCTAGTTATTTTTTTTTGAAGAAAATGTCGCTTAAGTCTAAAATGCTTTTGATAACAGACAATACAAATACGAATAAATAGTATATAATATATACTAATAAATAGTATATAATATATAATATAATAGCAATAGACTGTATTTCGGTTATTCAGTGCTTGAGATGTCTATAATAATATTTTACAATATAATTATTTATTTCGGCAGGTAGCCGCAGGTTGTTTTAAGCGAGGGGTTGAAAGTTGGGGTGTTTCGGTCGAATGGTTTTAACTTTTTCTCACGGAAGCTTCCTGTTTTTAAGACGCAACTGTTCTTCTTATAAATGATAATGAATACAGGATAATGAGAAGTGATTATTTTTTTATTTAGACCAGAAAAATGGTTTCATAATCATCGTTCTGCCCAAGACTGGATAAATCGTTGCTCTACCAAATAAAATATTAATTCCTTATACATCAGAAATTGATCCACTCTAAATCCAGCTACTAAGGCAGTGTCTAATTTCATTAATACATTATCAATTGCCATCAGTTTCGAATAGATCGCTTTCAATAGGCCCATTAGTGCAGGTGTACCAACATCTCGGCACCACGTCAATTAGTACCAACATAATAAAAGCCAGTGTCAGCCCACTCATTAAATGAGTTTCAGTTTGAATAGGTTAGTATTTATATACTTACTATTGTGTTGTGATTTAGAAATTGTTTATTTGTCGTTGGAAAGAAACTGTCGAATGTAAAGGCAATTATGAATCCACCATTTTGTGCATCTAGGAAATAGATGAGGTTCAACTGACGTAGTTCTTTTGTGTTATAGAAAACTGACTAAAACCAATTTAACCATTGCGTTTTGTTCAGCCAAAGGCATTGGCGGAGACATTTCTATTATTGTTCCTTGAGTATAATCATATTCCCACTAGAAATGTTAGTTATTTATAATGACGTCATACCATTAAGTGAGGTAACCTATTTTCTCACTAGTGAGTAGTTTGATTAGAAATTAGAGGTTGTTAATATCAGAATTATCAACATACATGTCGAAACGTGGGTGCCCCGGGTGCATCTCTGCCTACCCCATCGACGATAGAAGCGTGATGTGTGTTTTGAGGTCACTTATTGCCGTGCGTAAATTCCAGTACTATTGCCATTTTTAGTTTTAAAACTTCTACTCATATTGTCTATACCGATCTATATCTCAACAAAGTTTGATTGAAATGGTCACAGCCACTCCCAACAAAGTGACATAAAAACTAAACTCGTGTGGCGCTAGTGAGCTGTTTCGATGAACTACTCGAGCGAATTGAATGAACTGGTACACCTCTATTGTAGATTTAGTTCAGCAATCCATACAACTGGTAGTTTGAATCGAAATTTAGCAGTTAAATAATATGATATACGTATTGTAGCCAGTGTAACCACTGGACTTAATAAGACCTAATATTTCATGTCTTAGGATGGCGAGCGCACTGGAATACCAAACAATACTATGTAATTCAAGGTGTTGGATTGGGTTTCTATTGTTTATGTGCGCTCGTACTGCTTGCCATTAGACGAACGGCAAGCTCGTCTCGTCATTCAAACCAATAAAAAAAAGTTGCAGTGAGTGATTCGATTCAATTTTCATTGTTTACAAAGTTAATAAAATATTATCATTTTCACTCACGGTTCATGAGTTATACTTACTTTAAATATTGAACTATTTTCAATTGTATTTGTTGCACTCCACAATCATTGTTAACAAAAAGAGATACATCACCGTAGACTCTGTCGGACACGGCAAAAAATACAAGAAAAGAACTATAACATAATAAATATTATTTTTTATTTTTAACTATAAGCGGGAACGTTTTTTACTACACTACATATCATAGGAGCAAAATGTACAAAAATATTTTGAAGAACTAGTTCACGAAACGAGATTTGATAATTCTTAATGACATCCTTATAAAAATCGAATATGATCAATTGGGTCGGGTAATGTTAGATAATGCATTCGGACCCGCCAACTGCAGGTAGACACCTATTAATGTAAATATACGGGAGATTAACACGTTAGAAAACGTTGAATGCCTTGATTTTTATATGTCAAGGAAAATAAGAGGTTAAAGAGCACACGTTAGAAGTTAAATTATTTTTGGAGGTAAATGAATATTTATGAATTTGTGTTCATTAAATATGTTTAAATTTCAAGAGCAGTGCTTTGTTACGTAAAGTTTGTTTGTAAATTAAGAAGTGTCATTTAAATTAGTTTAATTTGTTATATTTATCTTATTTTTGCTTTTTTTATTAATAAAAATTAAATGTCACAATAATTATAATATAAACATTAACTTACAAAAATTATAAAAATATATTTCCAAGTAATTATATTTACTGACGCTCGTTATGCCCAGAAAAAAGCTTCAAGAATATAATTGCAATCCCTTCCCACAAATGCTCACTCTTGCCTCGCAAAAGTTATGTGAACCTACAAACAACCGGCGATAAACAACTCAAAAACATAATTTTCAAGAGTAATTCCTAAGCGGTAAATTACAACAGTTTTGCATCTTTATATTGTTTATGTGGGTGCGATGCGATTTCCAACTTGAGTATTTCTTCTGTTTGCAATTGAGAATGAATTATTTACGAGTATACTGTATTGAGTGTATTAAAAGTACGTGCGGTATATAATAGCTATACAAGCGGCCGGAGTCACGAGCAAAAGCTAGTAATAAATAATTTCTGTTCTTAAGAAACTAGACTCAATTAATGGAATTAGTCATAAGTCAGAAGAGTTAAGGTTCGACGTTGTCTGTCGTATTGGGAAATGTTAATAAGTTAAGTACGAAGCGATGCTGTGATAATAAGTTTGTTTCTCAGTGCTTTCAGTATATCAGCCTTCGCAGTGCGTAGACATAGGGGTTCTGTGATTGACTTATTGACTTACATTGAGATACTTTACTAAAGTTGGCTGTCAGATAAACATAGCTGAACAAAGGAATAGAAAACTATGATATTGCCAACTCTACGCGTACGGCTGCACTGTGTGTCCTCATTGTATTGTTAATTAATACAAGTGTAAGTAAATTGTATTTATCAATTGTATATATACAGCGAACAGATATAAATCTGATTATTGTTAATAGTCAAATGTTTACTTGTCTACTTACAGTAGCCGCTTGGTACCATAAATGGTGGATAAAATTTACTCGAACATTTTGAAACAGGCCCTAAGCTGATTATTTTAAAAGTCAGA
Source organism: Manduca sexta (assembly GCF_014839805.1). NCBI lineage: Eukaryota > Metazoa > Arthropoda > Insecta > Lepidoptera > Sphingidae > Manduca > Manduca sexta. The sequence goes on from NC_051130.1 coordinate 1,983,511, forward strand.
ATCTAATGACATTTTAAATTTAAATATATAATCAAAAATAATTTGAAAAATAAATCGCGGCGTACACACACGCAATATCGCCTCGTATATTTCGCCCGCAGCTGTTGTACAAATGAAGCGTATTCGGGCGATTTGAGCTAATTACGGAGCAGTTGTAGAGCCTTAACTAGCCACGCACGCTTCGACTCTACCCACACTACTCTACGTTATGGAGCTAATGGAACCAGAATGTAGGTGTTATTGTTTAAACGTTTTTTTGTTACAATTGATAAAAGAAAGGATATTATTTTTGCATTGTAGAACTTTAAATGTCCATAAAGACTGATGTGGCCTAGGAAAGTCAGAAATAATAAAAATATAAGTGTGACCTCTCCAAAACATAAGTGAAATTCATAAAAAAATATGACATATTAAAAATGACAGATGTTCAATTCTCCCCAATATAGGTAAAAATAATAATGTAGAGATTTTTAATACCCAGTCCTTGAGATTAGTAAAAAGCCTCTACTAAAACTAGTCATTACATTCTGGTGTATGGCAAAAACAGATAAATATGTTACGGTCCATTTGCCAGCAAACTTTCTCAGCACGGACTGACAATGCACGGTTTAGTTATCACGTTTACAAGCTATGAAGGGTAACTTCACGACAACCTTTGTGAACCATTTAACACGTCACATATTGGTATTCAGTTTGTCTTTTTTATTATTTGTACCTTGATTCGTTAAGAGCTGTTACGAAACTGTCTGTTAAACTGGAATTGCCCGAGTAATAGTACATAAAGTAAACTAAATGAATTGACAAGATTTTGAGTAATAGAGTATACAATTTTTTTTATGTAATTAAATTGTAATAGGCCGATGTTTGTAGCAAATAAATATTAAATAAAAACTAACACGGGAGGTCTTTATTAGACCAACAGAAGCCAAAACAATAGTTTTTAGAATTTTCTGTTTGTATGTTTGTATGCGCATCACGGAATAGCTAGTGCATTGAATTGAATACGGCTTTGACCGATGTATTGCTGGTATTGTAAATTTAAATATAGGCTCTATTTTATCTCAGAAACATATAAAGGAGAATTTTTATACTAGGAAACCATTTTCATGCGCGCGCTATCGCGAGCCATATCAAATTTTTTGATAAAAGAATATTTATTGGCCGCGTTTACCTACTGCCTTCAAAATTAAATGATGATTACTTGTTGTATTTTTGTAATGAATTACATTAGTAAAGGTGCAATAAATCTCTCTCTTCCGATTTCCTACCCCTTAATTTACGGTTAACGGTGAAGGAAAACATCGTGACGAAACCTGCACACCTGAGAAGTTCTCTATAGGAATTTCGAAGGTGTGCGAAGTCTACCAATCCGCACTAGGCCAGCATGGTGGACTAAGGCCTAATCCCTCTCAGTAGTAGAGGAGGCCCGTGCTCAGCAGTGGGCAAGTATATAATACAGGGCTGATATTATTATATTATTATTAATTCAAGGTCGCACCATGTCTCCCTACATTCAAGTTGTTTTGTGACATGATCGGCACTATTAAGCGAACTAGCCACTCACTGTCCTCAATAAAAATATATTTGTTGGATCCTAGCCTCAGTATTCTGATTAAATAAACAACCGTTAGCTACTTCGTGGTCACTAGTAATAGTAACGCAATTAAGGCTGGTGACAATTGGGACGCAGCGCGACCCGAGAGGCTTTATTAATTATAATTATGAGAAATCGCAGTCATTACGGTTAATGTACAGTACATTTCTCACAATGTGTTTAGTATCAAGTAATTAGTATTGATTTTATTGTTTTGTTTAGAAAGTTGTAATTTTACTTGTATAACAAAATCGAGAGTGGATGTGACTTTTTTTAAATAAAACTATTTGTTTGGCCCTAACTAAATATATACAGTTAAATCTAAGTAGTTCCATATATCATGGAAAGAACATGTCCCTTTTGTATGGCATCTCGCCTAATGTAAATTCTACAACCGATAAAAATATTTTTTTAAGGGAATAGATATACATTGCCTACCGATCAATATACGAGCATATACTACTACATAATATAGTGCTATTATAATTATCATAAATTTATTTCACAAATATTATATATAATTATATCTAGTAACAAAAAAACTGTATTAGTAATTTCGGTCAACAAATGGAAAACACGAGATAAAAAAACACATTATTGAAATGCCACACATTATATAAAAAAAAATATGCAACGAAAGCGACGACTGGAAATTATCTCGAGGAAGTTTTAAAACTGGATCGCGTTCGAGGAAATTAGTTTTTAATATTCTCACAATATAAAATACTCTTCCGTGCAGGCTATATGCTTTTATTTTATATAAAATATCATGTGATAAATGACTGCCTCGGTGGCGTAGTTGTATTGCGACCACGATACGACTACCGTTCTGTGGACTGGGGTTCGAATCCCGATTCTGGCAAAAATATTTTGAATTTTTCAGCTTAATATCAGCCCGAATTCTGGAATTTCTGCCCAAAATGTTAATAGGCCCATCCCTACCATACGGGACGGAATACACATTACGGAAAATACGTGCATTAGTTGTGCTTCCGCATTCCGCCATGGGGATAAAGGTCTGAGTATGTGTATAACTTTCCAAAGGAACTCTACTATACCTTTCATTACAAGCTATTCCATTTTATACCAACAACTATAATCAACAGTTCGATTTGTTTCAAGAAACACGAAGTTATTCAACACTCTTCGATAACACAGAATTACTGATAGAGTCACGTAGCACTGAACAATAGACATCAACGCGATCCTAGCTCTACATTATCCACTAATTTTATTATGAAAAAACTTATCCGACTTTTATTTAATTTTGTCTAGAAAATAACTACGTGACGTGATCCAGTCCTCCTTAACCCCCCCCCCCCCCCAACCCGCTCATTAGAAGGCGGTAATAAGCGTGCGACAACACCGCCGAGCCGCGCTTGTACCATGGACTTTACAAGCTACCAATTAATGAGCTTTATTTATCGGCTGCTAGTAAAGCTCTAAGATTACTGGATAGTGAGATTCAAGATTGTAAAATTTTACTATGTAATGTGTAAACTAAAATGTTTATTGCGATAATAAATGTTAATGTAATTAACGATTTTCACTAGAGAAAGCCATATTATGAGTTTTTTCTTTATTTTTAAAGAAGAAGAGACCGTTTCCTCTTTTAATCTTGGTATTCACTAAAGAACCAAACATTAAAATTAGGTTAAATCTGTTTTTGACAGTTACGTGTCATGCAAATACTTCAAGAAGTTTTTAAATCTAAGACATTTTCATCTATGGCTCCAAAGAACAAAAAAATCAACCATAAAACGTCACCTGCAAAAGCTTTATAATAGAACGTAAATTCAAAATATAACCTCTAGAACACAATCCATATCAAAACTGCCCCGAACTCTACATTACAATGCACCTGACGAGCCGCGCCGTGGGTCCAGGCACCTGCCGACCGACGTAATTGGTAGAGCCAACGCGGTTGATTCGAGGGCTCCGCAAACACGGGTACAGGTCGCGGGCTACCGAGAAATTTAACAATGCTCTGTCTCGCTCGCACTATATACTTATCGTGGATGGAAGGTTCTGCATGCTTGAAGTTAGAACACAAAATATTTATGATTCATGTATTGTGCACTGTGTTTAATATTATTTTGATAACTATAAGAAATATAGTACCTAATAAATATTTTATTCATTGTTGTGACTTCTCTTTTGCAAGCAATTTTCTCTATTAAACTGATAAATCGTAAATGAAATAGCCTTTTTAATCGGTAATTAAAAAAAATAACAAAATCTTTTATAGTATAGTATTATAATACAAATCATAATATAAATTATTTATATTTTTATTACATAAATCGACTTTAATTAGGGAGGTAGAGAGGCAGAGGTAATCCGAAGGCCAAAGATGATATTGACTCTACTAGATTCGATCGAACACCAACGGACCCCCAAAACAGTGCTCACACACGCGTCAACTACATAAAGAAGTGTGAACAAACACTATCTGATTTTAAATAGATGCACTACATGAAGGCTTTATTTATTTATAGTGGTCGTGTTGGGAGCTGGCCGCTAACTATATGGACAGACAGACGGAGGGACGCATTAACCTCGTTCTTAGTAGCACGTGAGCAATGTAAATATAAAACGTTTAGGTATTATGTAATGTTTATCTCTGCACCAACGGTCGTACGAATACTAACTAGTACAAGTGCAGAAACACAATTTTACTAGAGAGCGATTTAAACATTCTAGACTTTGTTAATTTATTATAGTTCGTTAGAAATCTTTAAAATTTTGAAATACAATATACCATTTATTTTTTTTTAAGATTTTTGATCAACTATGACAAATTTAAAAAGTTTAGAATTTTTACTTATTTGTCAGTTAAAAATCTAATAATCTCGAAATATAAATAAAGAGGGAACCATAAATTCTTGACATTTTTAATTATTACCAACAAGAAAATTTAAAATGTAATTTTCCCAACATAAATTAAAATAAACATAGAACCTAGGTAATAGTGCAACAGCAATATATTAAAAAAACAAGCTCCTGTTAAAGAGTCAAGTCAGTTCCTCAAGTACCCTTACAAGGCTCTCCATCACGCCCTGATTAGACGTGGGTGGGCACAGAGCCACCACTATTATCTTTAAAAACATAAGAATAAACACGCGGTTCAGTAACAATGAAATATTTTCACTGGCCATTAAATATTTAATTCAACGGTTTTAGAATTAGACTGAGTTCCCATACCGGGAATTATAAGATTGTAAGAGTAATTTGACACTTGTGTTTGTTCATCACGATGTTTCTAGAACCCTTACGCACTATGTGCATAGGATGCGTCTCAAATAAGTACTGTAAAGACATATCGAATAGATATACCTGTAAATTCGTTTTTAGATCCGTTTTTTTTAATACTGGCAAAACAAAATGATTCCATTGCACTCGATGGTAAGATAATCTATTGCCAGTCGACATAATTATGCCTGTTTGAAACCGGATGAATACAAGCTGAGTCTGGAACGCGACACACTCACGTAGATCACAATGGCGAACTTTATATCTTGAAATGAAATGAAACAATTTGTTTGAACCTGTGAAATGTTATGTACATTATTTAGATTCCGTCAATATTAACCCTTTCACCAGTTCGGAAAGCAGTTCTCACCATAGAAGAACGGGTGAGAAACTCTGACGTTGTTCTTTTCAAAATCAGTTTAAGTTATAAACTAGAGTACATGATACACAGAAAAAAAAATTACAATTGTTTTCTTTTTATTGTTGTTGTTTAGAGCGGCTCATTTGTTTGTTCTAATCGCTAACACATTAATTAGAAAAGCTCATCAAATATCTTATCTATTGCAAAACCGAATCCCATTTACCACGTACAACTAAAACCAATCAATATTATTAAAAAGTCATTAAATATTAAAATCGTACGAATAATTAAGCTCGTGTAGCGATTAATCGCGGTGCGTAGCGGATTTCAATCCGCATGCGGAGAAAAGAGCGTGCGCGTGCGCCGCCCCGGTGCGGATAAATCATGCCGCACGCGATTTATGGATGCAGGGCACGGAATGTTATATAGATAGAGATGTTTGGAGCATTTGTTGTAAATTTATTCTAGAATAACTCTGCTTACGATTTTATTTGGGTGTAATTGTGAGATAAAATACAGCCAACATCCATTATATTGGACATAACATTCAAGGAATACCACCTTATACGATGCCCTAACATTTTATATATGAGTGTATCAGTTTTTAAAAAAAATGAAGTTTGTCGATATTTCTCTAGTTACCACGAAGCAAAACTTATAAAACACATAAGTAAAATGTTCACATATCTGTTATAAAAAAGGTAACTAAATAAAATAAACAATGACGTAACATATAAAGAACAACCGCGCAACAACAATTTAAATCGCAAAACTTACCGACTTTGTGATGTTTCTTGAATATAAAAATCTTTTTCTTTATAACATCGTTGGCATAGTATTACAGTGTAACTGCCATGATGAGGTCTCGAGTTCGACCTCCGGGTAGTCTGATAAGGATTTATTGCCCAGTATCAGACTGGAGTTTGGAAGAATTGTGCCCAGTAAATAAAGCCCATAGCTCTTACATAGGACGTAAATAGCTCGCAAAATGTGGGTATGAAAAACCTCTGACTATAATTGAAAAAGGTGAATTAGATAAATCATGATAAGTATGTATGTAAATCCATTCTAAATATATCCTAGAATATATTTTTTTATAGCAATAATTAAACAATTTTCATAGTTGTCACGGGGGTTGAGTTATTGAATATTCACAATGTACTAGTTATTAATGTAGCATATCTGGTTGCGCTGCATTCTGTAGCTTCCAGCCCGGTATGAAGTCATCTTAACGACCAATAGGTTTTTTAATGATTTTCACAGACGTAAGTATATTATCAATTTGGAGTTTCCTGAATTTTTATAGTTAGTTTTCGGAAAGGTGAGGTTTCATTATTTGATACGTAGCTTAGCCCCACAGGTTTGATTCTGTTTGAAGACTTAATGATCCATTTATTAATATTAATATTTTTTTAATTTTGGATACATTGCATTGCAGATGGACCATAACATTCATGGGTAAAATTATAAATCAAAATTTGTATAATATTTTTTTCAAATGTCATATAAATTTTATGTTATTTTCAATAAAGGATTAAATTATACTTATATGTAAAGTCAAATGTTATATTGATTTATATTTGATTTTAAATAAAGAATTCAATCTATAATATGTAAGTAAAGGACATTGTTAATCTGTATGCCAATTTCATCCTTATTTGTATGGCGATAACTACCTTTACTTCTAACAAACAACAAAACATGTTCACAAACCCGCATTTACAATACTAATAAGAGTACGGGAATAAACATTTTTGTCTCTAATACTTTAGCGCTTATCAATAAATTGTCAATCGTTGTACGAAATAACTCATCATCTTATAATCTAAATACTTAAACAGTAGATATGTAATCTCACTGCACACCTGTGTGACCACAGCTTTATGCAATTAAAAATGCACATGTATTTATTACGCATGTGCAGAACTCGAATATTAATTGGATTCTTTATAATTAAATTGTGTGCCGCATTTAATATGAGTGGTTAAAAACCAAATTTATACCCAATTGGTTAAATAAATAATCCAGAAATTACGTATAAATGTGTAGACATTAGACTAGTTAATGTAAGTAACTGAACTTATAAATTACGATAGTATTGGTTCGATTATATTCCCTTTACACTTTAATATAATAGAGTACTTATTCAACAAAAATGGAAACATTTCAACACAATCATTCGATTAATAAAACATATAAAAGGCGTTCATTCGATATTAATTTAAATCGAACAAGGTCTCCACGTCATAGATCTCGCTTGCGAGATGAAACATAGCTTTAATCTGCAGATATTGAACCTATTTTTACTATTTGTTTAGATACAAAGAATATTTTAACAGTATAAATTGGTTTGAGATTGTGTTTCTGGTCTAGTAATAATACTTTATCTATTACAATTCGAAGGACATTATAAAAATAACTCATTCTATACTCTATACTAAGCAGCGATAACCTAGTTCGTGAATTATCGCTTGCTTTAACAGAGAAGAAAAACATCATGAGGAAACCTGAAAACCTGAGAAGCTTTTCCGAATTTTGAGGGTATTTGCAGTCTGGCAAACTGCACTAGGTCAGCGTGGTGCACTAAGGCTTAATCCCTCTCAGTAGTATAATTATTAGTCATTATAACTATTAGATTTTAAGAAACACAGCAATGTCTCGGGGCGGCTAGTGTAGAACGCCATACAGTGATTCAAAATTTAACTCGTTGCTACTTTTAATAGTCAGTAACACTTACCATAAGTCATCAACGTGGCATCATTCACTTTTAAACAGTAACAAATCAAACTCAACCGGCAATTAAATCTACGATTACACGTACATCTAATAAATTTATTCATGAAAGTAACTTATATAAAATGGTGGATGTTACCAATAATATTAAATAAGCCAGCTTTCTCGCGCTCTCAGCGGGGATGCTTAGACCTGATGTACGCTCATTATAAACATTGAAAATACATTTTTGAAATCGATTCCATGCTATTTTATATCGATTTGAGTTGCGTTCGAAGTTTAAATGTGACCAGTAAAGTTTTGATTTTATTTTTTTATTTTTCGTCGATGATTTTTGCTAGGCAAGTACTATTTTTAAAATTAATCTATAATTTTGGAATAGTTTACCTGTAAATAACAAATAATATTCATTCTTAGTATTGTGTAATTTTTAAGGTCCCGCATATAAATAAAAGGCTATCAAGTATTTCATGCACAGGCCTGACACTACTCTAAGATATATTTGTATAAAATTTAAATATATCTAACATACAACAACAAAATTATTTTTGGCGACGTATTAAAAATTTAATTATATAATAAGACATTATACAAATATATCAATGGCTACTAAGTTAACTATCATATCTAAAAAAGCATAGTTAAAATAAAAAAATTCAATTCTTAACTTTTTTATTAGCTTTGGTAATAAACAGTACATAGACAAAGAAATTCTAAAAACGTAAAAAATATTTTTTTTTTAGGTATGATAGTTTATTTAGGAGTCATCGACATGTCTCAATGCCATGTCTCTCGTTTCACAGTTGGCTCATTGCCCACTGCTACTGAAGGCTTTAGGAGGCTACGTACGTTACATGACAAATTTAAGCTCGGAGGATATATTTTTAGCAAGTTTATGAAGCATTGTTTCATTGCTATAAAGTATATTGCATTATATCTACAATCATCGCAGAAACTGGAAGTACTGTTAGAAATTTTATTGTTGGTAGAGCCATGCCAGAGACAATTGTTTTTAGCGTGAATACAGACTGACATGTAACCGCTGTCTTATTAGCATTGACTTATCTACCTTATTGTCATTTTAGTTCTTAAAACTCCCTTCCTATCTTTCCAGGGTTACGAACGTCTAAAGCGATCACCCGAAAGTCCGGTTTGTTTGTATAAGCCGGCCCTGCTAGACTAACAAGACACTGTGAGCTCATTCTGCGTAGATCGGACCACCAACAGCTAAAATAAAAAAAAAAAAAAAGTTATATAATTGTAAAATGTAGGTAGATATTGTAACTTTGACTTTACGGATGAACAACACCTCAGTCCCCCCCGTGACCATGAAGGCTGCAAAGTCTTCGAAACGTCGGGAGAAAATAAAACACCAATACCGCGATAGAATCCGAAAATTTGTTTAATTTCAATAGACTAACAAACTTAGTCAGGTTAAAAAAAATACCTTTCCATCTATCTCTGTAGTCGGTCCCTCATGATTGAGGATCGTGGTCGTGGTGTATCGCATTTAGAACGGATTATTTGTCTCCACCAGTTTCTGTTCTTTCTCAACTCACAGTTAAATAACAGAAATCCCAATATCGTGCTATCATTTGATATACGTTTTATCAGTAATATAAATAATTCAAATAATAAACATTTGATGTTGTGGATAACGGTCTGTTTGCATACACTGTTGCATAATATTTATATATTATAATGTGTATTGTTAAAAATAAAAAAATACCGTAAGGTAACTTTAAACAAAATATTGTAATTTTTCACAGCTACGGATTGTAAAAACCATATAAACTGCAACCGGTTTAGTAGGAAGCGGTGATTCGCGAAGCCCTACTTTGTATCCGTCCATATTAAAGCTGTTGAAAAGTCGCGTATACTTATAAAGTTTGCAATTTATATTATACTAATCTGACGATATCTAAGATGCTGGCACTAACAACACGAGTAACAAAGATTTTAAAGAAAATATTAAAATAAATAATATTGTTTTCTATTTCATTATTTACAGCCGTTTTCAATAAACGATCTTAATCTCAATCCTCAATCCAAGAATAAACCAATGAAAATAACTCATTTGTGCGCATGTCAAAGAAAACTTTGTTCTGATTTTGAAATAGGTCGAAAAAAGCGATTGGGATCGCTTTTTGAAAATGACTAATATTCAAAAGCATTACTATGTATTTAAATTATGTTTGTGTTCATAATATATTAATTCTTCATTAACAATAAATCTATATAGATAATAAAATTATATTTCTTACTTTTCGTAATATTAAATCCAACAACTATAAATGCAAATTCCGAATTATCACATTGCAATCGTTTTATTAATTTAACACCTTAAACCTCTTTCAATAACATTTAAATAAAAAACGTACATTAACAAAAAGTGCAAAGAGCCACAATCGATCACTCGGGGCTGTATATTTCGACGTCAATGCCTGTAAACGGTAGCCTATACGAGATAAAATCGCCTTGTCTCTGGTAGGCGGACGCCATCTTTTTTTTCTCGCGCGGCGAGCAAAAGCGTGTACAGTCTTGTCGTTAAATTGTGCGGATTAAATTGTGGATTGGTCTGGACATACATTTACCGTTTAGATTGAAGCCCGGCTAATAAATTCCGAGATAAAAATCTGAGATTTTATTGAATGGCTATTAATCGCGCTGCTATTCAATCGATTTTCGCTTACGGTTCATGTTTTGCCGTTCTGTCATATAACTGATGGGGAATGTTATCGCGCTAATGTTATATACGGCACCGGTTGGATCTTTATCGCTCAATCGTGATTTGCTGGACGGCTTGGGATTCATATTTTTAAAATTCAATAAGCACAATATATCCTTAAGCCCTAAAAAGGCCGAGGAAATAAGACATCTTTAATGATTTCTATGTTTACGCGAATGTAATTTTAATAAAACTATTTTGCAAATTTTATCGCGGTTTTTATATTATCATTTTCTCCCGTCGTTTCGAAGACTTTACAGCTTTTGTGATCACGGCGCGGACTAACGTATTGGTCATCCGAAATGTCAAAGTTATCCCTACCTATATTTTACAATTATAAAATTTTGATTTTTAAATTTAGCTGTTGACGGTCCGATCTATGCAGAATGATCTCAATGTGGCTTGAAGTCCCTACTAATATTTTATAATTAAAAATGTTACTACGGAGATTTATGAAATAGAAAGCCGAACTAGTTTTACGATAGGAAATTAAAATATGTAGTTAAAAAATAATTAAGATTAGACAGTGGATCAGAATACCGGATGAAATGAAGTGAAAGGGCTCAAAGTGCTTTCTTTTGTAAAGCAGCGAGTTCATCTGCGACAAAACGTATAAGTTCGTCTGCATCCGCTTTCTGTTAAAGAATTCTTGTATGTAGAGTTTGTTTGGGACGATCAAAAGCACATAATATCTACTAGCTACATCATTTCATTATGCTGTAATCCATCTTGTCCCTGCCACCAAGCAAAATTGTGGAGGCACTATTATAGCACATTAAATCCATATTGTACCATATATAATATTTAATATAATAATATCAGCCCTGTATCTGTCCCACGGCTGGGCACAGGCCTCCTCTACTATTGAGAGGGATTAAGTCTTAGTCGGCCACGCTGGCCTAGAGCGGATAGGAAGACTTCACATACCCTCAAAATTCTTGTAGAACTTCTCAGGTATGCAGGTTCCCTCATGATGTTTTCTTCACCGTTAAAGCAAGCGATAATTCATAAAGTATACACACAAATTTACAAAAGTCATAAATGCGTGCCCTTGGGATTTGAACCTGCGAACATTCGTTTCGGCAGTCCGTTCCACTCCCAACTAGGCTATCGCTTCTCTTGAAACATACTATCAACTCCATTAAGAATACAAACTTAGTGTAACAATTTGCAGTATTTTTAAATTTAAAAGCCTTGATTAAATTACTGTCTTTAGTGGCAAGACTATCAGGCAAGCGTCGTATTTGTCGTCTCTCTCATTCGTACAAAAGAAACCTAACGACACCATAACTTTCCCTTTCACTATATCATAGAAAGAAAACCATACAAGATACGTAATTAAATAAGAATGAATAGAAAAATAAAACCGCTTCACAAACAGAAGCATCATAAAATACATAAAAGAACGTTCTTTGGACAAGTATCGTATTACCGACAGATTTTATTATCTCGTGAAAACTCATATAGATATATTACTTTACAGTATGTTAAATATGACAGTAAAGTTTTAGGTATTGCGCAGACGGCATTTTTGAACCCGACGACACAAAATTTCCAGCAAGGAGTTCTTATTTTTAAACAATTTTAAAGGCAGGCAGAGGCGGGTAGCGTCTCGTTTTTAGCTTCTGCCTACCCCCTCAACAGATATATTCACGCTAGTCGCTGTAAAACTTACAAGTCAATTTCTATACAGTTTGCAAATAACCATCACGTAAACATCAATAAGACAGTTAAATCCGCCAGTCCCACTCCCACGGCAGTTCCCGACCGCAGCCATTGATGCATTCCGTGTAACTTCATTATTGCTGGAACACTGCCCGTGCGCACAGAACAATGCGCGTCGGGCACTTTCCATACGGTTTACAGCCATTGTGGTCTTCCGTGAAATTCGAATGTGTTTGTGGTTTAGAACAAAAGAGTTTAAATGTTTTGTCACAAAATGGACGTGAAATGGAAAGTGGGGGAAAGTGGAAATGTTTTATAAGTTTAAAATTTTTATAAGATCATTTAAATTATAAGATATCCTTGCAAATGTACTGGCAATCTAATACACTTTTACTACTACATACTACAACAAAAGTACAGAACCAATAGCCGCCAGCAGCATATCGCGACAGATACGAGCTGGCGACCTTCAAAAAAATTGCGCCGCATCCGTATGCCTCCTCGTATTGCAGATATTCATGGGCGGAGCTGGTCACTTACTATCACGCGAACCGTATGTTCCTGTGCCCCCTGTTATATATATATAAAAAAAAAAACTTAGAGATTGATTAATTTGTGTTATTTGTTCGATAAATAAATGTGGGCATGGTCAGTAGATCATGGATAGGAAAAATGACACTCTATAGTTTTATTACTAACTATGGTAACATAATGCGAATATTATAATATATTAATACTACTACTACCTATTTGGGACCCAAATGTAAAGGTTAAAAAAGAAGCAGCGAAGAACACCTACCGCGGTATTTGATTATAATTTATTATATTGTTATTACGAGAAAGATTACGTTCATTATCTTGAAGAAATCATCAATAATACAATAGATATAACAATAGAGTTATTAGAAGTGATTGACGTATTTATCTATAAACCATAATAAATAATAATATAAGAATTGTGACCGCCTATGTGGCGTAGGACGGCACTACGGCACGACTGCGGTGCTTAGGTCTCGGGTTCGATCCCAGGTCGGGCAAAGCGGAGTCTGGAATTTGATCCCGATATAGCGACAGGCTCGCACTCTATCATATCATGAGACGGAATTCACACGGCGAAAAGGGGATAAATGATGTGAATGTGTGTGTGTAAACATGCTTAGTATACATAATTTACATTAATTTGTAGAGTTATATAGCAGTCTAGGCATCTATTGACTAAATTGGCCACTACTAAAAGTCTTGCAGTACAAAAGTGACATAGAGGCTTAAGGCATCGTGCAGACTCAGTCTACTACCAAAATTATTATGTGGCATCACGAATAACGTCCTTATAGTTTATTATAGAAGGTGTTCCATTACCATGAAACGATTTAGTCGCGTACCTATCTCTTAATATACATAATTTTGCAAACTATTACTAATACTCACTCATTACACGAAGTTACAGCAGTTTGTGACACCGTCACTAAGGTAGTGGTAGTAGTCGTGACTACATCACCAATACACCTCCTTCGAGAACACTCGTCCAGCACTCTGTCCTCTTTCAGTGGCTGTAGAACCTCTTTCCCCTTATTTGGTCCAGTCTTAACCGAAGACCTTTGGAACTTAAGGCTTGCCGCTGACCTCCCATCAGTAACAACCTCCGTTTCCTCCGTAACCACTGCACCTTTCCTAGTTTTACTCATAGTCCTAACATTTTTGCCAATCATATCACCATTTTTTACTACTTCTTCTTTAGAATCTATCAGTTCTGTCTGCGGAAGACCGTTCTGCAGCATTGTCTTAATGCTGTCAGCGCTTATGCATATCCTATCTAACTCTGTTGTGTTCATATACTCGTAATTCTGAACTATTGGTTGCCTTCTTTGGTCCTTTTGCCATGTTTGGTATTCGAAGCCATATATAGGTTCTGTTTCTACACCGAATGTCACTCTTTCTGGTGTTTCATCAGGAGCTGGTTCTATATGTGTGTCTTCGAAGAAATCATCGGTTAGTTCTGTGATTTGCGCGCCCGGTCTTTTGGTGTCGTCTGCATGGAAGTTGAAGAAGGTTGTGTTGTTCGCTTTTCTCTTGCCATATAGTTGTCTGTAGTATTTCTCCTGGTCGCCGTACATCCAACAGACCTTCCACCATTGTTTGCACATCAATATGTTCGCAGAGTTTGATGATTTGACATGTCTTGTCGCGGTGGCCGACATTTTGCTTGTTCTGAGAATTTTATCGTTGCATTTGGAAGGAAATTACGGATTTGCTAAATATTTATAGAGCAAGTGATGACTATTATTTCGCTGAATAAACATCAGGTATTATAGTTAAACGCGTTAAGTTTTAATTGAATGTATGCGACAAGATAATGGCGATAAGCCTCCACAGGTAAATTAGGAACAGATGTGTCCAATTACGGGTAGATAGATACACAATCCGCAGTAGATTCGTATGCAAATATTTACAAATTTATGTCCATCATTGGTAACTCAACCAATCTTTGATCTCGGATATGACGAAGTTAATTGAATAAATTTCGTAAGTTTTGTAGAAAAATGTTGAAATTTGTATAATAAACTTCCAAATGAGTTTGGCAATAAAATAACCGGTTATGGTATATTATCATCGGCCACAATAAACGAGTGACATGTTTATTAGGAATTTATAACAGTGTTTATTGATTTCGAAGGATTTATTACCGTTATTATATTTATGTTACAAAAAAAACGGTGGCGCCAGCGGACGATGCATGACTTTATTTATGGGCTATAATTTTTTATTTAAGACCTCTTCCATTGCAATGTGTCTGAATGATAAAATATATAAACAAAAAATACATTGCTTTATATTTTAAGTTTTATTTAAGGGACAAAAGTTGTTTGGTAGAAAAAAAGGATCAAATTAATGAAGAGTTCACATTATATAATTTTCATCAGCATGTCACAAGCTGTTGACCCTAAGTATTTTACTATTGCCATAATATTATGTAGCTTTGGGCAAATAATTAAATGAATTTAATACTTGATTAAAACCTTCATTATAGTTCTTTATTGAATAAAAAAGGGTTAAAAGTGACAAAGTGATCCTGCATTATCGTAGGAATAATTTTGTCTCTTTGTATGTGGTCCATAGTATGATAACATGAAGTCAATTGATAAGCCATTATTTTTAAAACTCTGATAATTAAGGTTATTGCTAAGGCCGAAAATCCTCGAACACAGCTATTGTAACACATTCTACATTATAATTCCTAAATGGCATTTACGAATAATCTCGTAACTACCCGATATTCGTTACATTTCACATCGGAACACTACGCGCACTATAATCTCTATCGATCATAACGGTTGCCAGGGAGCTGCGCACGCGCACCATTATATCCCCTCCCACTACCCACCGATTTCGCATCACTTCATCTCGCGTTTGCGGTCGCGTGTTATTACGTTTTATTCATTCCCGTACCTTATTCGGAACGTGGTTTGCGAAATTGGTTTTGTAATTTCAGCACACGAGATTTGGATACTTATTATAGTCATATCTTTTTAATAGGGTCATGGTATAGTGCTACTATCTCACCAGTAATCGTGATGGGTAGAGATAGTGTTTTGACTCACGAGAGATGATTATCCGTTGCCAATCGACACAATTATCGGTCTTATTGAAACCGTATTTACACAGGCTGTTAATTTACACCAATATCATATTAGTTTTGGAGTTTGTAGGAGGTAAGCTATGAAATGAGTCGATGCTAAATGCTTCTTCATAAAGGAAAACTTAATTCATGAGACACAAAGGGACGCTTTTGTTAGCTAAAGCATAGCGAAAGTTATTTATAAATATGAGATAATTGAGGGACCAATTTATGATCGCATAAGTGTTCAAAGGCAAATGATGACTAACAATACAAAATTTTAGTCATTCTAATGTGTTATATTTCGATGTTTACCATTATAAATAGCACATAATCTCTCTTAGCTTTAGTCCTGTTTGTAATGAAACGATAGTGCAGGTTATTTTTCTCGTGCGTGATGCTAAAATGGCTTGAATTTCGATGCATTGTTTGATGCTCTTTTGAACGCAAAAGTCTCTAAATATTAGCTCCATTTTATTTTTTTTACTTATAAGTATCTAAATCTCTGGGACTGATACCAAGATGCTTTTTTACAATCCTAAACGCTAGAACAAAAAAGTATAGGAACAATACACACTATCAATAAATCATGACATGACATTCTCATACATAAGTGTTTTGTAGAAAGAGGTTTTGACTACAACCCCTGATTTATATAGTCTATTTATTCTTGGGCAGAACTTGAAGCTGCCAAACTCAAAAGCAAAAGCTAATATAACACCTAGCAAACAGTTTAAACCACTACTGCGTGATAGTAGATCTATTTCGTAATTAAATATTGCTATCAGTGGCGAAGGTGAAATCCGAAAAGAAACCCGACATATAAGTACTAATAATATGCATAAATACGGTGTGCAAATCGTTCTAATGGTAATTATATTTTACGTAAATTACGAAAGGGAAGTCGGCAGGAATCGATTTATTTATTTATAACGCCTTCGCCACTGATCGCTATATTTACGACCAAAAAAGTCCACGACCACGATGCAATACTTCAAGTTGCCTCCCAGCTCGTATATTATAAAATAGTCCACGAAAAGAGCGACAAAGCTACTATAATTTAGTTAGTCATCGTACGCCTTAAATCTATACTGGTACATCACGTAGTCTGAAGTCACTTATTTGCTATAAAATAGTTTCAAACGGTTCGATGCGGAACATTCGCAGAATCGGAGTTCATTCAGTTAACTCGATTAGTCATGCCAACCTCTATCGGATGTTTTAGATATGAAACATCGATTTTGTGAACTATTAAAAAAAATCAACCATAACGGACATTTAAGAAATCGTGGGTAGTTGTTAAATTAATTTTGTATATCTGACTACCGTTTCTAGTAGGCAAACTAGCAGATTTAAATAGGCCGGCACAATTGTGTCGACTGGTGAAGAATAATCAACTCTCGCCAAACGTAGTGGGGTCCATTAACCTTGACAAAAAAAGACGTAAATGTCAATAGCCACATAGTGGATACATTGCCGGTTTTTATTGTTTTGAATGACAAGATGAGCTTACCGTACGCCTGTTAGTAAGCAAGCGATACGACCGCCCATAAACAGTAGAAACACTATTCAACACCTTGAATTACAAAGTATTGTTTAGTATTCCACTGCACTCGCCATTCTGAGACATCAGACATTAAGTCTTATTATGTCCATTAGTTACACTGGCTACAATGTCCTTCAAACCGGAACACAACAGTGTCTACACACTGCTATTTGGAGGCAGTAAAAGACATTGCGGAGGTACCTACCCAGGTGAACACACATATGAGAGACCTACCACCAGTAAAAACTTGCAAACGTTTTAGGCAGAGGTTTTCGAACCAGGAACGAGGAGAGTTTAAATAAATCGGCAGCAATTAAAGTTTACCCACGTAACGCAACAGTATAGCTTTATTTACTGCTAGGTATACCCTGATTAAGAAGGTCTATTCATCACAATGAACACTGCAGCACATAATATAAAATAACATTATTAAACAAATCACAAGTTTTTATCACCACAAAAACATGATATAATTAGAAACCGACATTTGAAAAACGTAAAAAACACCAATCAATGAATTTCTTAGATTAAGATATAAAGTACGAAAAAACTTAATTTGGTTATAAATGTTAACTTATTACACAGTTATACTGAATAATCACACTCGTTCCTGGTCTGAAAGTTATATTTAATCACAGTACACAGGTAACAATATGCTCGACACTTGATTTATCGAAGACTAACTCCCTATAGCGGGCTGCTTCGCTTTTATAGTATTTGCACCCCACTATTACATTACCACTACCAGCATGCTTGACAGTATCGAACTACCGACAAGAATCAAAACTATTTATAAAAAATGTTAATTATTATTCTTCTACCGCGGCGACAACATCCGGCCGTCCTGCGCACGCATCCGTCCCTGGATAGCGTTCAAGTCTGGTGCGCTTGCTGAGGACCAAAAATGTTTCTTATTTAATACTTATTATAAACATTGATTCAGATAGAAAATATATATCAAATACATAGAGTGCCCTCCACTATGCTGTTCCATCAACGGTCAGCACACAGAAGACTACTCCACCAAAGATTTAGTATTTGTTATTGGTACCTAGAAAAATCTTGGTAACTGTTCCATCATCGGTCAGTTCATAAGTTTTATAGTTTTTACTAGGCGATGCCTCTGGCCAACCCTAGTTTCATTTAACTATATATTAACAGATTCATTTTACACGAATGAATACTGCTGCAAAATATTATAATCTAGGTACCAACATTATATTCAGGTTCGAAGCAAAAGCATCAGACAAGAAAGTAATAAGTGCTTAAAGTTGCATTCTTATATAATATTATGCAATAAATACCTGACAACATCCGCAGGCTTTTCTAGGCCTTCATCATCTAATTCATCTAATCGAATCCAAGGTTTCATGTTTTCTGCACATGTCGTCCCTTCATATATTTTACTGGTCCTTTCTGCGCCTCTCATATCTTTTACCTTGTATCGATCATTACCTAGGATCTTAATTACTTGAAAGGGCCCCTTAAATAATGGCAACAATTTTGAGCTTTGTCCGTCGTTTGGTTGACTGGGTATTCTTATCACAACCAAATCATCTATGTTGTATGCTCGTGCCGGTTTTCTCTTAGCATTGAATATGTGTGCTTGTTTGTCTGCATTACTCTGAATCCGATTATTTACACCTTCTCTTAACGAAGTGACATCAATTGGTAATTGTTCTTCTCCATGAATTAACTTGTCTGCATCCATTTGGAGTCGATAGCCGAAAAATACCTCGCTTGGAATTGCTGACGTTGTTTTATTTACAGAACTATTAATTCCTTGTTGAATACTGGGAATGTGTATATCCCATTTGTTATTTTCAGTGTCAGCACCCATAGCTCGTAGAGCATCGAGAATAGTGCGATTAAAACGTTCGACTTGTCCGTTAGAACGAGGCACAGCGGTTGCAATGATATGTCGATGTATATTTTTGTCGTTACAATAGTTTTCAAATAACTTAGATGTGAATGCACTGCCTGCATCGCAAATTAGTCGTTTAGGATTTCCAAAAACATTAAATATTTTATCTAATTCATTAGTTACAACTTTGGCTTTAGTATTTCGGACAGGCGAAATAAACACAAATTTTGTAAAAGCATCAACTGATACTAATAGATAAGTATTTTTACGCGTGGTTTTGACAAAAGGACCCAAATGATCAATGTGTAACGTATGAAAAGGTCGGGCATACTTAGGTATGGAGAACAATTTGCCTTCCTTTTTGCCATGAACACATTTGGAATAAATACAATTAAGACAGTTTTTTATGTATTTTGATACAATTTTCTTCATTTTAGGAAACCAGTAATGAGATTTTATTCTTTCGATAGACTTGTCGATGGCAAAGTGCCCTATTTCATCATGATTGGACCTAATAACTTGCCAAATGCACTTCTTTGGAACTACCCAGCGCCTGCCATACTCCGTTCTTCGATATACTTTATTGCCAAGTAATTCATATTCATTAAATATCTTTTTGTTAAGCTCGGCTTCTCCTGACTCTAATATTTTTCTAATTGTACAGATATTAGGATCTTGCAACTGTACAGACCGCAGCCAGTCACCATCAGTTATAGCCAAGACATTTTCTTTATTACATAGGGAAGAAAATGGATCAGTACTACCAATTGGATTCCTACTTAATGCATCCACATGTTGCATTTGCGTCCCTGGTTTGTGAGCTATTTCAAAAGTAAACTCCTGTGTCAATAACACCCATCTACCTATTCTAGAGTTAATTTCTTGCTTATTTATTGTGTATTTAACAGCGTTACAATCTGTATAGATTGTAAAATTTGAACCTAACAAATAGTGCCGGAATTTTTGTAAGCCAACCACAATAGCCAAGAACTCTAGCTCAAATGAATGATACTTTTTCTCCTCATTTGTAGTCTGTCTACTGTAAAAATGAATCGGCCGTTCCCCTTTATCAGTGACTTGCGTTAATATGCAACCTACACCATCGCGACTGGCGTCCGTATATAATATTGTGGAAAGTTTAGAATCAAAAATTGTTAATACCGCGTTATGTAATAATTCGTATTTTAGCTTATTAAACGATTGAACTTGTTCTACGCCCCATTCCCATTGAGCACCCTTTTTCAAGAGTCTTACTAATGGTTTCGATATAACAGCACAGTTCATTATGAATTTACGAAAGTAGTTCATGAGACCCAAAAATTGACGTACTTGATGAACATTTTTAGGTTCAGGGTATTCCTCTACGGCCTTGAGTTTCTTTTTACCTGGACGAATGCCGTCCTCGGAAACTTCGTATCCTAGAAAGTTTATGTTCTTTTGAAAAAAATGGCATTTAGTTAAATTTATCGTAAGTCCATTATCCTGTAAAACTTTCAACACTTCCTCTAATCTTATGATATTTTCATTTATAGAATCCGTGGCGATCAATAAGTCATCCATGTAACAAATTACTCTATCAAATCGTAACTTCCCTAATACTGTGTTCATGAGTCTTTGAAACACTGATGGCCCGTTACATAGTCCAAATGGCATTCTTTTAAATTCATAGTGGCCGTCTGGGGTAATAAATGCGGTTTTAGCAATAGAATTTTCTTTTACTTTAATCTGATAATAGCCGCTTTTTAAATCGAGTGACGTATAATATTTACAGCCTCTTAGTTTATCCAAAAGGTCTTCTACAATAGGCATTGGATATTTTTCTTTTACAGTTATTTTATTAAGAGATCTATAATCAATACACATGCGCTTTTCTCCGGACGATTTATCGACTAGTAAGACTGGACTTGCGTAAGGAGAATTACTTTCTTGTATAATGCCATTTTTTAACAGGTCGTCAATAATCTTACGAATAACAAGCTTTTCAGATTCAGACATTCGATAAGGTTGGTAACATACAGGTTTGCTAGACGTTAATTCAATCTCTAATTCCACACAAGAAGTTTGTCCTAAAGTTTGTAAATTATCCGACACAACATGAGGGTACTTAGCTAATATTTTATCTAAGATAGATTTATTACGAACGGAATCTGTGTTTACCGTAGTTAGTTCTATTAAATGTGTATGTTCATTATTTATTGTGCTAAAAGTTAGGTTATTCCCTATGCGTGAATACATTATTCTTTTATCTTCAGTGAAATTCCTTCCTATCAAAATAGGACTTCCAGACAATTCATCGAAAATATATAGTGTAATATTGAGATTTGTGTTATCAACTTTAAGATTAACATTGACGGCTTGAGTAACACGAGAACAAGAATTGACTTTGAAACCAGTTAGCAAAACTGGTGGATCTAATTTAAATGATGCCAAATTAAGTTCACATGCTAAAGAACTCGTTATCAATGAACAACTACTACCCATGTCAATAAAGGCTTGCTGTTTATAACCATTCAATTCAACTTCTTTACAAAATTTATCTTTAGGGTTAGGTTCAATAATTAATTTTACGTCGTTGTCTTTTTCTATTTTTGTTTTTGGTTTTAGCCTACATGCAAGTTCTAAATGACCTAATCTTGTACAGAAATTGCACTTTACGTTATCTTTATGATTACAGTTAGTCTTTTTATGACCAACTTCACCACAACGAAAACATGTAATTACTGAACTATTATTTACCGTGCTTAAATTTGATGAATTTTCAAATTTCTTGTCTATATTATTGTAAGTACGAGGTATATATTTATTTTGATAGTTATTCTGTTTATGTGTGGGTTTTTGTTCAGGTTCACTATAATTTTTCCCGTGCAAAAAGGAAGCAAGATCGTCACTATATCGGAAATTACCAGCTTCAGCCGCTGTACTTATATTTTTATCACCAATAGATCCTACAATTATTGAAATAATATCTTGTTCCGAAAATGTTAACCTTATCCTATCAATTTTCCCTCTTTGTTGGAAGTAAAATTCATATAGTGATTGGCCATCAGAGGGTTTAGTCTGCACCAAATCTTTTAATAAACTATACATGTTGCGCTTAATTTGAAAGGTATCTACAAGAGTATTTCGCCAGTCCTTCCATTTCCAAGTAGTCCATCCAGTTTTATTTTTTTGAAGCGAGTCATACCATGTTTTTGCAGTATTACGTAATTTTTGCAATGCTTGGTATTGTAAAACTCGATCAGACCAACCAAAGGCACGGGCATTCGCTTCTACGACATTTATCCACATTTCAATATCGTCCACTAAAGGGTCAAACTCAGGTATCACTGACGCTAAAATAACATTTTGGCTTACTGTGGGAGACGCAGCCCTTGTGCGTCTCGACTTCTTTCTCCTGCGCTCCCAAGAGCTGCTATTACTTGATGATGTACTTGAACTTGACGAGGATTCCAAAGATGAATCCCTACGGCTAAATCTTCTTCCTCGTGTTCTTTTACGACTTCGCGGCATTGATGTGGTTAGATCCCACTTCTGATGTTAACTTATTACACAGTTATACTGAATAATCACACTCGTTCCTGGTCTGAAAGTTATATTTAATCACAGTACACAGGTAACAATATGCTCGACACTTGATTTATCGAAGACTAACTCCCTATAGCGGGCTGCTTCGCTTTTATAGTATTTGCACCCCACTATTACATTACCACTACCAGCATGCTTGACAGTATCGAACTACCGACAAGAATCAAAACTATTTATAAAAAATGTTAATTATTATTCTTCTACCGCGGCGACAACATAAAATACTTAATTATTGAGTAACGGAATGAACAGCTGGTGTTTGATTGGACCTGTTTGGTGGCGCTGGGGTCGACTACTTGTTTTTTGAATGCGCAATCCGCCTTTGCAGCGTGAGTCTGACCCCCGAGAGATACTTTGTGATTGGTAAATTGTTTCGGGTCAGAGGAAGATCCTGTTGAACCCAACATTAAAATTTTTCTTTTTTTATTTATGCGGGCATGTGACCCCACTGCACCTGATGGTAAGTGGAGTGGGGTCCAATAGTAAGTCGACTGACGAGAGATGATTACCTCGACAGTCGACACAATTATGCTGGCCTGTTGAACCGGACATACACAGGCTGATCCCGGAACTTACGTGGGCAACTATGGCGGGTTTTAACACCTTGTGTATGGTGTATATATGGGGCTGGTGAGGCTTCTTATTTATAAATCTAAAGCAGTGATAGTGGTATGGGCTCTTGAGGTGAAGTTTTAGATTAAAATAATTTTAGACTTTTATGTTAATCATGGTTAATCATGGCTTGCTTTGAAGGCAAAGGAAAGCGTTAGTTAACGTCAAAATATTTGACAGTTGTTCAAGAATTTTGAAGATATGAGAATTCTGCCATACCCTATGCGGGTATTATGGACATGGCGTTTACCATTGGGTAACCTGCTTTTCTTGTCATTCAATTGTAAAATACCTCTCCAATTTTGGTCTCATTCATCATTCATTCATTCCGGTCCCACAAGGATGTTGTACTGGTTATAACGGTTTATAATAAAAATAAAACATTTGCACAACACGGTATCCATAAAATTTTATTATATTTTATTACTTGATAAAATCGTGACTGCCAAACTATATAAATATTGGACTTGAAATTTGGATTGTAAAAATGAATGATATGATTTCTTAGAATTTGAAAAAATGGCGGTTTTTTGCTATTAGTTTTGCTTATAGCTCTGTCCATGAGTAAAACCATGGCAATGTCAGATATATAGTGAAAAACCCTACCTTATGATACTCAGGAATAATGTTCCTACTATTAGTAAAACATTTTTCAGAGTCGTTCTAAATAAACCCTAAAATAACAACCTTTATAGTCCAACAACTCCAAACAATAAAGACATCAATCCTTAACAAATTCATCGAACCCGCGACCCCTGACGTCAAGCCCCCGTTGCGGTAGTTCATAACAATTAACATCCAAATCATCCAGAAAAATCCATAATATATTCATTAATCACAAACTTAAAGAAACGTAATACTACGCCAATTTGAATGGGTGATTAGTTCAACATATGTAAGTAATCCGGCTTGTTGTTACACCGTTATCGGATTTATAAATCGCCTTATTAACCCCGGCACGAAGAGCTGCGCTTACGCACAACGCGTGCATGTAAATGAGGATGATAGTGCTGTCTCACTCGCACGCCGCCCGACGCAGTGAAAGTGAATGGGACAGGTATACACCGCTGTTATGTTAATGCAAGATTTCCGAACGAGATGGCTACTGGCCGGAATTTTCTCTGAATAGATTGTGCAAAATATTGTGTCATTTTACATTAATTATAAAAATGTTGGAACAGGTTTATGTACGGGTTACGATCCTGAATTTATGTTAGTTTTTGTTTGATTTATTATTATGTTAATAAATATACATTTATTATACAATATTATAATAATATGTGAGGGAAAATACAGTTTTTATGCGAACGAAACTTACATTGAAAGTTCAAAACAAGAAGATATGAGTTCGGATCGTTAATGTATGATCGAAAATATATATATATTTTTTAATTATATTTTAGGGCCAAAAATATACAACATTTTCATTTCTGCGCCAAGAACGTCGTTTTTTAATGTCAGCGTTGTTATAGCGTTACTCATTTCCTTCGTTTACGGTTTATAATGTTTAGAACTAAAGTTGTAAATTAGACCCTAGGGGCAATTGAGACCTCCAACAGACCTAATCTTAAAAATAACACGTTTAAGGAATCAACTCCAAGAAGTTACAAAGCCAAATACTGAAAAATGCCATTAAATATTAATTATAAGAAAAAAACGACACCATAATAATCAGTAGTCGCTAGGTGGCCTCGGGCGACGACGGGAACGAAATACTAACCTGCCAACCGACCATTCATGCATGCCTTCAACCGAATTCCTACCTTACTCGTTTAAAATAGGGTCTAATTTTAATGATATGACATAAAACTCAAATTTAAACACACGACAAACGATTCCGAACTCTACATCCAAGTGAAAAAGTTTGATACGGATTGCCAGTAAATGTAATGAAAACGAGAGCCCCAGGATAGGTCCCGGTAAAATTACTGGCTTCCACGGACTTGGCACCGACTAAAGGCTGTATTACTGTTTTGCCTTTGTAACTTTAGTGAAAAAAACAACCGGTTACCTCCGTCGCCTCACTAGTCTAGTGGCAACGTCATTATGTTGTAAACCAGTGAGTTTGAAGATTCGACTCCCAGTATTTTTTTTTTCAATTGAAAAATTACCAGACACAAATGATTTTGGAAAATCGTTCTGGATAAATGAAGCAGGCGTGAACTTAGTATTATAAGATATTAAACCCTATTTCTTTCTTTTAAGGTTACAACTGTCTTGATTATGTTTATGGGTAGAAGAAATCCCTTGTCAAGTTGCAAACGTTTCTATTCTATCCTCTTGCTACAATTTTTTCATATCGTTTATGGACCACGAGACTTATTGCTTATTGAAATAAAACTAGTATTCAGCTAAGACGTTGTTTTTTATACGACAAAGTGACCCAACTACACCTGATGGTAATTGGAGTTAGGTCCAGTAAAGTATCGACTGACTAGAGATGACCCCCACGGCAGTCGACACAATCCAGCCTAAACCAGATATACACACACTGATCCCTGAACACGACAGTCTTACGTGAGCAACTATGGCTGCTTTTAACACCTTGTGTACGGTGGTCGCTATCCGGGCGGATATAAAACATATCCCACCAGCAATAATGTCATTCCTAATATTAACGATTGTAGAAGGCTATCTTGCGAAAGACTCATGCATAGCAGCTTATATACCCCTCCAATAAGGCAACTATAAATACATACATATTTTACGTACGCATGCATTCAGAAATGTCGCCCAGTAAAATGTCAGATGGCAACGCACTTGGTAATTCTAATAAAATTAGCAACGAACAAGTATTTTTGCAACTTTAATTAGCATTTATTTATAAGCTTACATTAACACGATGCCATTCCTGCGTGGATTCCACGAGGTTATAGAACAGGGGTTTATTAACGTCTTTAAGGAATCCTGGACCCTTATTCAATATAGTCTATATTTAATATGGGTCATAATATTTTGTTCTCATAAGACGTATTTATTAATCGTATATAATCTCACAAAATCAAATTAAAATCTTAAGCAAGATATTATTGCCTTTTTTGGAATTGAAAACCTTACACATTTATATTGCTTGAACTGAGAATCGCATCTAGAACCTTTAGGTTTGTAGCTAGAGTACTCCACGAGACCGATAATGGGATCAAAATGTCAAAACAAATCCAACCAAGATCGAACATGGGCACCTATCTAAGGTCTTTGGTGTCCCGCCTAGAGCCCAGCACAAGACCGACCTGAGGTGTGTCCCACACTCTTCCTAAAGTACTGATTGCTAAATATCAGATACTATTTCATCCCTGCCTTGGTTCTGAGATACCGGGTTCGAATCCCGGGTTAAGCAAAGTGATATAAAATTTTTCTGCTCAGTATCAGCCTGGAGCCTGGAATCTGTGTAATATTGCAACACGCTCGACCCGTATCATATGTGGCGAAATACACAGCGTAGTGGGTTTCTTGTGTGCACTTCTGCCTACATCTTCGGAGTTACAGCGTGATGCGTTTATGTTAATAATCCCTTAAACAATAAAGTGTAGTCTGACAGACCAGTTCCCATAAGCTTTAGCCCAACACAAAAAACTAGACTGCATACCACAGCGCGACGCGTAAATCACCGATGAATGAAAACAGCTGTAAATCGTCATCGTAACTCTGGGTTCTAATTGTGTGTGCTTTACGATCGCATTGTTAAAGGTTTGTTATGGCAGTAATTGCTACGATCAGGACTAGAATATTATGGAGAAACACTTGATAGATAAGTTTCTCATGCGTGAGACCATGAGTATCAGCGCCAAATATCTTGGAAACATTATTGTGCATGGTTTGAAGTACATGCTCCGCAAAATTTAGAACCTTTCTCGACCCCCCGGAACCGTTTCACGTAAGCAGAAGAATGCCACCGCAGGTTTGTCAATATGACGTCATAAAATTGGTAGGAACCAGAACCAGAGAGCATTTCGATAGAATTAAACGACAGGAATATATATGTCATGTTTTTCGCCACATTTTACAGAGGCAGATTTTTATTTTGAAGCTAGTATATTGCACGTCACCCTGAGTGAGAGGATTTATGCTCAATTCTAAGAGGGCTAAGAGGAACTACTGTATATGACTTTTCCACCAACACGAACTCATTTATTTCCATAAAATATCATTACCTACCTATCTGCTATTACCAGAGAATGTCACTCGAAGGTGGCAAGTAGAAGTAGAAGTAAGACGTTTTTCCGGCCCGCCTGGTAATTTGCTTCAGCCACGAGTCAAAGCGACGGAAACAAACGACATTTCAATGGAAACTCGCGATTTATAGGCCCTGGATGTGACACTAGAGGTTTTATTATAGCTATTATGGACACTAATTACGAGGAATGAGAGCTTATTGTTGCTAGACTAGAAATCTAACGCGATTAGGAATGTAAATCGTCAATAATTGCATTAATAACTGTTTGTATTGGGCTTTAAAAATAATTTGGATTGCAAATGTTAAATGCCCACCACAGTGGCTCGTTGACAACTCGATGATGCATACTGATTTTTCGCCCTTGGAAATACGTTCCCTTGATGTTTGGTCTGTATTAGCCTGCTTTAATATACTTAAATTAAAATCCAGCAGTCACAGTAAGACAAAATAGAAACACCATTGAATCTCAGGTCGGGTAAAGTGATCTTAGGTTCTTCGTACGGAATTTGAAATTAGTCCCCGATATGACGATAGGCTCCCCTTATCATACCACGGGACGGAACGAGGTGAAAGTTCTGGTTGCACCCCTACCTCTACCTACCCCTTTGAAGATTAAGGCGTTATGTGTTTATTATTGTATGTACGCCTAAGACTACGCTTCACCACCATATCTAGCGTATCCAAGAGCTACGTCGCAAGATCAATCTAAAGCCGCGTCCCTATATTGCCTTTTCCGTGCGCCAAGATTGGCAGGTAAAAGGCCGGCTCTAGCGTTTTTACGCTGGCCCATTGGTTTACCACCTTATTGGGTGTGAATGCCGCGATTTAGACACCTGAGTGATTTGAAAGACTTACTAGAATTTTTAGATCAAGCATCTGGGTTATGTTTAATGTTTTATTTATTTTCAAACTAGGTTTTGCTCGCCGCTTTGCGTGAAGGAGTTTTCCAGGATAAAAGTCTCTCAATTTATTTGCCCGGGATATAAATAGCATATAACCTTCCCAGGGTCTTAAATTATTTCCATACCAGATTTCATAAAAATCCGTTCAGTAGATTTTAAGAAAATCGATAACATACAGATAGACATTTTTTGGTGAATTTGTTATTTCGAATTTATTTATTTCAAATATAAACTAATAAGCTTACAATACGTCGGACGTCCACCCACGAAGTGAAAATGACCTAATTAAAGGCGCTGAATACGTAATGCTTCTAAAAGGTCGATTAGGAAATCTTAGGGGCAGGCCCATGTTCAGCAGTTGAGATCCGACGGCTGAAGCTGATGAAGCATACAATATTTGCAGTTGGCACATAAAATAAACTGCCATGTAATAATGTTGATAGATATTGCAACTGACTTTTCGGACGACTCTTCAGTGCACCCCGTGACCACGAAAGCCGCAGTCGTCAAAAAGTTGGAAGAAAATAATAATATAAAAAACCGAGATAAAATCCGAAAAAAAAATATTTCGACATAAATAATAATTCAAATCAGACAGACTTTTCTGCTTAATTAATGTAAGTTTGGCCCCACAAGCGGGTATATCAAACAATCTTGCATAAACAATGGCTGCATTAGCGATTTCATCATTAAATTCTTTGTCGTTTAGTGTTGTAACATCATGTTATTGTTCTCACCTGCTGTCTTCGCAGCCTTAAACTGGCTACGTATAATGGCTGTCTGTGTATAATAAAACAGTGAGTGGTTCACTTAACATCAAAGTAAACTTAAATAACCTTGAATTAAAGTCGAGTTAGAATTATCTATTTCAAGATATTTTTAATTTAAAATGAATAGATATTCAACAGTATTCACATAGAATTACAAATCAATTAAGTGAAGTAGGCTTGTCATTATGAGTTATTTTTTTATTTGTGCACGGTAAAATGATCCTTCCGCACCTGATGGAAAGTGGAGTAGGGTTGAGATAGAATGTCGGCTGACGAGAGATCATTTTCCCTTGCCATGAGTTAAAGTCCCAAAATGCCCACTACACATTAATGACATTGATATAGATCACAGGAAGCCGAATAACTTATAACAATTTGATTTAGGTTACCAGAGACACTATGGACAGCTACATTTAATGGCTGAAGTATGCTGATGATAATTTAAAATCAGAAAACAAGAGTGAATTCTACTGTTTAAGGCATAAATGATAACCGGGAAATGTGCTCATGGTTTGAGAGTTGGAAGGGGAGAGACCTCAAGAACCAACCCACAAAAGATGGATAGACCAAATATCCAATGTGTTGAATGTCCCCGTTAATGCAGCACTTCATGAGGCAGAAGACCGAAGCTGATGGAGAGATATAACTATGAAGATAATTGAGAGTTACGATCTACAATATTAAGGGACCGATTAGAGAGGGACAATAGCATATATAGAGAATGGAGGCTACCCAGACGAAATCTCGCAAGAAACCTAGTAGGTATTTATGCTACGCTAGGTGTTGCTTGCGGCTTAACCCACCTGAAAAGCCTTTTCCTCTACAAAAGTACCTAAAACACAGCGATTTATGACACAACATGTACGACACCGGCGCCATTTAAAAAAAAAACTAGAGTAATTATTATTTCTCATGTCACCGCGATAAAAAGTAGACTATGTGTTAATCTAGGACATTTGTCCATCCATTTGCCAAACGTTCCAACCCGTTTACCTGTTTTTAGGTTTACTTTTAACAAATATCCAAACGTTCAAACATTTTCAGTCTTTCGTATTTATAACTAGCTGTGCCATCATCGTCCGCGTGGAAATCACGAGATTTTTTACAACCGCGCGACTTCTATAGTAATCGTTATATTCCAGTCAATTTACATAAAACCGTAGTGTACTATCAACCTAAATCTTCCAAAAGAATTTCAATATCTAATCGTAAAAACCGAATAAAAATCCGTTCAGAAGGTTTTGAGAAAATCGATCACATACAGACAGACAGCTTTTAGGGACTCTGTTTTATATCTATAGATTATATTATTTACGATTTACGATTAAGATTATGTACGATTGGTGACGTAATTAAAAAACTATTATCACTAAGTCATTGACCATAAAAATCCCTCAACAAAGTATGCAAACGACAATAAAAAATGAAAACTTTCTATAGTTAATTTATCCGCGGAGCGCAGACGATTTTCTTATACAAACACCTCATTTTCATATAAATTGAGTTGACTGGATCCTGGGACGGAATCTTAATGGATAGTATCCCTTACAAGCGAAGTAATTAAATAAAAGGACTAACATTCCGCTATTTAATTATCGCAAACATAATTTCTAATATTGGTATTGGAAAATTATGTAATATCAGTGGGAACTCTGAAGTGGGTTTGGATTCAATCAAACCATTACGATTATACTGACTTGTCACAGCTCAATGAACTAGAGACCGTTATTGTTTATTTCTGTAGTAATTTTTACGTAAACTAATGTTTTATGGTGGTAGGGTATATTTTATATCTGCCTAGATGGCGAGCACCATACAAAAGGTGTTAAAACCCGCCATAGTGGCCCACGTAAGTGTGTCGCGTTCCGGGATCAGCCTGTGTATATCTGATTCCAACAGGCCGGCATAATTGTGTCCATTGTCGAGGGGTATTCATCTCTCGTCAGTTGGCATTCTATTGAACCCCACTCTAATTACCATCAGGAGCAGTGGGGCCACTTTGCCTTGCTGTGTATATGGGATATAAAAAATCATAATTAAACACCGTCGTACGTTTATCCCAGAGGCGTTACCAGGACACCCACTTTTCGCCTATGCGTTCCATCCCATGACGAAATAGGATCGAACCTACCCCCATATCAGGCACAAATGTCATACTCCGAGCTGATAGCTGTGAGCCAATATTAATTTGCCCGACCCGGGATTCTAACCCAAGATCTCAGATTAGTAGTATTGACTATTTGTTCTCTTTATTTTGAAAGTTATTTTTCATATATATCTAAAAACATCAATGCATATAAAAATACAATATGATCACCTTCGTTGGCAAGAACAAAATCACTGATGGTAAGAAATTCAAAATTAAAATTTCCTCACAATGCCTGCCGTTAGCAGCAGTACCGACTGCCTTCTGCATCTAGCTTTTGACCTGGCCAATTGAGAACCTCTGGAGATATTGATCGAGGACTTTGGTATCAACCATTATTTATATGTAGAGTTGGTTGACTTTTTGACAAACTAGTATAATGTACAAAAGCTTTTTATTATTCATAAAAACCGCAGTAAAATGTTTGTATAGAATATATATCAGTAGTATAATCATAACAATACTCTCATTAATTCTCCATTATCCAGCCATCAAGTTGGGAGCATCAAGTATTATGAAATGGAAATAAAATGGCTCAGATTGTCTGCATGGGTTTGGACTTTGGATTAATTTAGACGCCTGATGATTACGCTTCGTTTTAAATTAGCATTTATAGTGCTTTAATACGACAAAGCCTCTCAAGGTTATTTAATTTAAAAACTACGACGCGTTATAGTAAATCTTAACTCTATAGTAGAGGCTTTGTTTAGTTCGAAACTTCCTTAATTAATGCGTAATATTGGCAGTATCTAAATCACGCAAATTTCCTTCCAAATGTATTACCGCTGTAATCACGTGTTCCACACTGTAATCCTTTGGGTACACTTTCTATTCAACACTCAACCACTGCACTGCACACGCCAAGCGTGGCTCCGGTACGCATAATCACATCCAAACACCATCAAACACGACACAATCCACAATATACCCGCGAAAACAACAATTTACCATACAAACGCTTCCCGCGACAGCGCATGCGCGACTGAGTGACATGAGAGCGGCCAGCCGAGACGCTGCTGCGGGAAAGAGACAAAGATAGCAAACAGTATAAACTAGAAGGAGATAGAAAATCATCCCTTCATCCACTCGAATTCGCCAATATACAATTGACGCATATCGCTATGTTGCTATGCTAATCATATAAGTTGTAAATTAAAGTTTCGATGCCGTTTTATTTTTAATTAAATATAGAAAGCGGAGAGCTCGTGAGATGAGGTATTTAATGGCGTCGTAAGAAGCTGATTTTTACTACTTGTTATTAATGGTTTTTAGAATTTGTCACGACGACTTATATGTTTATGGTGAATTTATTGTTTCATTGAACCGCTTAATGGAGAGTAATTGAAATAATATACTGCAATATACAAAATCAGTTAATCACATATCATGTTGATAGAGACCAATCCTTTAAATATACATTTTGTCTGACTCCTGACCTCAAGGTTCATAATCTTATGTCATAAATATGAACCACGAGAGTCTTAAATTACAGTAAACTCAAGAGTTCCTACAAATATTCGCATGTGACACATTTGTGTCGATGTTGGGATTAAGTTCCGAGCAATAAGCTCCCGTGTCTGAGCTTCCAAGTAGTGAAGAATCCTTAGTTAGAATTGTTTTTTTTCCGTGGAATTTTTCCTGCTCTACATTAATGTTTAAATAATTTTTAAAGCTCTTATAAATCAAAATACTAACTTTGGTAACTTCTTGCCTTAACCCTAACAGAGAAAGAAAGATGATCACTACAATTCCAAAGACATTACGTATTTATCGCTAACTTCCAAAAACATAGAAATTCAGGAAGAATTTTAACCACCAACTAAACAAATGATGTCCAGTAACCGTTAGTTCCCTGTTTTCGGTGAGAAGTAAGGCTCTACAGCTACCACTAATTTTATCGCTGAAGGGGTAAACAGGGGCGCAATTGATGGACCAAACTGTTTCCATAAATATACCGTCTCATGACGTGATAGGAGATCCTATCAGCCCTATATGCTATAAAAAATTGGCCATAAGGCGGCTATAAAAACAACTTTTTTCTTCAAGCATTTGTCGTATCAGGAATGCAAGGTAAAAATGTGAGCGTTGTTCCTTGGGGAGCACCGGTATCATTCGCTACCTCGTAATCAAAGTAATGACTGCGGCGGACGATGATTTCATAGCGGCTCTACCATGAGAACTCATTTTGTTTTCACTTACAATATAAACTCGCGAGAAGGTAACATGGGATAGTTCAATTTGTCTATAATATCAGCCCTGTATTATATACTGTCCCACTGTTGGGCACGGGCCTCCTCTACTACTGAAAGGGATTATGCCTTAGTCCACCACGCTGGCCTAGTGCGGATTGGTAGACTTCATACACCCTAAAAATTCCTATAGAGAATTTCTCAGGTATGCAGATTTCCTCACGATGTTTTCCTTCACCGTTAAATCAAGCGATAATTCACAAAGAATATAAACATATTTTTTTTGAAATGTGAGAGGTGTGTGCCCTTGGGATTTGAACCTGCGGACATTAGTCTCGGCAGTTCGTTCCACAACCAACTAGGCTATCGCCGCTTTTTAGGTCGACTTGTCTAACGGACTAAAATATACGCTTTTGATTCATATCTATTGATTCAGAATCAGAATAAAGTGTGAACGCGACAAAATTAGGACGTATTTTTATTTTATCTCCGGAATAGATCAATAGATAACGATCAGGGTTATATTAATTTTTAAATTTGATACCATCGAAGTAGAGAATAGCCTTGCTTCGTCTTTCTTTACCAAGCAGCAGTAAACATATACTATATTTATCACAAATGCTGTGGTATTGTGAGATTTATTGACATCTACTTACGCCATAATTTACTTTCTAGAAATAATTATAATAAACATTATAATAAACATTATAATGTAAAACTTATATTAAATTAAATTGACAGCGAAATTCTTATCTTAATCTAAACTAATTAATTATATATCATTTATTTGACAAAATTGATCGATCAGAAATTACTATTTAAGATTCTATACTGTACCAACTTTTTCGCAAATAAATGATTAATAATACCTACAATGTTTCTTTATATTTCAGAGTCCGTGTTAGGTCTTATCAGGGGAGTGACTTACCCGTAAACCATTACTCTAAGTTTTTTCCATGGAACAACTCCAGAACAGGTTCCATATTAAACACATTTAACGTGGAAAGTAAATAAATGACCAATATATAGCTACTTAGAAACACGCGCGACAAGTAGTGTTTAGTAAATGTGATTAGTCAACTTCCATTAAAACTGATAAGGTTAGTTGGCTGGGAGGGAAAGTTATTGCTGTTGGGTTGATATCTTCACAGATTAATTTAAAGGCTAGAATGTACGTGGGTATGTGACACAGGTACACAAAAACTTGGAAATGCTGTGGCTGTTTTTATACCTGGACGTTGTTTTGTAAAATAAAATGAGTATATGTTGTTTCGGATATTTTCTTGGTGATATATTACTTTTAAAGATATTTAGTAATGTCCTTTGTATACTGATACGGCAAATATCAGTATACAAAGGACATCCACTTACCATCAGATGATCCTCTGCATCTGATGGTAAGTGGAGTGGGGTCTAAAAGTATGTCGACCGACGAGAGATGATTATCTCTCGGAAGTCGACACAATTATGCCGGCCTCTTGGAACCTCTTTAGAACATCGTTTGCTTGCTTGGTCGACGATATCTTCGTAGTTTTTATATTTCAGTTCGAACTGATTCGTTGCGAATCCCTTACTTCCCGCTGCGATGGAAGTCCTTGAAATTTTATACGTCACCCTAGAACATAGATTTTTTTTTAATCTTTATTTATGTACCTTGATTGTCATTTCAAGGCCATGTCGTGCGGTACGTCCGCTTTCAGAAATGTTCACTCACTTTTCACGTTTCCAAAATATTTTTTTAAGAAAACTTTCCGACGCAACATTCGTTGTTAAGCCCTATATAATTTAGTACTAACACGTACTGTATGTGTTCCGTATATATCAATATACGGAACACATACAGTACGTGTTTCTACACTGATGTGTAGAAATTCCTTGCACATTGCTACTAGGTGGCAGCAATACAGTGCTGCCTTCTTAGACAGACTTACATGAACATCTTAGTAAAGTATGCCATCTAGCCATTACAGGCATCAACCAGACAAGGCACGGCATATCTCTCAGTCTAGAATATTCAAGATGTCTGAATAGAGGTAGAATTAATATCAAATTCATTCCCGTCCACGGCTTCAAGTGAGTTATCTTCGAATGCCAGTAGTACCGCGATGCGCACGCGCCGATCGCCCGATCAGGAATTCCATCGCCATTGATTTACTACTCAATAACCCTTTACATAGATTGCAGTTGTTACCGTTTTATGTAGCTATTGCGCTCTATGGTAGCAATGATTGCTATAAGTTCAATGTCTTAGTTTTGTTTCGTGCCTGTAGGATATATTTTGTTTATGTTCTGCTAGCTTTTTTTCATAGTGCTGTTTTTTCCTCTGTGGCGTAGTTGTACTTCATGCGCGATACGGTAGCGCTCTGAGGTCCTGGGTTCGAATGCCCGATCCGGCATTTGAACACGGTTTGTTACGTTTTCCTGTTCAGTATCAGACCGGATTTAGGAATTTGTGCGTGATATGGCGATTAGTTCGCTCCCTATTACATCCAGGGACGGAACACACTTAGTGAAAAGTGGGTGGCCTAATTGCGCCTCCGCGTACCCCTACGAGGATAAACGCGTGATGTGTGTACGTTTTGGTATACAAGACCCACTGGAGCAATACATATTCTAAAATGTAAGAACTTAAAGTACGAAAACTGTGTAGTTCATGGTTCTGGTGCTATAGGTTTTCTTTATAAGTGGTGGTTTGTTATCACGTGGTATCAAACTGGCCGGCATAATTGTGGCGACTGGCGAGGTTTTCACTTCTCAACCGAAATTCTATCTAGACTGAAACTAGGCAGTAGTTTGAAAATATTTTGCTAAAAATACCATTCTACCAAATACTTTTGATAAATTTATAGTCTTTTGTTGCATCACAGTCCCGTAAATCATTGGACATAATGGCACGTAAACAGTTGTTCAATGAACCTGGTCGGGTTCGATGAAGCGTCAAGCGGCACACCCAAAAATGCGTCCTCCAGCGGAATCACGGTACGTGGTCACCCTCATCTTGAGCAATAGGATGTTGAATCTTACTAATAAAATGGTAGGGGTGAACAGAATAAAGCCCTTCATATATTTTGTGCATAATTAGTCGAGATTGTAGTCAATCTCTTTTTACTTTCAGATACTTTGTTAATTTTTGTTTGATACGGGCCCAGCAAAGTGATCCCACTGGATCTGACGGTAAGAAGAGTGGGATCCCATAGAATGTCGACTGACGAGAGATGGATACCCTTCGATAGTCGACACAATTATGCCGACCTGTTGAAATCGGATCTTCAAAGGCTGATCCTGGAACGCGACACACTTACGTGGGCCACTATGGCGGGTTTTAACACTGTATGTATTTGTGCAATGTATTGTTAAGCGAAATGCAATATTAATAAAATGTAACATAAACTTATTTTAAAATATAATTGAAAAACAAATTACATCAAATTAGGGTTACAAAAGCGATCGTAATCAAACGCGTAATGAGAACATTCATTATAACCGTAAGCCAAAGTACGCCGCGAGCTAATTCTAGTAAAATATGCTCTTAGGCCCGTCGAGACATGTTTCATCATCCGGCGTTCCCCGCCTATTCCACGTCTACTTTTACCCACGCCCTCGGGTCAAGAAGCAATTATATCGAGCACCCAAAACATCCGAACTTGAACTCAATTATAATGACAATAGAGAGATGACGACGGCATAAATCAGATCTCATATTTAAGTGTTGATAAATCGTTTGTTAACAGGCGAACGAATTATTTCTCCGAGCTACTCTCGAGTGTAGGGATGTCATGTTACATTTAAGTTAGGTTAGGTTTTTTCCATTACTAAACATTCATAAAGTTGTTTTATTTTCACAAAATAACGTAAGTATTTTGTTTCAATTTGTGTGAGTGGGGGGGAGGTACCGCTATTAGATAGGTAATTCGTCCCCCCCCCGATTGCTTCACAAATGGGTTACAAAATAAATGACATAAAAATATACATTTTAATAATGGGCAGCATATGAACGCTACACCTCATCGGCAGAGTTAGGTTAGGTTAGGTTAGGTTTTTATTTTATTTATTAAGTTTCTTTTGTGTCGTTTCATATAATGCAAACTTAGCATCGACTCCCAGATCAAACAATTGCAAATTGTAGGAATTCCAATCACCGAAGAGTAAGTACTGTTTAATCTTTTCCATACCATTCTCACACAGAACTTTAATAAGCTATTGTCTAAATAATTCACGACGCAAATGCTATTTTCATTGTGCGAAAGAATTTACTTTTCATTCTAAAATACGCCTGTCTCATGTGTTATACTGCGCGCTGCATTATCCAAACAAGAGAGAAATTCTTTCAAGCTTGAAATACTTGAATGCATACTTAATTTAACCGAGCAATAGCTTAGAAAGAATAGACTGCTGAGAAGGAAGTCTCGGGTTGAATTCTGACTCCGAAGCATTTAAGTATATTTTTTTCCAATGATTAACAGGTAGGAGTTTAATTCAGTCAAAAATAGTTTACAGTAGTGTTTCACAGAAGATGAGAGATGGGGTCGATGTTCCGTGAAGCATTTAAGTATTAACTCTAATTTACTCAACTGCCTCAGTGGCGTCGTTGTGTTACAGTACCACTAACACTGAGGTCTCGTATTCGATTCCCGGGTCGGGAAGAGGGATACTAGATTTTTCTACTGAGCATCAGCCCGGAGTCTGGAACTGGAGCTTGATATAGCAATGGCCTCCCCCTATCATATCATGACGGAAAACACACGGCGAAAAGTAGGTGCATCTGTTACGTCTCTGCCTACTCATATCATGACGGACAACACACGGCGAAAAGTAGGTGCATCTGTTACGTCTCTGCCTACTCATATCATGACGGACAACACACGGCGAAAAGTAGGTGCATCTGTTACGTCTCTGCCTACTCATATCATGACGGACAACACACGGCGAAAAGTAGGTGCATCTGTTACGTCTCTGCCTGCTCATATCATGACGGACAACACACGGCGAAAAGTAGGTGCATCTGTTACGTCTCTGCCTACTCATATCATGACGGACAACACACGGCGAAAAGTAGGTGCATCTGTTACGTCTCTGCCTACTCATATCATGACGGACAACACACGGCGAAAAGTAGGTGCATCTGTTACGTCTCTGCCTACTCATATCATGACGGACAACACACGGCGAAAAGTAGGTGCATCTGTTACGTCTCTGCCTGCTCATATCATGACGGAAAACACACGGCGAAAAATGGGTGCTCCAGTGCGTCTCAGCCTACTTCTTCGAGGACAAAATACGTTAATGTATTTTTTTTTATTACTTTTCGTTCGCCACCTTGAATTCAACGTTTTATTTGGTATT
Organism: Manduca sexta; assembly: GCF_014839805.1. NCBI lineage: Eukaryota > Metazoa > Arthropoda > Insecta > Lepidoptera > Sphingidae > Manduca > Manduca sexta. Next base: position 2,022,591 of record NC_051130.1, read on the forward strand.
CCACTGCGCTCATCGTCGTGAGACATGAGATGTTAAGTCTTATTATGTCCAATAGTTACATTGGCTACAATATCAAAATGTAACACAACAGAGACTACACACTGCTGCTTGGTAGCAGAAATAGACATTGCGGTGTTACTCAGGCGGACTGTTACACATGAGAGACCTACCACCAGTTAATCCTGAATATTTGACCACAAATAAACATAATAATAAAACAGAATACTACCAAATGACAACTACAAATGACATAATAAAGAGTATATACCTACATTTTTTAACCCGCTGTACATGTAACATCTTTCAAAGGTTCGGACTTCCATTCCACGAAATACCCAGACAAATTGGGCACGATTTAAACTTATCTGTCCGTCTGTGGGAGCCGAAACCGTCTAATAACAGCTCAGAAGTGGACGCTTTGAATCTATTAGCATTGCATTAGGGCCCTTAAAGAATTTTGAGACAAATGGAGTTGTTTCTGAGTTGAGAAATAGAATTTATTACTGTTAGTAGGTTGTTTTAAATTTTATGTGTTTGAAGGCGTGATGTTTAGGGACTTAATAATTTTGAATCTTCTATTCTTGAAAGAAGGACAGAGAATCGTATCTCTTATACTTGTGTTAGAGTAAACATAATTTTGTGAGGGTATTTGTGAAACTTTTTGCTATAAACACTGAGCATTTGATAGACCGAGGCGGTTAGTCATTGACAGTCGTATCGGTCGGTTGGTTGGTGTAAAATTTGTGAAAGTATTTCTGAAGTTAGTGATAGTTCTTTTTTATTTTTAATCAAAATCGCATTAATTCCTAAAAAAGTAACCTGATTATAAGTTTGCTACAGAAAGTCAGTAAAGTATTCTCCAGTCTGACATTCTGAACAAAAATTATCTATAAAGTCAAATAGTGGCCATTTATGATCAAAGTGAAGATAAAAACGAAGCAATTATAAACGATGATGTAAATTAATTATAATACAAAAAAAAAAACAAATTAAAAATACAAAGGAACTTACAATCCGCCATTCTAGTATAAAAGATGCTTACCTGAAACAAAAAATATCATAAAGAACCATCCACATAGTCCATTTACTAATGCTATCGTTCACATTTCTTGTTTTACTATTGTATAATACATTTTAACACTTATGGGCATCTATAAAAACAATCTTAAATGCCGCAGTAATCCGATTATCAGATTTATCATGCAGGCATTTCGCTCGCTCACTGTTACAAGGTCCTATATAAATTTTTACTTACGCAAAAATGAGATTATTATTTTCATGTTGGTAACAATTAACGGTTCTTCCTTTATTTATATTGCGGGATTATTGAAAATGTTCACTAAAAATACTTAGAATGGTGTGGTATATCGACATAGAAAGGCAACCATATCTAAGCGACAAATATACCCAAAATTAACTATTTAGTTATTTGAAATCGTCAGATTTTTTTGCGCCGTTTGATCTAGGTTTTGTAGCTCTAGAATAATTTCAATATCATTAGTCTATATTTTTATAAAGTAAATAGTTTAATTGTTATGAAACTTCTTATTAAAATCAAAAGTTTAAATCTCTTTACTCAAAAATGCACAATTGTCGCTTAGATATATTTTAAGCGTCGATATAATTCAATTTGCACATCAAATAAAACGTAGAACCTTGTAATAGTGAGCCAGCGATTTGCCGAGTTAATAATTTCGCATTAAAAACAGCGTCTGAGGGCACAAGAGTGATCGGCTGTTATAATCATATTGTGTAAAAACTAGTCGACACTTGCGTAGTTTGTTGAGCGGGGTAAGGTGTGAAAGATAGCGTGCACACATAAATCGTAAATAATCGTGTTCTTTCTGTTTGGGTTGATCCTTCAGCTTTGCGTAGAGTTGAAACAACACTCTGCATTCTCTATCGCAGAACTCTGAAAAGTTTTTCGGACTATTCCCTGCTGCTAAGTTCCATTACCGTACGCAGCAATACTCCAAATACCATCCACTACACCTCAGAGGCTGGCTATCAACTACAGTAAATTTCTACTGTAATTTATGCCACGTACTACAAAACTACGTAACATTTTTACTATATTGAAAAAAAACATCCTGCCAGTTCAAATAGAAACATTATATTAGTTACACTGTTTAAAATAAATAGACAATTCGAAGTAACTGGTACCTTCCCAAACTAATACCCGGTAATGTAAATCTGAAAAACAACCACAGTGGTTTTAATTGAATATTTTACTAATATTAAATCATTTCACATGTATATTCGTCCGTTCGCAATCGCCTTTCCCTATACCTTATTCCCCGTCCACTCCTACGCATATCACTTAACGTTTTTAGCTACAAGGCGTTAGGCGACACGCCACCGTATAATTTGACACCGGTCATTTGCAATTCAATACAAATCGTATAATGTTCACTCCTCTTATAGTTAAATAACGCGACTGTGCAATTGTACTATCTGATGGTATTAAATGTAGTTCAGGCGCCACGCAAACGCTGTTTGTTGTTAACACGCGAAACTGAATAGCTGAAATTAGTAGCAACTATCAATTGTTAATTAGATTAACAAGTACTTGAAGCAATTATGATGTTTATTGTAATTGTGTGAAAGTGCATACTTGAATAAATTTTCTGACGTCTACATTTTATGTACTATGTTTATGTATCTACTTTAATGACTGACTATACCTACAGAGAGTTCTATAGTAGTAGAGAATGAAATTTGTGCTAGATATGGCGATAGGTTCGCTCTCTACCACACCATAGGACGGAAGACATACGGAAAGTGCATGCACCTGTTATACCTCTGCCTACCTATTTAGAGATAAAAGGTGTGATAGTGTGTCTTCCCTAAAAATGTTCAAAAAGTTTCCGCTAGGCAATTCCACACACATAGCCTATAACTCTAAAAATTCCATCACAAGTCACAGCTGACCTCGCCAGACGATGACTTGCGGTCACAATGAACGTTACTACATTACTAATACTTCACTCTCACACAAAGCCCAGCCTTATAAGGGTCAGTATTCACCGGTTATCTTGGGGTCATCTCGAAGTTTTCCATGAACAGCTATGATATATTTTAGATAATCAACCTTAAAAATAAGGAGGGATAATTTTTTTTAAATACTTACAAGCCATTGTCTGGATCTTGATAATATTACGGTGAATTTTCTGAGCACAAACACACATATCATCACGCATTTATTGCTGAAGGGGTATGCAGAGGCGCACCCATCACCCACTTTTCGCCTAGTTTGTTCCGTCCCATAATGTCATAAGGGGCGAGTATATCGCCATATAGGCACAAATTCTAAAATCCGGACTGATACTGAGCAGTGAAGAATGAAGAAGATATTCAATTATATATTATTTATAAGGCGCAAATTGTAATAGCATATCTGTGCCCGTACCTTTTGAACCGTTTCAAAAAAAAAGAAGGTCCTCAATACGACGTGTATTTTTCCTTAATATTTAAAAGGATATACTTCTACGTTGGTCTCATAGAAATATTTAAAAAATCATAATGATTTCTTATGTTTACGCGACTTTTAGACATTGAAAATTTTTAAAAATCATTTTAGTAGTTTGATTTTAAACCGTTTAGACTGGAATAGAAATATCCTTCAAGTAATCGACATCACGAATTTGGCTATCCTGTGACATTTTAGTGGTGTTTTTTATTCAACTAACTAGCCAGATTATCATTAAACGCAATATATTTTGCAGGTATAACCTCAGTTTACAAACACTTACTAGTTTATAACAACCACCTATGACAATTATACCTTACTTCGTAAAATCAATTAGCATAACCGTCACTTATCATGAATCCATAAGAAATTATATGGATACGTGACAAATAGCCTGAAACGACAGTTTGCCTGCAACACCGGTTAATGTTGCGTATAATTGATTCGATTACGGCAGTGCGGTGCATCGATGTTAGGCCACACGCACGGACGGACGTCATTATTCAATTATGTATGTTAATGCGAAATTGATGCGCCGGACGTTACGTCAAATTGCTTAGTTTACTGTGTTCTGCTACATGGGAATATTGAGGATGGCATAGATTTGGTGTGAATATGCCGGCTCGACTGGGGTGATACCGTTGTTATGTAGAAAACTGCCGTAAAGTGGCAATTTTGGTATGGCATTTTGATCAGAAAAGAGTTAAAAACTCACGCAAACCTTTTTTTAAGTATATTTAAATGTATGATATTCTTGCTCGCAGATGCGTTTGAGTAAAAGTCCGATCTCAGAATAAAAACTTGCTTATATCAGTTTAGGTTACCACGTTCAAATGAACCAAACCAGCTTATAATATACTTTTGTGCTACTAGTGATGGTTTACAATTGACCTTTGTAGTTGTTAACGTCCCTATACTTCAGATTCAAATACCTTAAATAGATCATGATGTCTCTTGCTTTGCTATGGAGGGCTGTGGACAAATAACATCTTTAACTCCACCCTATCTTTCTATTTAATTAATTTCGTTGCGGGATAAAGATGGATTACTGTTCCTTAGACTCGTTGAGGTTCACCGCTTCGTGCCATAAAGTGCATGCCACTCTGACCTTGCTTCCAGGAGTTGTAGTTGTGGTAGTGAGACGTGAGACCGTCCATAAACAGTAGAAACATCATCCAAAACCTTGAATCACAAAGTATTGTTGGTATACCACTGACGCCTGCCATCATGAGACGTGAGATGTTAGGTTTTATTATGTCCAGTAGATACACTGGCTACAATGTCCATCAAACCGGAACATAACAGTGACTACATACTGCTGCTTGGCGGCAGAAACAGACATTGCGGTGGTACCTACCCACACTCTCACATATAAGAGACCTACCACCAGTAAAATACAATTTACCACGCTATACAACGTCCGCGGAGCACTGACTACATACATTAACAATGAAATAAAACCAAAACGTTAGTAATCGGCGCACACGCAACGCGACGATAGCATCGGGCCTCGAACCCGCGACCGCTAATTAGCAGCCTGGGGCATACACTGCTACCTGCGCATGCGCTTTGTCCAACTCGCAATATTCTTAAAGGAAATTAATTTTAGACTTTGTAATATCTAGATTAAACATCTGATTTATAGTTTAATTTGTAATATTGCATAAATATTGTATGGGGAAGCAGTGACGAAGGTCCATAAAACCCGATTCCTACCAGCTTGCCTTTTGTAATATACGCAAGCAAACTATTAAAATAATTGATATTATTAATAAATATTTAATATTTATAGCACATAAGTAAGCTAAAATATAATTATAATTAGTGTATCTAATTTTGTGTCGGCTTCCCTTTCAGAAAACTTCACCCTTCGCCACTGGTGTGAAGGTATATTTTGCATTGGCATACCGGCTAACATTGATTACGCGAAAAACCTGTCATAATGCTTATTTTGACGAAGCAAGTTCTAGAGTGGGTTTAAACATCTAGTAGCACCAGAAGGGGATGCAATATCTTCCATTCAAAATTATTTTATTTATAAAAAAAATCGCAAGCTATGCTTAGTTAAAACACAAATATACTTGATCAGCTTGAAGTCAAAATTCGGCAATATTGCCTCTTCAGTAGTTTTAATCTAGGAAGCGGTGATGTTTGTAACAGATATTTTAAGCAATTTTTAACCACCTCTCAATGGTAAAACTGAGGCAAGTTTAAGAATTTTTTTAGGGTATAAGTTGAAGAAAAGTTTAGACTGTATATGTGGACTCAGTAAGAGTCCTCACTTTTCAGTCATTTTGTGTGGCAGTTTAAAATGATTTTCTGATCGGTATGGATCGTGGATGCAACATCAATTAACAGTCCAATCTTGATAGAAAATTGTTTTGGCTTCTTTAGAATATAGCCAAATTTGCCTTTAGTGAAATCAACAACTTTTGCAATTAAAGCTGTTATGTTACTTATCAACTTTCACTTGCTACGAGTACCAATAAAAACAAATCCTTGGTTATCGTAACCAGCGCGGGATTAGAACATGTCAAAATAATAATCAATAGCGGGGCAATTTAAATATTATCATAACGGCACATTGCTCCGCCGCGGACCTCGAATTAAAACTAAATTAATTTTACAAGTGGTAAAAAAAATAGAGTAGGTTCACCATGTTATATTTGCAGATGTTCAGGACTTTCCGGAGCTACATTTATGTCTCTGGTTTTAAACTTTGTAAAGCATTTAGTATTTTTTTTTGTCGTCAAATATATCGTTATATTCTAAAACGTTCGCGAAATGAATGTGTAGTGTAAAGAGAGAAAATCAGAGTTTGGAAAGCAATCTGGCCGAGACAATTATTTTGGCCGGTATAAAATCGAGAAATATAGAACCAGAATAGTATTTTTATCAATATACATACTACATCATTACAGGCAATAATTTACATGCGAAGATTACTCCCTCTTTGTCATTATGCCACCCAGTTGTTTATGCATACCTTCTTACATAATCTGTCCCATATTTTCCTATAATCTCCCTGATTCTTGGCCACCGTTCGGCAGTTATTATTGGTATAATTCGGTGTGCCGTACGGCACGCCACCGTGCGGTGACAGCCATGCGCAATCGGTGATGGATGAGTGAACTGCGCTATACACTTACACCGGTGTAATTGTATAAGAACAGCGCCATCTAGTATTAAGAAGTTATAACAGATATATAATTAATATTTCTTTTTATAATTATATATTTTATTCTCTAAAACATTCCATTTTGAGTTTCTTATTCTATTACTAATATAATTGTGGAAGTTAGTGAAAATGTTTATAAGTTTCTTAGAAATAAACGCAGAAACAACAACAGGGGTAAAAAGTACCTGTATGTCCTGGAGTAATAAATAGTTTAATTTTTATTCTGGTTATTTACTCCTATTGGAAATAATGGATTATAAAATCCGATTTTTTTATTTGATGGCGCTGGCATCGTACAATGTTTAAGGGACTTTAGTAGGGGGAAAAACTCCTAATAGTAGTATCTTATATATCAGGGCTTTTACTTATAACGGAAAAGGCTTTTCACGGGAGAGGAACCGTGAACTACGGCTAGTTATTAAACTTGTAACATGTTTTGAAACAAAACTCCACACGACTGTTAATATCGAATGCTGACAGATCCAAAACGTTTGGAGATGCCGAACAATAACATCGTAGTTATGACGGTGGGAATTCTACTTCACGCCCAATTTGTTTGGTGGTAGGATGTCAAAACAGATTTGAAAAGTTCACTAGTGGTCGGCTAGCTTAGTCATTTTAACATTTCAAATTGAAACAACACATACGGCTTTATTACGTAATAGCTTTTGCTCGTGGCTTCATAATAATTCCGGGATAAAATTCCCGGTTTATATTTTCGCGGGATAAAATGTAGCCTATAGCACTCAGGAGTAAAGTTTATAAGTCCCGCTTTTTATTTTCCCGGGATATAAAGTAGCCTATAGTACTCACACCCCCTATCACATCATGGGACGGAACACACTTGGCGAAAAGTGCGTGCCCTTGTTGCGCCTCTGCATACCCTTCGAGGATAAATGCGTGATGTGTTGTTTGTGTGTATAGCACTCAAAAGTATTGTTGCTCCTATTAGTGAAAAAAAAAACGATTTAGAAGTTCTTGCGATTATCACCTTCAAACAAACAAACTCATCAGCTTTATAAAAACAATCATAATCGGTTTAGTAATTCCTGAGTTCTTTTGTTCAAACAAATAAACTCATCGTCTATATTAGTATAGATTACAGACCAACACTTCAATCGCATTTATCTGTAGATATAAAAATACCCTATAATTACGATACACTATAATTTTAATATTTGCTCAACAACAGTGATATTATGTATGTAAATGCTCTTATTATTAAAGTATTTGTATCTAGCGTGTTTTTTTTTCAAACGAGAAGCAAATACACCTAGCGGTCACACCTAAGGCGTCGCGCAGACTCTATTATGGAACTGAGAGTTTCTTCAGCAAGTTTAGCTGCATGGTGCCTTTCTTTTATTAAAATACTAGTTTTTGCCTGCGAATCTGCCGGCGTGAACTAGATTTTCCGGGAAAAATACAGTACTCGGGAATAATGTAGCTTCCTATTACTAAAAAAATTGTTAAATATCGGTTTAGTAGTTCATGTGATTAGAGCGTTTAAATAAACTCTTCAGCTTTATATATTAGTTTAGATTCGTGAGCATTAGAAACTACGAAAAAATTTCATTCCCCAATACTGATTCGAATGAAACAATGATTCGGTCCAAGAAGGACCCGCGACCACTACCCTAGACATTTGACCTATCTATGCACAAAGCAAGAAACAAGGCCAACCCGTCACACAACGCCGCTACACATACAGTTAAAAGCATTCCCTCTGGCAGTAGCATTGCCTCAGTCAAACCTAAACGTAAAACAATTTATACCAAACATCGCATGATACACAAAACATGACACAGACCAAATTCCAACCACCGAAATCAAGAACCAGTTTGCGAGGCCCAATTTTCCCTCGCTCGGGGTCCAAGACCCTAGAATTATGTGCCATTATATCATATCTATGGAGATTTATGTCCATCTGTTATGGTAGACGAAATTAAGGTAATATCCGTTCCCATTGTGATATTTTATAATTTAACGCAACTCGTATGGATTGTAGAGTTTTGAAAATTTACATTACGATTGACCGCTTAGAATCTTTCCTATTAACATGCAATAGAAGGAAGTGGATAACAAATATTTCCAACTCCTCCCGATCTTTCTATTTGATTAATTTTGTAGCGGGATAATGACAAATTAGTTTTCCCTGAGACTTGCCGAGCTTCACTGCTCGGTGTCATAAAATGCGTGCCACTGCTGATCCTGGCTTACAGGAGTTGTAGTGGTGGGTGTTGACGTTGGCTTTAACCCTACACGTTTTAAATACAAATTAAACTACATCAAAACAAGAAATGTATACTTTCACGTTCAATGAAATGGCAATCCATTTTCAACTTAATTTGTATACAGCGATGAAAGCGCAGTGAGAGCAAGTGCTCAGAACACGCAAATTCTTACTCGTGTTGTCGCCGCGCCGCGTCGGGATTCCAGCGTAAATACACGCAATTAGATGCACAGTGAGGCGTTTAGTTGGACACAAAATTGCTTAAATTAAAACTAACAGATCACGCATAATGATTTCTTATGTTTACGCGAATGTTAGATATTAAAATAAAACTATCTTTTGAATTTTATCGCGGTTTTTAAGGTTCCGTACCTCAAAAGGAAAAAACGGAAACCTCACAGAATTACTTTGTTGTCCGTCCGACCGTTCATCCGCCTGTTAAGACCCTTTTTCTAAGGAACGCGTGGAGTTTTTAAGCTGAAATTTATATCAAATACTCAAGTCTACTGTCCCTTGGAGTTATGAAAAAATCAAACTTCTAAGCCAACGCAATCAAAAGATATAGCCGTTTATGTCGCAAATTTTCGCAACTCGCAAGGGAATCAAATCCTACAGGGTACTTCCCGTGAACTTAGAATCTTGAAATTTGCTACGAAGCAACGTCTTATAGTATAGATAAAGAAAAAATTGGGAAAAGCGTAAATTTTAGTTACATCATATAATAAAAATATTTTTAATAATTTTAAAGTTACTAGCCCTTTCCTCATGAACGCGCAGAGGTATCAAATTGTCATAAATTGTCACACGTGTCATAAAATAAATATGTACTTTGTGACAGTATCTTTGTCATATAAGCTTTATAACATAGTATATTACAGTTCTGATGTTAAAAACATGATTATTATCAAGGAAGATTAAGAGGCGATTATAAATACTAAAATAAAGCCATTCCTACGAACTAACGGGCTCCGTCATTTTTTAAAACGATAGTATAAAAATAATGTATTAATCAACCAGTTGTGTTGATGTAATTTGCGATAACTCTGTAGAGCGTAGACTAACAAAGTGCAATTAAGTTTGATGTTGGTTGTATTTTTATTTTAATAATACCTTTATTCTATGTGTTCACTGTCGTATAATTTCAGAGGTGAAAGAGAAAATGATTTCAAAATTGTGTATTGCCTTTTGTTCCTGACGTATAAATAAGTGGAAAGGTTACAATGTAAAAAACAAGAATATTTTTCATCGAATATTTTTTTATTTAGAATTGGTAATATTAAGATCTATAAAAAATTTAAAATGTAGCGTTGACATCGATTTTTTATTGGTGTATGATAAAAGTCAACAAAATATATTAAAAACAAATCCATTTTTTTTGTTCAACAACATCACGTTTTCAACAACATACTTCTATGACTAAATTTTAAATCTTAGAAGATAATTGGTTAATGTGCTAATTAAGGTATTTTTAGGGTAAAGGCCTCTTCTCAAGGATAGTTGGTTGATTGACATTAATAAAAATTATACGTAGCATTTATCCATCATCAACTCCTCCTCCCTATCTTAACCATTAGTATTGTTTACTAATGAATACTATAATTAAACTTTTCCATAAAGTCCTAATTTGTCCATCACTCCCTTATTTTACCCCACTGTGCAGTTACGACAATCGGTAGAAAGTGGAGAGCACCCGCATCCAGCGCTATGTGGTAACTTAAGTGTCCTGTTCCTCACGTACGGGCACCATAACATGTTTTATATCGAAATAATAACTCAAAGTTACAAATTAAAATATCTACCTAAATTTGATTTGTACATGTCTACAAAATGTAGTTAGATATATTAACTTTGACTTTTCGGACAACCAACAGCTCAATCCGCCCCAGTCATAGTCCCACAGATAGAGATCAACATTTTGAGTAAATGTAGAGAAAAATGTTAACGCAACAATGATCATTGTGTTAAGTTTATTCATATATATAAAGCAAAAAGGAATCGCAGCCGGTAGGATTCGAACCTACGCTCCCAGAGGGAATCTGATTTCGAGTCAGACGCCTTAACCACTCGGCCACGACTGCTGTTGGACTATATGACGAAATTTGGGACCTGGGTCTGATAAATAGGTATTTTATACGTAAAAGGATATGGAATAAAATACTTTGTATTATATTGTATAAAGGCTATATACAAAAAACATGGGAGCTTGTTTCAATGATTCGTGTTTGCGGCAGTCGGAATATTATAATATCCAGTACAAATACACTCACGCCTTTTACCTCCAAAGGGGTAGACAGAGACGCAACTAGTGCATCCCCTTTTCACGTACGTCTTCCGTCCCATGATGAGATAGGGGGCGAGCTTATCGCGTTATCGGACACAGATTCGAAAGTACGGTCTAATACTGCGTAAAATACCCAATATCACTTTTGCTCTAGTCGGGAATCAAACCCGAGACCTCAGCACTGCAGTATATAGAAGGATACGTGGTTTTTCATATTAAAATTCTTTGGTTTTTTAAGAATGGTCAAGTTAATCTGTAGACATTTCGTTTATCTAAAGTACAGTAATGGCATCCTGTTGTAGGAAAAACCAAATTATCTGACAATAGTGTACAGAGGCGAAGTTAGAGCTATATTATAGTTATTTTGTTAGAGGCTAATTGTAGTTTAGAGGTATACCTAGATAATCAAATTTTTACCATCTTGTTAAAAAAAAATTGCTATAATGGTTTAGGTATCTTGTATAGGAGAAAAAAGAGTATAGTAAAATATATTATTTATTTAATATGAGGAACATAAACAACTATAAGAAGATATTGCAAAAAAATCAACAGCTTGACTATATGTTAATTTCTTATTCTACACTCTTATAAATATATTTTTTTTAATTTGATACAGGGTCTACTGTCTTTTCTGGGGACTAGGAGTCCTGTAAATCCACGGGGCCCTGGTCTTCAGCCACAAAAGCCGTTATGAAGATCCGTGGTTGGTTATGTGTGCCAAAAACTATGATCGCTCAAGTTTAGAGACTTTCCCGCCCTCACACCCACCACTACAACTCCTGTAAGCCAGGATCAGCAGTGGCACGCATTTTATGACACCGAGCAGTGGAGCTCGGCGAGTCTCAGGGTAAACTAATATGTCATTATCCCGCAACGAAATTAATCAAATAGAAAGATAGGGAGGAGTTGGAAATATTAATTGTCCACTTCCCTCCAGAGCAATGCGGGTGACAAAATCATGATGTAAGGAGGCGATTTAACCTCAAGGATAGGGACGTTTACAACTAGATAAGCTAGTTATAAAGCACCACGGATAAAATTAAATGAAAGGGAAGGGTCTCAAGTTTGTCGAACACTATTCTCAAAATAGTTGAGCAAATTCAATAATTTCAAATCGTTTTACATATTAACTTCACTAACTTCCGTGACCATGAAGGCTGCAAAGTCTTCGAAACGTCGGGAGAAAATAAAATACGAACACCGCGATAAAATCCGAAAATTAGTTTAATTTCAATATTAACTTCATTTTAAATATTATTTATCTAAAACAAAGTTAACTTTTTAAGGTTTATTTTACTCAAGAAAAAACGATTGTTCATACGGATACAAAAGATTTGAAGCGATTTGAAATTTTGAATTTGTCAGCAACTTTTGTGGTGGACTGTACCAACCCTCAATTTCTTTGCCTGGCGTTTGATATTCTCTATCCCATAATTGTTCAAAACAAGGTAAATTTCCAAATATAATACACGTTGTAATGATAAAATTATCATACACATTACCTTTGACCATTGTGATGTTAATTTCACAGAGAAATAAAATAGAATTTCCCTGCAGTTATATCGGAACGAACGCACAATAAATTCAAATCCAATACTATTTGCATACTAAGCCGGGCTGTTAACTTTTACGACGGTATCGCTCCGTAGCGGGTAATAGCGGAACTAAAACGAGTAAAACTCTTATTGCTGATCACAGATGGCGCTGTTTCGATTAAATGCAATCCCTTGGCGCAAATTAAAACGTATTGTTGCGGGCAGGGAAGGGTTACTTGGCGTCATTTATTAATGTTTTTATTGCAGATAACGATAATAGGCAATTATGACGGTGTTCCCCGTATAACGTTATGTTTAATGTGACATTATTAATCCGGAACAGGTTTGAGAATGGGGCTATAGGCATAATAAACAATTTCCTGTGCGTTATAATTATTGTCTATCCAATATCATATTATATGAACAAAAACGTTACACTCAACCACTCCTATAATTATTTATAAAAATAAAAACGCGAGCATAATTTCGATTACTCAAGTACCTTATTTTTAAAATATAAAACATACGTCTATTTATAAGTTAATATTTTTGACTGCGACTTTGACCGCCTAAAAACGATTTATGGTGATAAAAATCCCGTTATGCATTTAAGTAGGATATGAAGAATGCCTATGTTCTATTTCAGAGTGTAAATGCATATCTGTTCAACCATTTAGGCGTGAGACTGTGAAACGTTTGCATTTATAAGATTCAAATATTTTTTATAACAATAGTCACTCACCCTTTTTGTATTAGAGATAAGTAAGTATAAAATATCAGAAACTTAAATTTCATAACAACCTAACCCAATGTTATGAGATACAATAAAACAATAAGGAAAATGTATGCAATTATTATTTGCAACCATATTTTTTCCTCGACAAATATATTCCTTTAATATTACATGCGTGTAATTGAGGATATTTAACTAGGCGAGTGAGTGACTGCCTGGATCATATCGCTGGTTCACTATCAAGGTCCTGTGTTATATGATGACAAATTGAATTTTATCACATGACTAATTGTTACAGTGAAAATTTCCAATAATCCCGAGAGATAAATAACGGACAAACCATGAATGTCTTTTCACTAACAAATACGAAACTTATATATTTATACACTAGGCACATTATTTGTCACCTAATTATGATCCAGTTACACTAAAACGTGTTTGCAACATAGAAAATAATTAAAAAGCCTTCTCCTGTTCACAATGAATGTCCCAGGAAGTAAATTTTTAATTATGTAGGATAATAACACACCGGACTGAAGTTGTTTACGAAGTATGAAGGTAATTATTATTTAATCTATGATAGTAAGTATTTACGGAGAATAATAATCACTTCAAGTAGGTACAATAGATTAGTTTACCTGCATTATGATATAAAGATACTTCTATTATTATATTTCACCAGCAAATTATTTTTTGTTTGGACTCTCTTTTTTTATTTCTTTTTTCTTTGAATGACGAGACTCGACGATAATCTGTATGTCTACTGGACTACTTTATTTTAATTCCTCCAAAAATGTAAAGTGATTATACCCAAGTACTTAAACTAGTACGCAAGCGAATCCAAGAGCAAAAGCTACCAAACTCACTTCGGCAATATATGTTTTCATGACCTACATAGAATGAAACAATTGCGACAAAATTGAGCATATTAAAAGCAATTAGGCCAGCAGAACGTGGAGATATTCACGTGGTTATTATTTTCTGTAGCCACGCCTATAGTGAATACAAAATAAAACTCGATAAAGGTTAATTTAGTTTTAGAAAATATTATTCTAAACACAACTAATAGTATGGCACGACAAAATTTGGATTTGAAATTGTCTCACATCCTGTCATCATAGACAAATAACTACGAAGCATGTAATCTTACTAATATCATTAATGGTAAGGTTTGTGAATGTGTTTAGATAGATGGAGATTTGTTAAAAGTAAACGAAGAACGGATAGTTGAAGATTCGTTAGAACGCAGAGCAGCGACAGCTTAGTTATGGAACAGACTGCCGAGGCGAATGTCTGCAGTTTTAAAACCCAAGGGGACACTTCTCTGACTTTTCTAAAGCTATTCTTTGTGAATTATCGCTTGCTAAAACGGTGAAGGAAAACATCGTGAGGAAACCTGCAAACCTGAGAAGTTCTCTACAAAAACATTGAGGGTGTATGAAATCTACCAATCCATACTATAGGAGGCCCGTGCCCAGTAGTGAGACAGTATATAATACAGGGCTGATATTATATATTATTATTACAGAAACCGCTGAACATATTCGTATGTCTAGCATAATCTCACAAGTTACAAGTAAACCGTATCTTGATGTAACAAGAATTACTTCGAAAATTGTGCTGCCTCTTTTATTTTGAACCTTCACATCGTAGGATCTGTGAGAAATATCTAATACAATAATATTATTATAATGCCGTGCGTGTTTTGAATGCTTGTAGATTAGTCGATTATTGTGAGTCGCCTAATGCTGTTATTAGTGATGACGTATGCTTAATCTTTTTCAAATGTAGACAGTGTATACTAATCTTTATATTTATGTATAATTTTTATTAGGCACCGACTCCAAAATTGGTAACGCGTATATAGGCAATATTAAATTATTTTTTAGTTTTTCACTAAAAAATAATGGTATTATGATGCGCCCTAATGCCGCTACTTCTACTCTAAGATCATAGTTGCAGCGGCAACATCAAGCTTTCAGTCAGAAATACACACACTCACCATATTCGCGTTAAACTACAAAATGAAAAAAACATAAAACTAAAGGATTTTTGGTGAAAATATTCGTTTTTAACGGATGATTTTTAGCACAATCTCAGCATAGGTGAAGACGACTATGAGGTTTCATTTAATAACGCGATGTCAAAATGACCCTGTAGATGAATACAGACCTAACCTATGTCACTTGACATAGTTTTTCATTTATAAACCAGATCGATAAATACGCATTTAAATGGCATAGTTTTTAACGGCATTGCGTTGCGTCTACAATATTAATCAAGTAATGGAAACCGGACAGGTGTTTGTATCGATTTAAACGTGTTAGGAAATTAAGAAATTTCTAGTATAACATCGACGATAAGCTTACGGCATATCACGCCTTAACCACGAAGAGGTAGGCAGAGGCGGAACCAGAAAATTTCAGTTTTTGTAGTCGTTGTATGTCATAGAAAGCCAAATGCCATATTGGGCATTTTTAATCTCAGGTGGTTGTTGTTCTTCGAATCGAAAAAGTGACGGGGAATTGAAATCTGGACGTCATGGTTCACGGCTCGAAAGCATTGACTCTAGACCAGTGGGGCTATGTGTAACTGCAGCTCCGAAAAAAAGAAGTACAACATTGTCTTAGTTCCTCTAACGGTGTTATTAAAAATAGTAAACAGAAAATATTGTAAGATTTCTTTCTCAGGGAATGAATTTTTAAAACTATTGAGTAATTTTTTAAAATAAATATAAAAAATGGGCTATGAGTGATGAGATAATACTGATATAAAAAATAATTTCACTTAACTCGACCCGGGATTCGAACCTGGGGCTGTAGAGGCAGTAGGACATTTGCTGACTATTTGAAAATTTTCAACTCCCTTTGGTAAATCAAGATACAGTCTCGAGCAAATTGTGCTTAAAATATTGACATGGAAACCGACCTAGGAACCTATATACTATGAATATTATGTTAATAAAATTCGCGAGAACAATTAGTCATTTAAAAAACGACAGGAAATTAAAGACGGAAAAGGCAAAATTAGGTTCATTAATTACTCAATTGCAAACAACTTCCATCGTTAAAAATAAATAAGCGAACACAGTCTCTAACAGTTATTAAACAGAACACTGTAAACATACATGTTCTACTAAAGAAAAAATCTCCTGGAACTCCAAACAACACGTAATAAACTTTAAACAACATCATTGTAAACAATAAATTCTTTGTACATGAGCGCCATCCTCCATTATTCCTTGAGAAACTAAGGTAGACAGACGTATAGTTTATAGTTTTTTAGAAAAATTATGTTCAGAAAAGAATATTAATACAAAAAATAGTAATTTTAAAAATGATGCAGACAAGAGTCTAATTTGTTTTAACAAAATAGTCAACAATAAATATTGACGGAAACGAATAAGAAAATCACAACTAAATGATAAGCAGAACCAACTTGATAAAGGCAAAGTGAGTGAAGTGATAACAAATAATACAATAGAATCCTTGAAATAATTGCATTCAACTGTTGATTCAAAGAATATAAGTTAAAGAAATATAAATGGAAGAAATAATGCAATGACATCGAACGTAACCGATGATTTATGCAAAATATGTGACGGCAGAATCGAATGTGCTCCTACAGCTATACTCCTAATATCTCTAGTACACACTTTGTATGGACATTTGCCTCCAGAACCTGATTATTTTGGGACGAAACACATTAACTCAGACATGAAGGCGATATCTCGTGAAGATATAGATATGGTGAAGTTCAGGCAGTTTATGTACTTCGATAAAATTCCTGATAATGATAAACGTGAAGATGGAAATTTTCCCATATACGATTTTATTATCATCGGTGGAGGCACAGCGGGCTGTATTTTGGCTAGCAGATTGTCGGAGAATAGGAAATGGAAGGTAATATATTCTCATAGAAAATGTCTCAAAACAATCTCCAGTACTTTTTATGTAGTGTATCGGACCTCGCAGTCAACACCGGGGGAATCCTGCGAATGAGATACTGAAATCTCCCGGCTTAGCGACTGCAGGGTCCTGGAAGAAATTTGGGAGGGAATAGCTGGGAAAAAAGTGCGCGAGAAGGATAGGAAAAACTCGTAGATGGAAGGAAGGGAGAAAGCCAGTAAATATTTGCGAGCCCTTATAAACATCAATGGTATTTGCAAACAAGAGGTATACTGTTATTGCATATTGCTGTTTCCAGAAGTATTTATGTAGTAATATATTCATAACCTTTTTTGTCATAACAAGATCACCTTGTCAATGACGGCAGTTTAGTATAACACAATAATTTCTATAGAAAACGATTCGCTGACATATTGTCAGCCACACTATGTATAATTAGATTCCTTTGTCTGTTGGCACACATCTCAATTGAGGAAAAATAGAATTACAATACGAAAATAGTTTTACAATGACCTAACTTCAGCTAGGTGCTATTTTATTATTCAAAAGTGTTATGAAACAGCTGTAGTACGATTGTACAATTGAAGTCAATTGATTTGTAATAATAGTTTGTGGTTGAAACGTCACTAATAAACTCGTGTGTTAGATACTTTTGTAATTCCTAATATTGTGCCGAGTCACGCGTTTCGTCAAATTATATATATATAAATTGTTCGTATCTGAACATATTTGTTAGGATTATGCCTTTTCTATTCAACACACACACACTCTTAGTATCCCCGAATGGGTATGCTTAGGTAGGATAAAGTTTTTATATATTATATTTTTGATGGGTCATTTTAACATAAAAATCACTCATATTTCGTTGGCATTATATCCTTGAAAGATTCACAAACACTCAAGCCTTTTTTTCCGGACGGTGTAGACAGAATAATAACTGTCAATACCCGTCCCATGATGTGACAGGGGGCGAGCCTAGCGCTATATCGGGCACAAATTGCAGACTCCAGACAAATACTTAGTAGATAACTCAATATCACTTTGCCCGACCCGAGGATCGAACCTAGGACCTCAGCTTCACCGTCACTTTGCCGTGCTCTTATAAAAAAAGACATAAGATGTTAAGTCTCGTAATACGCAGTAAGACACTTCTACGTGTGTATAAAATTTTTAATTTTCAATGACTAATGATATTTGTTAAAGGTTTTACTGATAGAGGCAGGGCCCGAAGAACCAAAAATGGCCCTCATACCAGGACTGACGAGTGAGTTCAAAGGTTCCACTTTGGATTGGCAATACGCCATGAGACCTAAAAAGGGGTGAGTTTTTGGCTAAATACTTTTTGGGAGATCCATTGATAGCCTTAAATGAGAAAAATGTTGAACATTTTTCATTTGTTTGAAATGGTTTCTGATCATACATAAATTTTAATATACGTAGTACACGTATACATAATGATTTTTAATAGACTTTCAACGGATCTTCAAATCTAATGCTCCTAATCATTCATCGTACAGAGGTATCACGTTTTAGATTCTGCCAGAATCGCGTAGAAAGAGGTTGTGAAGTCGTGCAAGGAAGAGTGCTCGGAGGAACTTCAACTATCAACGATATGGCCTACATGAGAGGGAGCCCTGCTGATTACGATGAATGGGCTTTGAACGGCAATGAAGGATGGAGTTACAGCCAAATACTACCCTACTTCAAATATTCTGAAGGAAATTACGATAAAGATATATCAAAGAATAAGTTATTCCATTCTACCCAAGGGCCGTTGGATGTTGGAAGGTATCCATATGTAGATGACAATGTCGACGTACTTCTGAGTGCTTTCAATGAATTAGGCTACAATTACACCGATATCAATGGCAGAAATCAGCTCGGCTTCATGCGGATACAAACCATGTCCTACTACGGTGAGAGAGTCAGCTCCTACACTGCGTTCATTGATCCTGTCAAAAAGCTAAGGCCAAATTTGGACATCGTTAATGAAGCCCTTGTTACTAAAATAGTACTCAAGAACGTCGGAGATACAGTACAAGCTATAGGTGTTGAATATATCAAAAATGGTACAAAAGTAAGGGTGAAAACTAAAAAAGAAATCATATTGAGTGCTGGTGCTATAAATTCTCCTAAATTGTTAATGCAGTCTGGTCTAGGACCTAAGGAGTATTTGGAATATGTGGGTGTGAGAGTATTTTATGATTTACCAGTTGGAAGCAATTTTCACGATCACCTATCAGTATGTTTGCCAGTAATTAAATTAACTAAAACGGCAACAGTATCTAAGTTTCCAGAGAAGATGAAAGATATAACTGATTATTATACCAGAGGAGTAGGACCTTTATCAGCAAATTTTCAAGTAGTAGCGTATATCGAATCTAGTATGTCAGAAGTTTTGGGAACCCCTGATATAGAGGTCAGATTTAAAGGCCACGGTTCTAACATGTATTACGATAGGATAGACATGTGCATTTCCTTGCTGACTCCAGGAAGTAGAGGACATATTGTCCTGAATGCAACGGACCCCGTGTTTGGCAAACCATTGATATACCCAAATTATTTGAAAGATACTACTGATGAAAGAAAAATATTGGAAGGTATTCGCGAAGTAATAAGATTATTCGATACTGAAGTGTTTAAAACAGCAGAATTTGAATTTGATCCCCACCCAATTTTGAACAATGAATGTAAATACCACGAAAGTGTGTCAGAAGATTTTTGGTCATGTATAATCAGACATTTTTCCTCGCCACTACACAATTATGTCGGTACATGTAAAATGGGAACAGCGAAAGATCCTGAATCAGTGGTCGATAACCATTTAAGAGTGTATGGAGTAGCAAATTTGAGAGTTGTTGATGCGTCCATAATCCCAAAAATTACAAGAGGGTCCACAGCTGCACCAGTCATAATGATCGCTGAAAAGGCTAGTGATTTAATTAAAAACGCTTGGTATTAAGAATATATTTTATTTATCTAAATCCTATAATTGTCATCTATTATAGTAATGACCTTTGTTTTCCTTCCAATCTTTTAGAATCATTTTTGCACCTTTTTCTGCAATCATCATCGTCGCAGCAAAGATACCTCCACGCACATGAGTAGGCATGACTGAAGCGTCCATTATTCGAAGACCTTCAATACCGTGAACCTTTAACTGATAGTCGACTACAGATTCTTTACTATTTTCCCCCATCCTACACGTTCCTACAGGACGCCCCATAGCCTTAGTGTAGTGTCGTGTAATGCAGTTCCATTGATCTCTATTAGTCAGTCTATCACAGGGGAATAAATCTAACGGTGCAAACTTGACTTCTGCTTTTTTCATTTCTTTTGTGTCAAGAAGCTGCAAAGCTATGTCCACACTATCTACTATAGTATCCAGATCCTCAGTTTCCTTAAGAAGATTAGCTTGAATTACTGGTCTACCGTATTTTGGGTTTCTTTTATTGAGCATGACCTTTCCTCTGCTTTTAGGTTTCAGAAGAACTGGGTAAATATTTACCAAGTTATAATAAGGTAGCGGGAGGTTGGATTCTTCCGCTGCATGGACACTAACGTTTGTTAGCATAAACTTATCACTTCTAATAAAGTTTCCTTCTAAAGCCAGTTCTACGTCTGGTGCGTTCGTATTTTCGTATAACTGTATGAATGTAGACACTTGATTAATACCTCTAGAAGCTAACGGACCGCTTCTATTTTGAAACCAAGTTTTAAAGTCATTAATGACTTGATTCTCAGTGACTGGCGCAACATCATTAAGGACAAATGCTAGTCCCCCTGTAGAGACTTGGTCCTGGTAGTTTTGTCCTACAGGAAGATCAAATAGCGCAGTAATATTATGTTTTTTTAAGTCGGCAGTAGGTCCTATTCCGGATAAATGTAACAATCGAACGTTATTTATAGCTCCACCTGTTAATATAACTTCTCGTTTGACATACGCAGGTTTTTCCTTTCCTTTCTCTATTTCATACAGCACTGCATCTACGTTCTTTTCTTGCTTATCAATAACAATTTTGGTAACTGTTGCTTCTTTCATCACAGTCAAATTTTTACGATGTCTAACAGGTTTCAAAAATGCTGAATTAGCACTCAGTCTTGTGTTATTTGAGACTGTGAATTGATTAAAAACTATAGCTTCGGGTACATTGGTGTTGATGTCCAAATTTCGGAAACCCATTTCGGCGAAAGCATTTGAAAATACTTCAATGTAACGGTCGACGTATTTGAACTTTTGTACGCGCATTTCTCCACCTCGAGAATGGTAGAAAGAGTTCATGAGTATGTCGTAGTCACCTACAAATTTAAAATAGTTTATGCACCTGTACATTTGTTCAATAACAAAATTAAAATCAATTAGAGTTACAGAAAAAGTAGAATAAATGCCGATATAGTAAAAATTTGGAAATCTTTTTTGTAATTCTGTCATATCAATCATCAGATTGAAACATAGAATTTTCTAGTAATTTTTAAATCGTTTTGATATCTACATGTAAGTATAATAGTTTGCTAATATATCAAATGACCATACCAATCCCGACATAGCAACCAGAGTTATTTTTTTGGAAGAGGTAAAGGTTAATTACATTTCACGAGCTATGTTTAAAGTTCTGTGTTGGGATGAGGCTATTGCCACATCAGGTCACAATTTCATACTCTTTACTCATGAGTAGAAAAACTTATATAACTTTAGCCGGGAATTGAATCCGAAACTTCAGCTATCATTCGTACCGCGGACGCAATACAACGCCGTCGAAACCATTTGTCAAATTGGTGCTAAATAATATCAATAATTATGAGCATATAACAAATATGCTGCACAGACTTGCCATTTGTGGTAATGCGGGCTATTGTATGAAGCAGAATAGGAATAATATATTCGTGGAACGACAATTTAAGGTGCATATTTGCTCGATTAAGTGCAAAATACTTGAGTAACCATTACACGTTCAATTGAACAGTTCACTCCGAGACCTTGAAATTACATCAGACTAGAGGCTTTAGTACAGGAGGCCCGAGCCCAGCATTGGGACAGTATATAATACATGATAATACCATAGTAGTTTTCCCAAATCTCTAAATACATAAAAGGTTCGCACCACTCACCATACAAGCGTATTCATACCATTCATACCATTCACTCAAGCGTAGCGTAGAACGACCTCCGCCCCGCTGGTCCGACGACATTCACAGGATTGCCGGTGGACGCTGGATGAGGAGAGCGGAGGACAGAGCAACGTAGAGCGCTCTAGGGGAGGCCTATGTTCAGCAGAGGACAGTCGTAGGCTGATGACACCAGATGAGATGAGATGAGACTCACCATTATCCTCAGAAGTCTTAAAATACTCCAATAAGTTCTCAAACTTCCAGTCCAAAGAGCCCAAGGCACCGGTGCTATGCCATCCATCATAATCTGCCTTCGACCCTCGAGTATACTTCATGTCGTTCACCACGCTAGACCCTCCGAGGACCTTACCAGTCCTGACCTCACAACTGCCCCCAGGTCGTGAGAGGCAGGAATAACCGTTCCTCTCAGTCCTGAAGTTCCAGAGAATGGGACGATAGTCCATGGTTGGGACAGCCGGTATGTCATAGTCTATGTTCTCCTCGTCTCCAGATTCTAGGACCAGGACCTGGGGGGATTCAGGTGAGAAATTAATAATTCTCGTACAATATCCGAGTATAAAATTGGTAATCAGTATATAGGTAATGTTAAAGTTTTAAGTGGTTATTGAAGGCGGTATAACATTTGTTAAAAATGTTTTATTTTTTCCTTTTTTGTGTTAATAAAAATCATTATACGTTGACGACATCATTTTAAGAGTTTTCTGATGTATCTCCAAGTTAAGGGTCCAAAAACAATGAAACTTATATGGGAACACACGGGAAGCACTAGCTTTCAAATAAAATAGAATCATTGAAATAGGTTCAGAATCCATTTTAATAAAGTATTACTTCACATAGTTGCACTGATTCGATGATAATTTCCCTTTTAAAAGGCCACACCTACATATCACCTCAGATATTTTTCCAAATCTATGTATTACATATTTTGCCTTACATAATATTTGTTTTTTATTCACGACTAATTGACCCCACTGCACCTGATGGTAATTGGAGTTGGGTCCAATAGAATGTCGACTGACGAGATATGATTACCCCTCGGTAGCCGACATAATTATGCCGGCCTGTTGGAACCGGATAAACACAGGCCGATCCCACAACGCGACACTTACGTGGGCCACTATGGCGGGTTTTAACACCTCGTGTACGGTGGTCGCTATCCGGGCGGATATACTAGATATCCTACCATTAGCATCCAACATATATCCCTCATCCATATATCCAGCATCTATTTCATAGACAGTGGTAACGAATCCAATCGAGCATGACGTGGAAGATTCATTTGCCAATGTTCTGAGAGGCATATAGACAATTATATCGCGACCTCACTATTAGCACTATAAAAAACACGATGAAATACGTAAAATAGTTTCGTTTCTAGGTCTAATATTCGCATACACCTAAGGAATCATTATTTTTTATATTAGTAAAAATATTATAAGCCAATAATCTACGGTTCCTTCTTTATCTTTAGAAATTGAACATTTCACAAAAAAAAAACATATAGTCGAATTGAGAACCTCTCCCTTTTTTGAGGTCAGTTAAAAAGACACAAAATCATGTGATATTTATATTTCAATTTGCACATCAAGTATATCATCAAACCTTATAATACTGAGCGATATCTCTACCACTTAAAACTTAAGTAACCCCACTGCTTTACCTTCCAATCCGCGACAGCAGACAGTCTATTAGCCAACACGCATCCTGCAGTGCCCCCTCCAACAATGATGAAGTCAAACACACTGTTCCTTAGATCCCGTTCATCAGCCTTGGTCCTGGTGGCCTTGGAGAACAGATCAGCTTCGGTTGACCAGGTCAATGACAAGAGAAGAACTGCTGTGTGAAACAGTCTGAAGATTGAGAGCAATTATTTTAAATTCTTATCTGATATACTCTTCTATCGAAAAGGTACCAATTACCAGTACTTTATTAAGTCTCTAAAACCTTTTTTGAATTGACGAACGTGAATTCTGTAGTAAGCAATTATCGGAGAAGGATCAATGAATGTATACATATATTATTACAAAGTGGTAGATAGATTTCCGTACATCTGAGGCATTTACAGTACGTGTAAAAACAAATAACTAGCTGCCTTATTAATAAACATTATACGTCTCTAATTCAGTGTTTTGTCTTGCTCTCTCGAGTGACATTGAACGTCAGAAGAAGCGAGACAAAATATTGTAGAGTTATAGATATATACAGGGATTATTAGCAAGACCCTTAGTATCCTAGGTTTGGCGAATATTTGGCGGAACGTGGCGCCGATAATTTTTTTACTGTCAAACTATTATCGACATTGACTTCATTGAAATAATATTCAAAATCAAACAACTCACCAATAAATGGCATTACAGTGTTGTATTATATGCGCTGGCTCTTATATAATACTCCAAGTCTTTCACATGACTCGTAAATTTGTATGTGTGTGTGCGGGACACTTTTTTTACTTATTTTTTTGGGTATGGCCTCTATACATAGTAAGAAATAATCCCCCTTTCCGCTATTTGTCTGTTATCGATTTTCTCAAAATCTACTGAACGGATTTTTATGAAATTTGGTATAGAAACAGTTTAAAAACCTGGGAAGGTTATAAGCTACTTTCTATCACTTTATATCCTTCACACGGGCGAAGCCGCGAGCAAAAGCTAGATTCTATATACATTTTGATTAATCATTGAACATGATTGATCCTCTCCGATTTAAACTTAACGATTTGATTCGAGTATAAACCTAAGACCTCGTAGGTTCTTCTACAATTCACGCAAAACATGAATGGATTTCGATATAACACATGCTATACAAACGTAAAATGTCTTTGAAGCTCTATTAATCATTTATAATTGGTCATGTAACGTTCAACTACTGCCTGATTGATGGACAGTTGATACTTACTGTTGGCAACACATGTTAAATGTAATTTAGACGCAGTGTTGCCAGTTTTTGTGGAAATTAGTAGCTTAATTGTATTTAATTATCATGTTGATCAATTAGTGTATCGTTTTGTAATGTTATTTTGTTAATATGTGAGAGTCTAATGATTTAACTTGTAAATAAGGTGAAGTTGCTCAAGCTATAGTCAGTTTCATAATTCATTGTACTTGATATAATTTTGTTGGCAGTTGACGTCTAAGAGGTATTAGGCACCGCACAGACGTTGTTTCTGGGCGCCTGATTTGGCAGCCGACTTTTAGGACGTTTTTCTTTTATCTAATAGACCTATTTTCGAGTACAATTTAGATTAACGATAATATATTAGTGATAATATATGTTACTACGTGAAAGCTTATGAAGATATTTGGTAATTGTACACATACATTCGCGTCTTTTATCGCCAAAGGGGTAGGCAGAGGCGCGACTTTTGCACCCACTTTCCGCGAGCCTGTCGCCATATCGATCACATATACTAGACTCTGGACTCATATTAAGTAGAAAAAACCAATATCACTTTGCCCGGGGATCGAAGCCGAGACTTCAGCACTGCTGTAGTACCGTAATACCATTACACCACTAAGGCAATTCAGGCAGTTCATTATGCATAACAGACTGTAGTATGCTCTCTATTTCACTGAGTTTATAATTTCCAGAGTTTCGAAGAAGAGATCTTTTCTAGCAATAAGTCCATCCATTATAAGCGACATAGTTTGTAAATAAGCTAAGATTTGCGTGAAAATATCCTATATTAACATAATATAGGTTACTTCTTGGCCAAAAATAGTGCATTGTAGGAAGTTTTTTCCACTTTCGTTCGTGAAGATGCTGGTATGTTAACTACTGACCTCTAGACCTACCCAATATGACTTATTTGTGATGATTACAGTAATAAATCTGGTGACCCACCAAGCCGCATATCTAGCGAGATAATATCATCAAATTTCTAATTATGTAACTTGAATCTGGTACAATTTGCATAGATAATGATAAGAGATATGCATTTCTCTGTGTAAAGAGAAGTCGTCTGTTCCCTGAAACTTCCCTGCAGCATTTATACTTGACAAAAAATCAATAAAAATAGCGGCGATAGCCTAGTTCGGTGTGGAATGGACCGCCGAAACGAATGTCTAAAGGTTCAAATCCAAAGGACACACCCTTTTGACTTTTACAAAATTATGTGTATACCTGCATACTTGAGAAGTTCTCTATAGGAATTTTGAAGGCGTGTGAACTGTGAAAGCTACCAATCCGCACTAGGCCAGCGTGGTGTACTAAAGCCTAATCCCTCTCAATAGTAGAGGAGGCCTGTTCTCAGCAGCAGGTCAGTATATATACAGGACTGATATTAAAAAATCAATTGGGAATATTTCACAACTCAAAACTACACTATCATTGAACAATTTATCAAAAAAAACACTTCTATCCTATAAAAAAACTTTCCGAGAAGAAAATGTTTAAAAATTACCTTAAAAATTCCATATTTCCACTTGACCAACAAATCACAAAGCAACCGTTTATCAAGACGCTACTGATACGATTGGCTAATGAGGAACGCACGGTCGGCTGCATGCCTGTATTGCAAAGCCGGAAGATGTGAAATAACCGGGTGAGGGAAGCGGCAGGATGCCCTGCAGGAAGGGAAATTCTCACAGGAAGCCACCTTGACTGACTACCAAGGGCTTGTGCTACTTTCTAGAAGCCGGCTTGATTGACGCGCTTTTTTTGATGCAGAGATAGTAGGCCGATGGCCTGCAGATTAAAAAATTAAGGTATATCTCACTTATCGAAGGTTGTTTGAATTATCGTTTGCTTCATCCTTAAAGGCAAACATTGTCAACAAACCTGCATACCCAAGAGTTATACATAAGAAATTAGAAGGTATGTGAAGTTCGACTGAACTA
This sequence comes from Manduca sexta, assembly GCF_014839805.1. NCBI lineage: Eukaryota > Metazoa > Arthropoda > Insecta > Lepidoptera > Sphingidae > Manduca > Manduca sexta. The sequence goes on from NC_051130.1 coordinate 2,049,890, forward strand.
GAATAGCATGGTGGACTAATGCCTAAATCCTTTCAGTACTAGAGGAGGCACGAGGGAGCAGTTGATCAGTATGTCTTGTTTAAATTACATTAATCTGGTTTTATTATTATAAAGGAATGCCAGGAGAATGTGTTAATAAGGATCGACCGCATTAAAAGTATGACAAATCTACATTTTAGAGTGTAGGTCAAGAAATCAGCCGGAACAAACGAAGTATATCTAGATCTAAAGCAATTCACATTCTCTACTTACCCCTATAGGATATAGGCATGATAATATTATATTTTTAAAAAGTTGAAGAGCTGATTATGTAATACTGGCTTTTAAATATTTATAAACACTAATAAAATAACCGGAATATGCTTGTTAAACTAGATTTCACGTTGCTTATATTTTAATTTATGCTTAACGTTTCTACATCATCGCCTCGATGTGTTAGTGTTGTAAATACGAAAATATTATAAATCGATAGTTGGCACATCACTACGGTCAGGGTCAGTTAGTGATAAATAAACTTCCAGCCGCTTTTCTGCCGATGTGAGAATATATTTTATATCTGCCCGGATAGCGACCACCGTACACAAGGTGTTAAAACCCGCCATAGTGCCCACGTAAGTGTTTCGTGTTCCGAGATATGCCTGTGTACATACAGTTCCAATAGGCCAGCAAAATTGTGTTACTGCTGAGGGGTAATCGTCTTTCGTCAGTCGACATTGTATTGGACCCCACTCTACTTACCATCAGGTGCAGTGGGGTCACATTTCCGTACACGTATAAAAAAAATAAGGTATGTCTTAATATAATTGTATAAGTGACGTATAAACAAACATATCAATCGTTGAGTTTCTAAGTTCGACTCTTAAATCGGTTTTATCAAAATTTGACTGATTTTAACCACGCAAAAATACTGGTGTTGTACCGTATAACGTCTACATGTTTGTCTGGAACACAGATTCCCAAAGTGGTCCAGATGGACACCCAGGGGTCCACCGGAGATTTGACGAGGGTCCACGTTAGCGTGACCAGAAAATGGAGATCCACAATTAGTAAGCGGGGGTCCACGAAAATTTATCTGGTTTGATAGTAAAGTACTAAAATTTTGGCTTGACTTCACCTATTAATTTACGCAAATAATACTGATAGGGGTCGTAAGAGGGACGGTGACCTCAAAATAACCCAATAATAATAATAAACGTAATGCACATTCTCTGCAAAACCTAAAAAAAAGGTCCCCCGGAACCAGTAAAATCGTGAAATCTATGAGAAAAAATGTTTGGGAACATCTGGCATCTCAGCCCCCAAAACGAATAGACAGATTTTGATGCGTTTGTATTTTCGGTCAGTTGAATACAGATGGGTAATCCACTGGGCTCAAACCCGATGCTTAAATATAAATCCGATAAACATTCGTAAACACAAGAATACTTTATGTATGTTTACGCGTGTGTCGGGATTTCACGCAAGCGCCGAATTTATCCTCTTGCATTAATGGCGATTTGGATTTTCCACGTGATGTATTTATAGCGACATGGTGGTATTTGTACAGAGTCTTTTATAAACAAAAAAAAACTTTCATCTTATGGAACCGTCAAGCCGGGAGGTAACAGAATCTCGTTCGCAGGGCCTCTTGGTGTTGACCACGGGTGTGCATTTAAATTATGTTTAGCAGATTGAGTCAAATTCTGTATACATTTTATAAAATAATATTTCATTTCTAGTAATTTTTCTGTCGTTAAGTATCACTTTTTGTTTTCCTTTATCATTTTTACTTAGTTATATCACTCGTACTTGTATAAATTTATTGGGAAACACTAGTTTTGGGATAACCCATCATGTTAAGAAACCTCATTTGTAGCATTAAAGTATTATGATTGTAACTTGTTTTGTGTGTAAAAATAAAAATAAAGTAAGGACCCCTATGATCCGGTGATCTAGCATTCGTGCTGAACCCTGTGGCGCCGAAATGGAGGGTGTCTTATAAAAAAAAAAAAAATATCTTTTGCCTGCAACTCCGCTAGCGTGGAAAAGTTGTTTTGAAAAAATACCTTAATTGAACTGATACCAAATACTTGAAATAAATTCAAGGGTTACGAGCGTCTAACGCGTTTATTCGAAAATCCGATGTTTGTTTAAGACGACCCTCGTCAGGCTATCAAAAGTGAGTCAGGTTCAAATCAAAGTATATATTATATTTAAGTAAAGATCTTATACAATCCTTACCTACCTACCTGTACTTTTTCATCCCTGCATCACCCTAGGGTAGACTGGGAGACAATGCCTATGGCATTAAATCCGCCTGTATACATTTCTATATTAAATGCAATAAATAATTAAAAAAAACTATCAAACGGAATACGTCACTCTCTTAATAAAATAATGATCTATTCCAAAATTGTTTATTTTTGGAAATCGTTAAAAAGTCATTTCTGTTTGCCGCCTTTTTTTTAAATTGCTATAAAATTGAACTTGTTAAAGATAAGTCAAAAATGTAACCTATAGCATGAAAAAGAAAAGGGAAAATAAAAAAGGTCACAAACAGAAATGAGTTTTTTGATTGCCACAAATTTTCAATTTTGGCATAGGTCATTATTTTATTAAGAAAGCCTCGTGTTGCGCACACTTTCTTGATACTGACCTGTCATGTGAAAAGTAAGACGTTTATAAATAGGTATGAACAAAAAGACAACGTATTTGTCATTAAATGTTATGTATGCAAACGTCCAATACATAGGAGCCGCCAAAATTACTTTCAGAGAAGTGCATCTGCATAAGTATTTATATTTTTTTATTATCCAATATCAGATTTGGATCATTCTCAACAAGTCTAAAACAATTAATATTTACCCGCAATAGTTAGTCATATATTTTTAAGTTACACTTATACTTCCTTGTTTCAATTTTTTTTTAACTATGCATAGTACTCAATAGTCTTAATTTATCTTAGTCCGCACTTTAAGTAATTAACTAGTATAAGGGCGCAATGTTTAGGAATACAGTCTAGTTTTATGCTTGTATATTTTATAATTAGCTTTAATATTGATTGTAATCTGTTTTGAGTCTTAATTTTAATAAAATAAAATAAGTCGGTACTACACTCAGAACAATGACAAGCATAGAAGTAACACTATGACATTTGAGTGTACTCTATCTTAGACAGCAAGAAATTTAATTGTGTTGCGATCCTTTCTGACATCTTATCGATATCGATAGATGCGTTATCTATCGGCTATGGTAAATTCACAGACCTGCTAAAATAAACACTTTTCGGTCAGTCAACTACAAACCGCTGCAAATTGCTGCTATTTTAGATAAAGGCTAAAAAAGATATCAAAACCCTGATTTGGTATTCAAGTACCAGAAGAAGTCTGGGTATATAAAAGCACTCGTTAAGAAGCTGTTAAATTACATAAACAATGGAACTACCGGCTTTCTTCGAACTAAATTTTGTCCAATTTTCATTTGCTATTTACAGCAGTTTTCATGCCTTCCGAAATGTTATTCACACAAAAATGGTTTAGCATTTAGATTATTAAATTAAGCAAATGTTAGAAATTTCGGAAGGAATGGAAACCGCTGTAAGTAACAAACAAGAAATCGGCAAGAATTTCGTCTAGGAGAAAGCCAGCACTCCTTCTGTTCTTTTCTGACTTTCTTAGGGATTAAAAGATACCCAAGAGGTGTGATTTGACAGAAGCTACTAAAATGGGACAGTAAAATTAAAACACAGCGGTATCATTCATGTCACATATGTTTGATAACTTATTTCAATGTTAATAAAACTTTGCCGAAATGCTTAGAGCAAACACGGTGCTGTTTTTCCAATGCCAATTGGGATCCATTTTTTCCTCATAACATCATCTTTGGGGAATCTGCAATGAAACACATTGTATGAAACACACTATGAAAATCAGATAGTTTCCTCGAACCCAGCCTTCGCGCACGGTTTCCAAATGGCTTTTACCACTACACCACCGTATATTGTAAGTAAAAGGCAATTTATGCAAAATAGTAAACTACAATATACTAACATCTATGTTATCGACAGAATATGCAGCACAACACTATTGAACTCGACTACGTAAATTGGTAAAAATGAAAAATACTTAATAATTACTGTATCGAATGGCCAACAGCAGATTATAATATGACTACAGCATAATAAAGTATAATTAATAACACTTTTTGCACTTATGTAGAGGGTTTAAGCAAATATATTGGGTTTTTGTTTACTCACCGATGGAAGCGGATGATTTCAGTTTCATTTTCTTTAGGAGAAGAATGAGATTTACATCCCACAATAACGCAGGCCATTGCTTGTTCGTAGGGCTATATTTTATTTAAACAGCACTGTGTATTTATTAAAATTAACAACAAAAATATTACAAAACATGTAGCCACTTTTGAAAAGCACGCGCTGAAGTATAACGTAACTAAATTGTCTGGGCGCGTTTGTGACATTGTTTTGAGGTTGGCAAGTGGGCACATTTGGCATTTTATTTGCTTTTTAATTCGGTATCATAAAGAGGACCAAAGGTAACCATTTGGTTATTTTAAAGTGTACGCAAGCCGACCTTAGCAACATAATATTTGTCTCGATCTTTTCAACGGTTTTGGCCTATTTGAAAAAATAGGATAAGTATATGAGGGTAATTTAGATTCCTTCTATGCTTGTTCTTATTCTGAGGTACTACATAATATCATAAAATTTATAATTTTTTTCAAATAAAAATCGCGCGGGTATTTGCATATGCTAAACCATAATAAAACCTCTATGGTCGATAGTACCTATTGTCATTCAGTTATTTTTATTGTGATTTGTTCCGGACAGGGGGGTGCACCCCCTTTTCCCCCCTCCCGGAGCCCATGTGCAATGACTATTTCAGGCCTTCAGAGTGTATTGTTATGGTATACCTCTTAATTATATAAACATTGACTGATTGAACAATTAATGTTTCTATGAAGTATAATTCTATTGACTCGGTATACACAACAGCTGACTATATTGTTAATCTAGATTTAAATTAGACTATCTTATCTTGACTGTTTATCTCATGTCTAAGTATTTCAAGGTCATTTTTGAATAGGTCTTAAATAAAGTTATTTTTCGAATTTTATCGCGGTTTTTTATATTATAATTTTCTTCTAACGTTTCGAAGACTGCAGACTTCATGGTTACGCGTCGTCCGAAAAGTCAGTTACAATATCTACCTACATTTTATAATTATACATTTTTATTTTATACTATTGACGGTCCAATCTACACAAAATGAGCTCAGAGTGTCTTGAAGTATGCAAGTCGGTCTTTTGGATTCAATTTAATTCATGTTAAAATTGTTTAAACCCAACCTGTCAAATTTATATCGGTTACAATTCTAAATACTAGGCTCAAGGTAGAAGGCAATATCATCTCGATGAATGAACTCGAGACTCCATCAAGATCGAATAGCCAAACGAATACGCCATCGAGTGGCAAAAACATTAGATTTAGCATTAAAATGTTTACGCGATATCCCGTATAACGTTTTAAACCAATGCTGTTATCGATGCCAATCGTTATCAATGGACTGTTTACTTGATAACAAGTTTAAATATGCACTTATCAGTGCCTCATCCTGTATCGTGCCGTATTTATGACTCATTTATGTACCAACGTCTACTTCGCCGTCAAGCTATTTTGTGCCCATTTAAATGATTTTGTAGTCTGTGTAATTATTAGAATAAGATATGAAATCCAATGTTTTGAGTTGACCAGTAAAATGTTATATTTCTTTGTTACTCTACATCTAAACCATTACACCGATTTGATGGAAATTTGGTATGTAGAATGAATTTGACTGCTTCGGTGGCGTAGTTGTACTGCATGCGTGGTATATGGCGACAGGTTCGCCCTCTATCACATCATGGGATGGAACACACTTGATGAAAAGTAGGTAGCAGTGGCGAAGAGTAACATTTGTTAAAAGGTAAGCCGATGTAAAAGAAATGCCGTAGTAATGATATCGAGGCCAATTTAACAGAAATCAAAAACTAAAACAAACTTAAATAATCTTAAAAGGGAAGCCGGTAGGAATCGGGTTGTATGGACGTTTCGCCACTGGTAGGTAGCCTGGTAGCGCCTCTGCAAACCCCTTCGAAGATAAATGCGTGATGTAAGTGTGTTTGTGTGTGGTATCGAGTAAGGTTACACTCCTAGTAAAGAGTTACGCTATTTTTCAAACAGCTATCTGTTGACAATATTTTTTTTACGTTTTTTTTATTTAAGTCAATCACCCAAAAGGTCGGACTGTACATAGTAAATTAATTACCTCATGTCTAATGCTAAGTGGTCACCACTTGTTGTAAAAAAGGTGTGTGTCAAATTTCCATAAGTAATGACTTCTACAAGGGTGCGGCCAGGGCGTCTCGTCATATTTTTTTTTTGTCAGTTTGGATTGGTTTCCAAAATGATTTAATAGATTTTGAAGAAGTTTTTCCTGACATGGAGAAAAGATTCAGAGTAATCTTGTTTGAAATATTAATAACATTATTAGATCTTTTACATTTAGGAAACCTCGAGCAAAATTTGATAATTTACTCACACTTAAGAACATATTTTATTAAGTCAAATATAAGGTTGGAATTTCGTGCATTACTAGTCACGCTGTAAATACTGGCCGTTGAAACTTCAGTGGCAAGTATGTGTCATGGATAGTATAAACTTTACTCATAGTACAATAAATAAACAAACACCACGTCAAAAGAGATTAAAATTATGATTACATTTCAACGTTATGAATTAATATTGGATAAACACGTAAGGTGGGTGTCTGGATTACTCCCGAACTTCGTAAAGATAACACAAAACCAAAAGGGAAAATAATTGAATTAAAGATAGATGATTTACAATTTATTTTGGTCCCACTTCATTTGAGCATATATCACAAGACATAACGAACATGGAAACAACACTATGCTCTCCCTTATACGAATTTACACGAACCTTGAAGCGTAAATGCAAAAAACATATTCACATTTTGACGGCTATAGACGTCCAATAAGCATATGCGTTCATAAATATTACATTAAAATTGGACGCAAAATAACCACCGTTAGTTACATTCTCATTAGACATATAAAAATATTGACTGTTTAGTTATACGTTTTCCTTACAGGTAAATACATTTTCGATGTATCATAAGCACAACACAATACAGTATCACACTTTACGTTCTCTCATTGCGTGCAAATGCTTGCAGAGTCCGCATAAATTAAAAGTCTCCTCGGCCGACCTGATCCTCGGCTCCCGAACACATCCCTTCAACTTATTACGGATACAGCCCCTCGTCGTCTCAATGATGTAATTCTTCTCACCAAAAGACTCTGCGGAGAGCCGTCGATCCTCCAAAGACAAGACAGCATCGTACTCCTTCAAAGGCAGGAACCCTCTGTTATTTGTGATGTAACACTTCCCACAGGCTGGATCGAAGACCTCGGCGCCTTCCGCGTCAGTGAACGGCGCTGTTTTTGGCGCCACGAGGTACATCAGCACGTATTTATCTCCCACACGGATGTCTTCGTTGATGAATGACACAGTCACCTCTGGTGCGATCGCGAACGAGATGACGAAGTACACTGTCAAGTAGAACAGCAATAAGGCGGCGATACGCAGGAGTTTTGACAGTTGTCGCCGGTACCACAACATTGCTGCACGCACGTGGGCATGTTCGCGTGTCGACCGCCCGCCGCCGCTGCGCTCTCGCCCGCGTCTGAACGACAGAGAGAGCAAGCGGTCGATACCCACCGACTGGCCACTTGCCCTGCCACACTATTTCTGCGAAATACAACTTTATCGTTCGGTAATAGGGCGGTTATTGCCTCACAGAACGCTCCTACAGCACGTTACGTCGACTACTCGCACGACAAGTTTGTGATTCATTTTTTTTAAGCGGTTATTCCGGTTATGAACTTTAACATTTAAGTGGTAAAGTTGGATGTCGGTTGCTATGCGAGCGCACGCTTGCGCGTACGTCTGATGACGTGTTCCGAATAAACTTCGCAAGAATTCACTTTTGAAGGAGCAAAAAAGTTTGACTTTAGGTGCCCTCTCGTGAGGATGGGATTGGCGCCAGTTTTAATACACTCGGTCGTTTAAAATTTTGATTTTTTGTACAAAAATAGGGAAAAAATATTTACGATATGCTTATACAAAAATTTTAATACCTACAAGTATAAATACTGCAAAAATATTGAAAACATTACTGTAATTTATAATTTCTTTGACGCATTTCCTATAACAATGTTTCGACCTTCACCATTGTATTGAACCGTAAATTCCGGTATTCCGGTGTGCATAGAACAATAGTAAACATGGCGTGAGGCGTCCTTTGGCGTCGGAGCGTCGACCCGCGAAAGGCAGTGGCTGCATTGTTTCAATTTTTTCACAATAAATACCGGATTTCCGATATTATGTCATTACGTTTACTACAAATATGTGTACGTAATATTTTATCGTAAAGAGACCTTGGCATTACTATAGAATTGAGGTAACTAATTTCATTATACGGTTGAAACATTCAACTTAGGTGCTCAATGATTTTTTATGTTATACAATGATACTATACTAAAAGTGAACCTTATAGCTTGTATAATTTATACCATACTAGTTGACCCAACAGACGTTGTCCCGTCTTAAGTATGAATTTGCAGCGCGCATTCTGTCAATCGCTGACAGTTATTTCAAACAATTGACAGTTAATAAATTTAATATTTTCGTTAAGTTTTCTCAAATTTTCTAATTTTCCACGCAATTTTTTTGAATGTTTTCTTTCATAAGAACCTTCTCCTGACAATAACAAACACAACAAAAAAATGTGAAATCGGTCCAGCCGTTCACGCGTGATGGCATGACCAAGGGAAACAGGGATTCATTTTTATATATATAGATAGATTATAATCCTTACATATTAGAAAACAACGTCCCCTGCCACGTCTGTCTATCTGCTCGCAATAAAAACAACACTACCGACTGACTGAATATAGTTTAAGACCCTGGGAAGGACATAGGCTACTTTTATCCTGGGAAAATATATAGCGGGACTTTTATCACGGAAAAACTCTTTCATGAGGGCAAATCCGCTTGCAAAAGCTAATTATTGATTAAAATAACCTAAAACGCATAAAATATTGAAATTCTGGTTCGATGTACTATGCCTTAATGTTTTTGTACACGAAGATGTCGTCAAATTGTTTCCTAGTAACTTTATTAGGAAACCGATGATTGCAAAAGTTCCTGCAACGCGAACCGTATATTGTTAAGGATCTGTACGATTTTTTAATAATGATTTCTTATGTTTACGCAAATGTTAGACATTGAAATAAAACTATTTGCAGATTTTATCACGGTTATATTATTATTTTCTCCTGACGTTTCGAAAACTGCAGCCTTCATGATCACGGGGCGGATTGAGATGTTGGTCATCCGCAAGTGAAAGTTACAATATCTACCTACATTTTACTATTAAGTATAACTTTAATTTTTATTTTTCAGTTGTTGACGATCCGATCTCCGCAGAATGAGCTCACAGTATGTTGAAATATTTTTTAATGTTTATAAATTCGTATGCCAATATAAATATTTATAAGTATCGTGGAAGAAATATAAATATTGTATCGGACGGCTTGTTAGATATTGAAAGTAAACAACATGGGATCCAGATGCACGATATTTTCAATAATATTTCAGAAATTAAACAATGATATATCAAATACTATTGATTTAATTCGAGAATAGTAATGTCAATAATATACTTTATATTTAGATTTTAATCATTATGATAAATCTCTTTGAGAGACAACGAACCTTCCCTTCTGCCGTAATGGACAATTTATTTATTTTATTTCGAAACATCATTAGGTAATACACAGTACGTATCTTTAATGAAATATTAGGGTATAGATATCATTGTGATTACCTCTTCAAGGTATTTACAGCTTACTTCATGAAATAATTAGGTACTTTATTAGTAACGTATTTCTAATATTTTTGAATTTAATTAACAATTCAATAAGGAAGTCATTTATTGAGATCTTGACAAAATTACTAATATTCTCATCTTTTTGAAATTTAACAAACTAAATCTAATTTCTAAAACGGCCCGGGTGAAAAAATTTCTTGAAAATATTTTTGGTGATAAGTCAACTAAGTTTGACCTCCTCCTTAATTTTACTAACAAAAATAATGCAAAATCTATTTCCTTAGACCTAGTAAAATGGAATGTGTTTGACCCCTTGATCCCCTAAATCATATCTTATCATGTAAGAGGGTTGGACCTCGGAAATGAAACTGACCAGTGTTGGACCATAAAGTTTATCTTGTATCGGATGATTTAGTGTCTGATTAGTTAGTTTTGGGTTTTGACTTTGATATGGGTTATATTCCGCCTCCTTGAGGGGAAGACAGAATTTTACGCCTAAATAGGGTACCGGACTCATTTTTGTTCTTTACTATTATCAAATATTTACAAAATATAAATTATAACACAGAAGAAATTATTAAAATCCGGTAAAAAACCAACAAGTTATAAGTGTTTGAATTTCGATGGAAGAGGTAATTAACAAGAAACAGAAATGAGACGAGATACCCACAGGTGACGTCATCGGGAATTACGACGCGTGCGAAAGAAATAGATGAAGCGATATCCCCACATCGCGCCCAATTCTGCACATTGCAATATTTTAAATATGAATTACTCGCTCATTTCTTAATCAATTTTTATGCAGTTTTCGCAGGAGTGCTTCTTTTTCGTATTATTAACCATTACATATAGAATAATGTACCAAATCAAGCATAGGCCGGTCCCCTATTGTCTCAATATTTGATACGACGCGATGAAATTAAATCTATATCAGTGGCGAAGGGTGAAGTTTTCGAAAGGTAATCTGGTACAAGATATAGGTACTGCTACGGTCCGCAAATCCTACTAGTAATGTAAGATTTAACATAAAGTAGCTTTTGCTGGCTTCGGCGTGAAGGAGTTTTGCGGGATAAACGTCTCGCTATATATTTTTCCGGGATAGAAAGTACTCTATAACCTTCCCAGGGTCTTAAACTATCTCCATACCAAATTCCATAAACATCCGGTTAGTAGATTTTGAGAAAATCGATAACATTTTCTTTCTATGATGACAGACAGAAAAGGGAAAGCCGGCAGTTATCTGGCTATATAGACACTTCGCTACTGATCTATATTGATCACAGAATTACGCTGTCAAATAGGTACGTTTATTGAATCAAGAATTAAAAAATCATTGAATCCCCGACGCGGCGAACAAGATTTTACAATCTTTCTACAATCCTTTCTACAATCAATAATGATAGAAATCAAAAATATGTACAGGAATGTATTCTAGTAGATAATAGACTAAGACCCACTACGTAGTAGATCTGTCGTTCCGTACACTCATTGTGTTCGACTAAACTGTACTGCAATCTGTACATCTTTAGTACGATTTAACATTGACAGCGTGTGGTTATGTACGGAGTGGCGCTCATAATATAAGAACTCGAGTCTTAGTGTAAACCTAGATTTGATTAAAAAATATTAGTCCAATAAGTAAAATTATTTGTTGTTCAAGTGAATAAATAGGTTGTTATAACAGTGACGTTTTGGTTGCCATTTTAGTTCAGATTTTGAACAAATAGCTTATACGAGTATGGACGTTCGTGTCTATAGAATATACGTCAATGCTTAGGCCCGTATCCACAAACGTTTCTTACTCAATACAGAGCCATGCTGTGATAAATATGTTTCACAGTGCTTCCGGCATGACGACTTCGCAGTGCGTAGGCATAGGGGCACTGTGATTGACTATCGAGATACAACTTTACTTCAGTTGGCTGTCAGATAAACAGTCAAAGAAAACTAGGAAGTTACCGACATGCGTTCAGGCGCTCTATGCGTCTTCGTAATATTGTTTGTGAATATAGGAGTTAGGAAATAAGATGTCATTTCCCTACAAATTTACTTTTTCTATAAACCTTAATTTTAGAAGCCATCTTGTCTAGGGCTCCTGGAATCGAATATAGGACTCACCGCGTTACAATGTATTTTTGTTTTATACAAACACGGTAAAGTGACCCCACTGTATCTAATGGTAAGTGGAGTGGCCAATAGAATGTCGACTGACGAGAGATGACTAACCATTGACAGTCGACACAATTATACCGGCCTGTTGGAACCGGATATACACAGGCTGATCCCGGAACGCAACACACTTACGTTGGCCTCTATGACGGGTTTTAACACATTGTGGCGGATATAAAATATATTCTACCACCAGTAAAATATATGCTGTCATTTTTGACTAGATAATGAGGCGATATTACCACACACCTAACCACATGGGCTTAAATAACCTTGAGTGATTCGATGTGTGGACAAAGAAAAAACAAGTTTTAAAATACATGACTATATTTAATTGTCCTTGATATAATTCGGAATAAGTTCAATGACTGCCTCTGTGGCGTCGTTGTATTACAATACGACTGCGGTGCTGAGGTCTCGTGTTCGATCCTCAGGTCGGGCAGTGATATTGGGTTTTTCTAATCAGTATCAGCTAGGACTTTGTGCCCAAAATGGAGATAGGCTCGCCCCCTATCATATATCATCTCGTCAGCCTACGGCTGTCCACTGCTGAAAATAGGCGTCCCCTGCAGCGCGCCACGTTACTCGGTCCTCCGCTCACCTCATCCATCGCCCCCTATAACATTATGGAATGGAATACACATGGAAGAAAATTGGGAGCACCGCTTACGTCTCTGTCTACCCTATCGGGGATAAAATGCGTGAGTATGTGTCTGTAAGTTCTAGAACGCGTTCCCTCCTTCCTATACCTTGGGGTCCTTCAAGTGGAGCATGAAGAAGCTATTACGCAGGCTGGCATGACTGTGCCGACCTTCCAGAGACGCTTCTATCTTAGGTCAGTCAGCACTTTTTATGAGCTTCACTTCGCTTAACATCAGGAACAGTGAAGTCATTTTGCCAAGTAAGGATAAAAAATAAATACAATTTAGTTGTCTTAGATATAATTCAGAGATGTTATTAGATTGTCAACTGATTGTTTTACATGTGGTTATGGGTTTTTAATGGTAATGATTCTATTTACACGTGGCTATTTTTAAATTGTCACCTTAGCTGTGTTTTATATGTTGTTATGTGTTATTAATAGTTATGAATATTTTTACATGTGATTGAAAGTTTTTAATAGTTAGGACGTCATTTAAACCGACCATACAAATTGAGCAAATTAAAATTTGGGTGACCTATTAACAAAAGGCTTTATTGTTATTTTATTATTATAAACAGTAACAAAGGGCCCTTTTAACGCCAACAAAGCCCATTGTTAACCAAAATGCTAGCTACATTATATGCTATATAGTACGGGCAATATTGCCACTTACTTTATGAAAAATAAAAAACTGGCTGACTTGAGAATCAAACCTAGACTTTTAATATCCGAATACGATAAGTATCTACTAGGCCAATGAGGCGATAAATACCACCAAGGGGTTTTTAGTTGGTAAAGGTCGGACATACTCCGTCTACCTTGCGTATACACGACGATGATCCAAGAGGATTTTCCCCATGAAAAAAAGGCCAATGAGCATTGACGTATATTCTATAGACACGAACGTACATATATATTTATTAAAAATCTGAACTAAAATAGCAACCATAATGCCATTGTTATAATCTATTTATTAACTTGAACAACAAATCATTTTACTTATTTTACTAATATTTTTTATTCACATCCAGGTTTACACTTCGACTCGAGTTCTTATATTATAAACCGCCACTCCGTACATAAACACACGTTGTCAATGTTAAATCATACTACAGTCAGGTGTACGGATTGCAGTACAGTTGAGTCGAACACAATGAGTGTACGGAACGACAGATCTACTACGTACATACATATCGATTCCAATGAGGCAGCTGTATTGAATTTTAAAATACAAAGCTCTTTATCAACTTGTAAATTCTTATAACCGTTACTCCCGCTCGTTCACTTCAACCGCAAAATAACGGGTGTTTCAAACATCTTATATTAGCGTGGAGAACCCGGGTTGAAATGTAAAAGGGCAACATTCGCAGTTTTTGCTAACAAAACACTTGCAAACTAATGAATTCCTATTAGGGTTGACCTTTTTTGTCATCAGATATGTCCAAGTCACCTAGGCTGAAAAGAATTGACATAGGAAGTTAATGGATATAACCATCAAGTAAATATGAAAAAAGGACATAATTCAAGTTCATAGTTGAATTCGTTGAAATAGGGGGCGAGTCTACCATTTGTCATACCTTCAGCTACTAATTATAAGTAGAAATTAATAATAATTTGACCCGCCCGTGCTGCAGTCCCGAGACCTTAAGCCCGGCAGGCGTGCTAGGTAAAAATAAAGTGGAACGATTGTTTTTCTCGAGGGATATTTTCAAATCATACAAATATTTGTCTTCGTACGAGGCATCTATGGTAATTTTTTATGACGCCAGCTATGAGCCACGAAATAAATATATTCCTATTAAATATAAATATATTATATTGTCATAAAAAGCGTTGTTGTAGGCAGAATTCTAGATTTAAGGGTAATTGAAATATATCTAGGTAGAATTTTTTTAGGGGTTATAGCGTTAGATGAATTAATATTGTCATTTCGAAATAACTAAAATTCAATAATAATTCTCTTATAGATTATGTACCTACTTGTAGTGATAATATATGTATTATGCAGGTATCTATAAATAGCAAAAGCTTACCGTTAAAATACGTGACAATATTTTAATCCCTATCTAATCCATTTATTTGAGTGGTTTCGAATATGTAAATTAATTATGTAAATATCAATCGAGTAATGCGACATTTACATTAGTTTTTCATTATAGTAATGCTGTCAACGCCATCTATGTTTAAATACCATAACTAATATATCGATCTTGGACAGTTATTGCTACTACACGCTAGATGTCGCTTAACGTTAAACGGACGACATGAAAGTTAGTTTTACTAGTGATAAAATCGCTAAAAGTCGTCAGTCTTTAAATTGTTTTAGTGAAATAATTTGATTTTTTTTTAAATCATAATTAGTCTAAGAATTTTAAAAATATCTGGTAATGTAATCTAGTCATTTAGGCTGCATTTTATCCTGGAGAATATTAAAGTGCGTTTTCAAAAGCGGCTAATTGCACTACTATATCAGACCATAAAAAGATCTACTTCAAGGGCGCCACTCGCATTTTCATTTGACTTCAACGTTCTCATTACAAGAAATGAACTCCATATTTTACCAAAACTCGGAGAACCTTTTTAATTATCCTGATCAGGCTATAAGCACGTAAATTAAACACGACAAAAAAAATTAAGTCCATTATAATTACTCCAATGCCATTAAGGTTCACAATGATAAACTATTATTATGGAAAGAGGGATCAAATGCGCTATAAGTCAAACCAAGCCCGTTTAATTATACTATGTATGTCTATTGCCCCTGATTATAAATTACTAGCTGACCCGACAGACGTTGTCCTGTCTTAACTATGTATGCACGCGCGCATTCTGCCGATCGTTGACAGTTATTTCAAACCACTGACAGTTATGTAAAATTAATATTGTTAAGTTTTCTTAAATTTTCTAATTTTCTGTAAAATTTTTTCATTTTTTTTTTCATAAGAACCTTCGCATGACAATAACAAACACAACAAAAAAAATAGTGAAATCGGTCCAGTCGTTTACGCGTGATGGCGTGACCAAAAGAAATAGGGATTCCTTTTTATATATAGATAGATTTCTTTACAGGACATGCACTACTAACAAGGAAGCATTTCTTCTTTTTAATCCCACATTCCTGAAGGATGGTTTTATTTGCGCAGGGAAAACCGCGTCTTCGCCACCTCTGAGGAATGGAATGGTTATGTTTCATCGGTCTTATAGCTCAATGTCTACATAGCAAACATTGGACCGAATCATCAAAACTGTGTAACTTACCCTACACCGGTATACCAACCAAGAGCTACGGTGGTCTTCTTCAGCGCTTACAGGACGACGCGACGCCAGAGAATTTTCTTGTACAAAGATATTATCTGCTGGATATTCGCGACCAGGGAAATGTAGCTGCTTTGCAGTCCTCATGCTTTCATTGTGTTAAAGTTAACATTCTCAAGAAGTACTAGAAATTACCTCCATATTCGAAACTTTGTAATTAATGACATCATAATGAAACATTTGCAAACAAGGACTCAAACATAGACCTTAGAGTCTACTTCGAAAAACGAACGTCGAAACGTCGGTACGAAACGAAGAAACGATGAACTTTGGATTTAACTTTACTAACAAATTACTTCAGATCCGTCACCGTTAGTAGCTTACCTTAGTGGTAGGATCAATTACCTGTAATTTTTTTGAGAAAGCAGTGGAACTTATATTCACCGATAGTTTTAAAAAGGGATGGTATAAGTTCTTACTAATTCCATGTCTGAAATATTGCGATGAATCGATCGGATCCGCCGTCGAATCCGTCATCGGATCCGTAACACTTCGTAGTAACAAAACGTGCGATCCGTCATCCGAAACTACAGATTTCGTTTTTCGAAGTAGACCCTCGGAATTCTTAAAACTAAACCATATCATAACACCCCTCACCGTTCTTTCACAGAAGTACACGAGGAAAACGTATCCATCGAATTGAAACAATATATCAAGGCGACAGGCGACACGCGACAGCCGGCGACACGCGGCGTCGCCTGGCGACAAATAGCGCCGAGCGTAGCTAGATTTATTGCAATCCAGTCTAGACTCTGGTTTGTTTGTATGTTTCCGACAGTACAACGATACTCAATGCGATTTCATTAATCATTGCGTTTGGTGTTAGCATTGCATTTTAGTAGGAATAGAATGTTATACCACCACCATTTTCAGGGGTAGGCAGAGGTGTAACATACCATTTAACAGTTACGTTATATTGTATGAGATTAAGGCGAGCGAATTGCTTACCGGACACAAATTTACATTTCTGGCTGATTGAACACGAAAACCGCAACACACTACAACAGTTTACTCTTAAACACATCTATATGTATAACCCAATACATAGTTGTACCGTGTACAGTATTACGCCACCGAGGCAATTATATTTAGTTTTCTTTAAGAATATTTTTAGCTTAGTATTATCCAGAAAGGACGGGCATGTGATTTTTGCCGTAAATAAAAAAATGTGTGTGTGCATTTCACACGCAGCAACAGTGAAACTTCTGGAAAATCGCCTACGAGAGATTAAGATGGATATAGAGTATCAGGAGTTTTAGAATAAATGTAAGGTTTATTATTCTTGCATAATACTAAAACATACTTGCAAAATTGATTTATTAGTGAGATTAAAATATTTACATAAATAAAAATACACAAATAATACAACACGCTTGCTTGATACTGGAGTTTTGTAATACGCAGTCGCAAACACATGTATGAAACACATACGAACAAAAGAATAAAAGGATGTAAAATATAGCATGCAGGCTGGTTGAGCGGTGTTCCTTTTTCAAATATCGTGACGCATTATTTCATCAAGTTTCAAATCACAACGATTCTAAAAAAGTTTCACTTCAAAAATTCTGCTATTTTCATTGTTGTAACCACTACATAGAAAAACATATACCGTTTAGTGTCGTTAGGAACGCACACAAATAACTCTTAAACACATCTATTTCACGCACACTACAACAGTTTATAATTGTCAAAGATTTTCAGAAATCAAATCTTCGTCGATATAGGTGAATACATTCTTAATTATTAAGCCGTGTTTCAATAAATAAGCGCTTAGAGGAGCGTCCGTCGTAACCTAATCTCGGGAATCCTGTAATCCCGTGTCGGACGGGACCTCGCGGACAGCTGCGCGTAATAACCGGGAGACTAATCGACGACCATTTGTGTCCTGTCTTAAGATATCGGAGAGGACTTGAAGATGTAGAGACGTGTCAAGAAAAGGAGGGAACTGCAGCTACAAAAATGTAAAACACATGGTTTATAGTTAAGACTGAGTTGAAGATATAGAGTTGTTTCAATAAAACTGCAGGTAAGAAAGAATTTTAATAACTAAGTAATTATTGTTTAAATAAATATGTATTATTTTTTGTAGATACGTTTACGAAACGCCATTTTTGACTGATGAAAGTAATTATTGCAAAATTTTAGTATCTATATTTGTTAATCTATACTATTATATAAAGCTAAAGAGTTTAAACGCGCTAAACTCAGGAGCCACTGGTTTGAATTGAAAAATTCTTTTAGTTTTGGATAGCCTGTTTATCGAGGGAGGTTATAGGCTAACACACTATGATCAATAGCGGCGGAGCATCAACGAAAATTTTTGCAATAATTGGGTAAATTTATCCCTTTTGAGAGCTTCTGTTGCGTGCTCTCCTTAAACGGTTAAAGTGACGCAATAAACACGCGAGCGGAGCTGCGAATGGAGCCGCGAGCAAAAGCTAGTTCACTATAAATAGCAAAGATATTTTTATAAAACATAATAAATAATTCATATTTTTTTCAATAAATCGATAACTTTATTCATTTTCAAAAACTCAAACAAAAATTAGTTTTTTAGCTATAATTTTTAACCATAAAAAATCTGACACGTCTAGTAGCAACTTAACCCTACAACAAAACAGAGGTCTTATCTCCAAGTGGACGTTGCGATCCGTCCCAGGGGTCCGAATGACTAGGATTCGGACATTGACGCCGTAAGATTAGCTTTAAGAGGGTTGCGTCTTGGATTTGTTTAAATCTATAGACGTTTTGTACCCTCGAGAAAATAGAGCGTTTACGAAATATATTGCTAAGGGTCTTTTCGACTTATGGAAGTAAAATATATTCAGTAGAACGTCCACAATCATTTATAAAAAAAGGAGAACAAATTCAAAAGTTTAAAGGTACATATTGACTTGGAAATATTTTTTTTAACAAATTGAAAACTTTAAAGTATTTCGTTGTAAGTCGAAATATTGTTTATTCTTTATTATAATAAAGTAAACCATTAGAAGTTTATTTCAATAAAGAAACGACTGTTGATACGAAGACAAAAGTTTGGACGATTTAAAACTTTGAATTTGTTCAGTTACCAATTGTGACTGACTGTATAATTTTGTGGCAGATCTTATAGTTTTAAGATCAGCATTTTGGAGCATATTTAACACACAATAATACTATAAAGTAAACCCTTAGAAGTTTATTTCAATAAAGAAACTATTGTTGATACGAAGACAAAAGTAGACTTTAGAAAAATTTAAACATTGAATTTGTTCAGTTACGTTTGTACCTAATTTTGTGGTAGAAATCATAGTTTTAGAGATCAGTATTTTAAGCATATTTAATATAAAGATGTCTAGTTATGATAAGAATATGCGATAGCGTAGTTGTCAATGGAACGATTTGTAGAGAAGAATGTCCGTAGGTTCAAAACCCAACACAGACTCTAACTATCGTTACGTGTCTATTGTTTGATAATTATCGTTCGTTTAATGGTGAAGGAAACTTACATATTTAGTATTCTTTATAAGAATTTCGAAGGTATATAAAGTCTACCCATATTAAGCCAGCGTAGTGGACTAAGGCCTAAACCCTCTCAGTAGTAGAGGAGGCCCGTGTCCAGCAGTGGAACAGTATATAAAACAAGGCAGTTATTATTATATTTTATACAACGCTGAAATTAGTGGCTGATTCCCTAGCATAGATTATTATACCTTACCATACTTTAATGGTCTTGTAGAATATTCACAGTTTTATTATTCGTGCTTGGAGCATACCTGAAACAAAGCAATATATCCATTAATATAACATTCATATTACTTATTCTGAGAAAGATTAAAAATTACATTTATTCTTTTTCTAGATATTTTTAAAGCTAAGTGTAGGCAAGCAAACTTGAAGCAATATATTGCGCTAGAACTTCCACATATATCTACATTTGCAGCGATATTTCAAACTGTAAACAAGGTGTTAAAACCCGTCATAACAGCCCACGTAAGTATTCGCGTTCCGGTAGCCTATGTATATCCGGTTCCAACAGGCCGGCATAATTGCGTCGACTGTCGACAGGTTATCATTTCTCTCCAGTCGACATTCTATTAGACTCCACTCCACTTACCATCACATGCAGTAGGGTCACTTCCGTGCCCGTGTAACAAAAAAAAGACACAGCTCTACTCATTAAGCCTAGTAAGTGGACTGGGTGTTATTAACTCATACAGTACCGGCACACTGTTGCTTGGCGGCTGAAATAGACTCTAACCGGTACCTACCCAGATGGGTAAAGCTACCTAATCTAGATCAATACTAATGAAATCCCTGGTTTACGTCGATTTACTGTTTGGGTAGCGTCCAGTGAGCCGCGGTTAGGTAATGTATGACCGGCTGTCGCACAACATAGAGTGATTTTATTGAATGGTCATGTGCAGTTTAATGTTGCAATGGATAAAACATTTGTGTAATTTTAAACGTGTTACAACTACCAGTTATTTATCTGTTAATATAAAATCTGTATAAATTACGAAACAAAGTCCCCAAAAGCTCTCTGTCTGTATGTAATCGATTTCCTCAAAATTTACTGAACGGATTTTTTTAAGGTTTTTACTAAAAGATAGTGAAATTCTTGAAACAGGTTTAAGTTACACATATATATACACTACGGTTTTATGTAAATTGACTGACATGTAACGATTACTGTTCAAGAGGTCGCGTGGTTGTTATAAATCTTGTGATTCCTGATTTCCCGCCGGTGAATCCGCGGTCACGACTAGTACACTATAAAAATATTAAATAAACAAAATACTTTATCATAGGCGAACAAAGTTACACTTATGATACGTCAAAACAATTAATGAGAATAAGTATTATTAAGTATGAAATATAAAGCGATAGTTTAGTTGGTTGTGGAAATGTTTGCCAAGACGAATATCCGCAGGTTCAAAACCTAAGTACCTCTGAATTTTGTAAATTAAGTGAGTATTCCTAGGGTCTTTAATTTTTCACTCCTTAGGATTGAAAGAAACAATTAAGTTAAGTTTTTACTGCTTTAAAGAAATACTTAACATAATAAAGCCAATTAGTCACAAAACAATTATATTAATGAATACAAAGGAACGCTGGGAGCGTGCAAATTAGTAATATATGTGATGAATCCCTAATCGCGGGCTAATGAGGAGTTATTTAGGAGACACGTCGCGGGATTTGCGTACGTAAATGTGTCTGTGCTGCGTTTCCATTGTCATACGGCACAAATAATACATTTGTCTCATATTTGTTATTTTACTGATATGAAATATAGTCGTCTAAAATTTAACAAAGAAATAATGATTAATTTCTGGTAAAAAAAATGAAAGTGCTTTTAAAATTTAGTGTCAAGGAACAGCAAATAGGCGCAATACAGGCACGTGACGTCATCTGGAATTACAATGCACGTGAAAGAAAGAGATGACGTCATTTTCCCAATATGCTCACACTCTTGTTTATTGCAATATTTGATATATGAATTACTGCCATATTCCTTAAGACTCTCCGGTAAGAAAATAGTATTGGTTGTAAATTAAAATGATGTGTATTTTGGGAGAAAATGCACGGAATCAACAATTTATGTGCATTTTTATTGTGAAATTAATGACACAATATCTACTTTATAAAAAAAAATTCAACTATAAAATTAAAATAAAACTATTTTGCAGATTTTATCGCAGTATTATATTATATTTTTTTCCCGACGTTTTGAAGACTGCCTTCGTAATCAGAAGGCGGACTTTATACATATTATATATACTACAAATTAGGTTTATTTTAATGTCTAACATTCGCGTTAACATAAGTAACCATTATGAAAATATGAAAGTTAAAATATTTTTTTTCTATATGTTTAATAAATTTCATGTAGATTACTTCTAAAATACAATTAGCGCGCAGTTTTGCTGAGGAGAGCTCCCTATTTTAATGATATTTTTACAGAACTTGTTTGCTTATTATTTTTCTATAATATATAACATAAAGACCTTATTGTGATAAAGTCGTGTTACAACGGACCCTTGCACGCTGTCAAAGTAAACGCAAAGCCCTTTGAGTTAATGCGCTGCTAAACACATTGTCGTGTCGGCCGACCGGTAAATTAACTGTGGTTATAAATGTAACTCCTTTACTGATCTTGATACACGAAAATAAATTAAGTCTTAATAGAGTAAGAGCCCGTGAACCCCAGACCTTCGTTATATTATAAAAGCTGAAAGTTTGTCAGCGCATGCTCCCAACACAGGTAAGAACGATGGTCCATTATGAAGTTTGGGTTACCGTGGCTTTGGCAGGTAAACGGTGCTAAAGGTGTGTAAAATACCGATCTAATTTCATCAAATAATAAAGTGAGATTTTTTGGTATTATAATAATAATAATAATATCAGCCCTGTATTATATACTGTCCCACTGCTGAGCACGGGCCTCCTCTACTACTGAGAGGGATTAGGCCTTAGTCCACCACACTGGCCTAGAGCGGATTGGTAGACTTCACACACCTTCCAAATTCCTCCAAATAGATAAGTATAGTTGGAGTTTAATTTCGGGAAAGGACTTGAGACGGAAAGGCAAACAGTTAATTCTGTATTTTCTCCAAATATTTAACCAAAATAAGTTGGTCAGTTAATGGTTTACCTTTATCCAGAAACAGGAGCAATATCATAGGAATTTTAATGTAAATAAATTTATAAAGCTGGACACCTCTTTTTGTAAAGTCGGTTAAAACAGCATTCGCACTGTGATCTCACAGCATCAATTAAGAAATACATATCAACGATGATTGATGTTTAATGAATGGGTGAAAACCATGACATTGTATAAGTGAGAATGAAACACTTGATCGCATATTATTAATGTCGTTCAAAACAGATCTGTAATTAAAAGGATGTAATTTGTTGCAGCATAGATTCGCAATAGCGATTTTTAAACGTTGAAATTCTTGCTATTCTCTGTACAACTGAATGAGATACACAAAAAATTACCAGTAATGACATCGACTGTTCTATTTTCAAATTGGAATACGATAGAAAATGAACACCGCTCTGCTATCTACACAGACATATTAGATCTAACACTAGCACCAAGCCAAAATCACTGAGCCATAAAACCGCAACGTTTTTTCTCAGCAGTTAAAAACACCAGTGTGAACACAACCTAATTTAAACCACAATATAAACCTACCACTATGAGTAAGATGAACATTTTAGGCTCAACTACCACTATGGTATCCACAAAATGGTGTTTCTTGTTGGTGACTATCGCAGTATTAACAATGGAGGTGGTCTCTGCATCTCAAGAGGTTCTAAAGCAGATGTCTGTTGGCTTCAGCAAGGTTTTGCAGACATGTAAAACTGAAGTAAGTTTTTTTATTTTTTTTTTATGTGCCAGTATAGGTAGACGAGCTAGCGGCCTGCCTGATGGTAAGCCACCGCTGCTCATGGACTCGGCGATGCCACGGACAGACAAGCCGCTGCCTACCCTAGGGACAATACTCTTTAAGCCTTGTTTGAAGGACAAGTCATAGCGCTCAGGGAACACCGACGTAGTTCATTCCAGAGCTTACACGTACGTGGTGAAAAGAACGCTGGAACCGTTCGGGAACGGTACGCTTCCAGATAGGAATGAACACAACTGCGGTGACGAGTTGTGCGAATGGTATGAACGAAGATCAGATGTTTTTTTGGTAAATGAATAGCGAGACAAGCTTACCACTCGCCTTATGACTATCGACACAATAGCCTTTAAAATGGTTGTAGGTCTCTCATATGTGAAAGTCCGTCTGGGTGAGTACCACCGCAATGTCTATTCCCGCTGCCAAGCAGTAGTGTGTAGTCACTGTTCTGGTTTTCAACATTGTAGCCAGTGTAACTACTGGAAATAATAAGACTTAACATCTCATGTCTCAGGATGGCGAGCGCAGTGGAATAGCAAAATTTTTTTTGTAATTAAAGGTGTTGGATGGTGTTTCTACTGTTTATAGGCGGTCGTATCGTTTACCATCAGGTGAACTACAAGCTCGTCTCGTCATTGAAAGCATTAAAGAAATATATATATTATGGTACCATTCAAAACTTTGTGACATAAACATTCTGGGCGCCTGGTGACTCAGAAGAAACTGAATAAGACCCATAATATTTTGAACTATGATGAAAAGGTTATTATTTTCAGCTATCAGTCGGTGATCACATAATCCAAGATTTCTACAATTACTGGCGCGAAGACTATGATCTC
Organism: Manduca sexta; assembly: GCF_014839805.1. NCBI lineage: Eukaryota > Metazoa > Arthropoda > Insecta > Lepidoptera > Sphingidae > Manduca > Manduca sexta. The sequence continues at coordinate 2,074,200 of NC_051130.1, forward strand.
CTGAATAGAGATTTCGGCTGCATGGTGATCTGTATGGCGGTCAAACACGATCTTATCAACGACCAACTGACGATGCATCATGGCAATGCGCATGCGTTCGCTAAAACACATGGGGCTGGTACGTATACTGTATTAGAGTTCGTTGGATAAAATCTCTTTTGTTTTTTTTTATTGTCAGCCAAAAATGTGCTGTTGAGCTGTTTGGTATTCAGCGATCGTCATGGTAAACATCCACAATTATAAAAGCAAGGACAAATAATGCAAAATCCGCGCATACTGTTTTCCGACCAGAAATACGAACCCTCATCTCTATATATCAGCTCTGTATTATATACTGTCCCACTGTTGGGCACGGGCCTCCTCTACTACTGAGAGGGAATAGGCCTTAGTCCACCACGCTGGCCTAATGCGGGTTGGTAAACTACACACACCCTCAAAAATTCCTAACAGAGAATTTCGCAGGTATGCAGGTTTCCTCACGACCTTTATAGCAAGCGATAATTCACAAAGAATACACACATAATTATTTAGAAAAGATAGAGGTGTGTGCCCTTGGGATTTGAACCTGCGGACATTCGTCTCGGCAGTCCGTTTCACAAGCAACTAGGCTGTCGCTGCTTATCTCATCTGTAACGGTAGTTCATATTCTTGCTGGTGGTAGAATATATTTTATATCCGCCCGGATGATGACCATAGTACATAAGGTGTGTCTAAAATCCTTCAAAGTTGCCCACGTAAGTGTGTTGCGTGCTGGGATCAGCCTGTGTAATCAGGTCCCAACAGGCCGCCATAATTGTGTCGACTGCCGAGGGATAATCAACTCTCGTCAGTCGACCCCATTCCACTTACCATCACTTTGCCGTGCTCATATAAAAAAAGAAAATACGCTATCAATAGAACAAGAAGGCAACATAGTATATTGTATATTTGGCATCTAATCGAAAAACAATACTAAATAAATACATCAAGCACAGAGTTAAGTATGTGTGATATACAGTATAATTTTGACATTGCATTAATAAAGAAAACAACATACTTCACTTTACAACTACCAAAATTGTGCTAAAAATCCAAATCCAAAATATTACCAATAAAACCTGATTTTATTTCTGATTGTTTTGGTCATTTCTGATTGAAAGGGTGATATTGCTGCATTTAAGATTTTTTCTATTCGAAACTATCATTTTTATTTTACATCTACGGTTCTTATGCATCACACAGATTTGAAACAAACATTTGTAGAAGACACAAACATTGGTCCCACTGTTGGAACAGAACACGCTTTTTACCCAACCGGCTTCTATTACGTCTTCGGAGATATTTCTTTAATCTAATTTAATTTCTTTAGACGACGACACTGCCCAGCAGTTGGTCACGATACTACGTGAATGCGAGGCTAAGCACCAGAGCGTCGAGGATGTTTGCAACCGCGCGTTGGAAATGGCTAAGTGCTTCCGCACCAAGATCCATGAGCTGAAGTGGGCACCGGCCATGGAAGTCGTTTTGGAAGAGATTATGACCTCTGTGTAGCAGCTCAGACTGTATTGTTAATTACTTATTCCAGGCAATGCCTTTTTTTCTTCTTTAGACTAATGCACATAAAAGTTTTATTAATCAAGAATTAAAAAAAAAAACTAATTTGAAAATAGAAGAATTTAATTTTTTTTCTTTATAAATATTAATACCTCTTTTTTATTTAAATGACATTGTATTCTTAAAATGGTCATAAATTTCTATCAAATCTATGCTTAAAATGACTTGGCATTAACTATGGATATTTGATTATACTATACTATGTTCCTCTGAATACTCGTCAGCTAGCATTAATGTTTTATTTGGTGATGGAATATAAATAAAACGAACATATTACAGTTGTTTATTTTAGCCTTTATTTTTTATTTACAGAAATTGACTATCGATTTCGCCAATTTCAAATAGTTTGTGCACTATTACTGACTATTTTTAAATGTAGGTAGAGTGATAAAACACTTCGAGTTTCTTAAAAAATTAAAGGCGACTAAGTTTCGCTCGCGTCTCCACCCGCGTGAATAGCCCTCCCGAGTAAATGTTCCTTTGTTGATTATCTGAGCTTAAAAGTACCCTATTTCTATTATTAGGGTCTGAACTTACTCTATACGAAATTTCATCAAAATCGGTTTAGGGGTTTCCCCGTGCAAGTGCGATTATTATCAAACACAAACACAGACAGAAAAAAAGTTACAGAGGCAGCCTATAATAAATATATATAAATCATAACTGCCGTCCCTTCTACCTTATTTGCCAAAATAGAGCCAAATAAAAAAATAAAATCCGATAATAAAATAAAAAGCACCTGCGTCTGTAACAATCTATACGAAGATTTTCCAAACACGAAAATAAATAAGGAAAAAACTACCATTCTCTTATCACACCCCTTGAGGGGCAGGGACGGAGTAAGGGTTGAATATGGGGGACTTATATTAAGTTTAATATGAGTAGTAAGGTTAGATGTAAATTATTGTTTACTTGTTGGTAGCAAGTAATCTTTATCTAGATGAAGTATGAAAGAATTATTGTTGGTATATCTTTTAAATGCAACTTCCATAAAAAAACACAAAACTGTTATAATGTGAATTATAATACGAATTATATAAATAGCGTATTGCAAGCAAAATCTGAAAACCAGTACTGTACAAGTTATTCTCCAGTACCACACATTATAGTATTTACTCTTTCAAAATTTCCCTACAAAAAAACACAAAACACTTGGGGGGTCATATTCCCCAAACCCAAATTCAAATCCTTTCGCACCCAGACGTAAACAATAAGAGTAAACGTCGTTACAATAATAGCCGAGCGCAGGTGTCGGCGCGTGCGTGTCGGCTTTGTCTCCTTTACATTGTTGCGTACGTGATTTAACATTTATACAGCTTTATTTTGGGCCCCGTAGTGTAGTCTGAATGTCTCTCTTTTTGAAAATGAATAAAAATATTTGAACGAAAATAAGTTTGGTATTTGTGGAAATAGTTAATCTAAAAATCTATATATTATAAAACAAAGTTCTCAAAAGCTATCTGTCTATGTGATCGATTTTCCCAAAATCTGCTGAACGGATTTTTATGAAATTTGGTATGGAGATAGTTTAAGACTCAGGGAATATTATAGGCATTCTATCCCGGAAAATATATAGCGGGACTATTATCCCAGAATACTTTCACGCGGGCGAAGCCGCGAGTAAAAGTTAGTATTCAATAAATTAATTAAGGAAAATGTTCCTTATCGACGATTTAATTCATAATTGTTTATTTTCCAACAGAATTTTATTATTATTCAATTGTATGGCAGAAAAACAAGTTGATCGCTAAGTGGTAACTGTGCCCTAAGTTATTCAAATCCATTCGCTTATATAAGTAAAATAAGAAGATTTATAATGATCTTTGTGTATTAAACAATCTGCTTAATCGAATGGTCGAAAAACTTCCAAGTTAAAAGTAAGATGGTAACTTATAATCTGCCCATACCACAGTTAACACTAACCCTAACGGTTAACTTAACCATGTGGAAATCACTGCAGGACGTATAGTCTTGCCGTTGTATCTACGATTTTTATGGGCCAGGAAGCAATTAAGGCTTCGTTAGTGGAGCTGTATTTTAAACTAGAAAGCCGATTAAGGATTATTGGCCAGTCTATAGAATATGACGACTATTGGAATACACAAAGAATTGCAGGTATACGAGTTAGAAATGAATTTAATTTAAGACCATTTGAAAAATTTTGCGTAAAATCACATATTTCGTATGACCGTTTTTAAATATTATGTATAGCAATGTTTGTATCTAAGAAACATATTTGATGTTTATCTTTGATTCAAAACCTATGTTAAAAATAGTTTTCATTTATAAATATACAACATCCGGACGGCCAATACCTCAGTCCATAACCATGAAGGCTGCAAAGTCTTCGAAACTTCAACAAAATATAATATAAAAAACCGCAATAAAAGGAGAAAACGAGTCTGATTTCGATATAAAATATTTATTTATGTGTATAATTTAATAAGTACACAACCTATATCATTTGAAATGTTTGGCTGCAGAGCAAACTCCAAACTTCAACGCCCCACTACATTCCAAGCTACACTGCACACCTGTACGTAGTGCTGCAATAATTCTAGCCGTATCTAGCCGTTAGCCCCGACAGCACAATCGAAGCCTCCCCCGGTAATCGAACTGCGATGGACCGATACAACTGTGTAAATTACCTTGAGCTCTGTTGGACTGATTGCATCGTCTAAGCACAAAGGGACGAAGCTACGGCACTTGAATTAATGAGCCTTTGAAAATGTCTTGTCTTAATGAACATTTTGAGTGGATGTGATTTAGCAATTTATTGAAAGAGTTCGGTTATTATGTTGGAGTTTCAATTAATATGTATTTGTTTTCTCGCACTTTTCTATCTCAAAAATATTTTATAGACATGTTATTAGGTAATTATTAATAAGTGCTAGAATATTTAATAAAAAGCAATATCCCTGAAAAAATAAAATATGAAAGTCTAAGATACTTACTAATAAGTGTTCAGTGTGCTAAAATATAACCGCTTATATATGTACTTTAAATATATCATATTTTTGTATAAAAGTGTTTTTTTTTTCTTTAATGATGATACATACATACATACATACATAACATCACGCATTTTATCCCCGAAGGGGTATGCAGAGGCGCAACTAGGGCACTCACTTTTCGCCAAGTATGTTCCGTCCCATGATGTGATAGGGGGCGAGCCTATCGCCATATCGGGCACAAATTCCAGACTCCGGGCTGATACTGAGCAGAAAAATCCAAATATCACTTTGCCCGACCCGGGATTCGAACCCAGGACCTCAGAGCGCTATTGTACCGGACATGCAATACAACTACGCCACCGAGGCAGGCCGTTTAATGATGATTATTTTTCATAATCAGCGCTGTTTGCAAACCAGTTTGATAAATAAAAATAACCATTTAATAACGAGAGAAAAGGTTAACTAAAATAATATTCACTTATTTGTAAAAGATTTTATTAACAGCTCTATAATCTAATATTTTTTAACTTCATCCATCATATCTCAGTGAGGAGTTCGTCGACGACGACTTCCATGTTCGGAGCCCAGTTCAGCTCGTGGATAGCAGTGCGGAAGCACTTGGCCACCTCCAGGACCCGAACACAGTCGTCCTGCTCGCCTTCCTGCTGTTTCTCGCAGTCACGGATGATCACCACCACTTTGGATGCTACCTCGTCAGCTAAAAGTTATTTATTTTTTATACACGAAAAAATGCACCTGATAGTGAGTGGAGTAAGGTTTAGAATCCATGAACGTCGATTGACGAGAAATGTTTCCCTCTCAGTTGATATGATTATGCCGACTGTTTAAAAGATATATAAAGCGGCGATAGCCTAGTTGGTTGTGGAACGAACTACTGAGACGAATGTCCGCAGGTTCAAATTCCAAGAGCACACACCTCGGGCTATTTCTAAAAATTATGTGTGTATTCTTTGTGAATTATCGCTTGCTTTCACGGTAAAGGAAAACATCGTGAGGAAACCTGTATACCTGAGAAATTATCTATAGGAATTTTCGAGGGTGTGTGAAGTCTGCAATTCGCACTAGGCTAGCGTGGTGAACTAAGGCCTGATCCCTCTCAGTAGTAGAGGAGGCCCGTGCTCAACAGTGGGACAGTATATATTACAGGGCTGATATTATTATTATTTATTATTAAAAGATATGCACAGGGTGATTTCAGAACGCGACACACTTACATGGGCCGGTATGGCGAGTTCTACACCTTGTGGTAAACATTGTGTAAGGTTGTGGATATCCGGGCGGATACGAATATACTTCATTCTTAATCAATCACTTTGCCGTACTTGTATAAAAAAGGTAATAGATCTTTGGTATATTAAAGTGATGTCGCACTTTTATCCAAGTATTTACTATTCTTCTACTTTCATACAGAAATTAATTCTATAATGATTTCTTATGTTTACGCGAATGTTAGACATAAAAATTAAACTAATTTTCCGGATTCTATCGCGGTTTTTTGTATTTTATTTTTCTCCCGACGTTTCGAAGACTTTGCAGCCTTCATGGTCACGGGGGGGACTGAGGTGTCGTTCATCCGCAAAGTCAAAGTTACAATATCTAATTAATACTAGATAATTTTAATGAAACTGGTAAATGTTACTGGTGGCAGGTCTCTCATATGTGAGAGCTCGCCTGATTGGTACCACCGCAATGTCTATTTCTGCCGCCAAGCAACAGTGTGTAGTCACTGTTGTGTTCCGGTTTCAAGGAAATTGTAGCCAGTGTAACTGGATATAAGGAGACTTAACATCTCACGTCTCAGGATGGCGATCGCAGTGAAATACCAAACAATACTTTGTAATTCAAGGTGTCGGATGGTGTTTCTACTGTTTCTGGGTGATTGTATCGCTTACTATCAAGCGAACGGCAAGCTCGTCTCGTCATTCAAAAAATAAAAAAAAAAAAACAAATAAAAACCTACTGGCGCCATGGCTTACGGCAAACTCCTGGGTGTTCCCGTGGTGCATGCGTCCAGTTCCGTCTAACAGATCCAGTTTTTTGCTCATACAGATTATGGCACACCCTGTATCACGGTTCAAAAGTGCATATTGCAGTTTCCAGAACTGATACAGGTCAACTACAATTTGATCGGTGAGGCCTAGCTGAAATTGCAACTTTATTAGTGTGTGGATTAGGTGGAAATTTTAAAATCATAATGATTTTTGAATGCTCATTCCTTGTGTTTGCGCGAATGTTAGATGTTGAAATAAAACTATTTTTCGAATTTTATCGCGGTTTTTTCGGAGATCAACACCCCAATTGTCCCGTGATCATGAAGGCTGCAAAGTCTTCGAAACGTCGGGAGAAAATCATAATATATATAAACCAAGATAAAATCCGAAAAATAGTTTTATTACAATTATTTCTGAAGTTTACGCGAATTTGGCCCATTGAACTAAAATAATTTTGATTGATTTGTTTAGTTTTATATACCTCATGTTTACACTGATCCAAGACTTTAAGGAAGCCGTTTGCAATATGCCTCATAGCGTCGGAAGAAGGCGCTATTTCTTTCACTGCAGTCATCATTAACAATACTGTGAAAATTGGTATAACTGCCATCTTTCACGAGGCTCCGATTTCTAAAAACGTGTCCATTAATTTGTATTAGACTTAAAAAAAATGGTGATAGATTAGTAAATAAATACCTGGCATTTGATTCAGTTGCTATTTACAATTAATGAAAAAAATAATACACTATGAAAGATATTTTATTTTAACTCTTTTTTAGACTAATCAAAGAACAAATTCTAGCATTAATTACATTATATTTACGGTTTTTTTTCAAGAGAATCCACTTTTATACTTCTAATACAAAGCAAAGCAACAAACAATAATACAAAGCAACTAAAATCATCTTACAAATTGGACATTCTTCGAGTTCCCCACCACTTTATATAGAAGTTAATTGTTCTCAACTATGGTGTTGGAGACAACCACGTATTTACAAGTAATGTATAATTACTTTTGCGAAGCTGTAATTATTGTCTTTGAAGTGTAAAATCAAATGATATTTAGTAGTAAGTGACGACTCACGCGGTCTGCATAACAATGTAAGTATATTCAGCAATTAACAAGCATAATTCAATTACACGAATTTAAATTTTGATGAATTAATTAAAGAAATGTAATAAACATTTTATCTGTATATGTAAAAATGAATCCCTATTTCCCTTGGTCACGCCATCACGCGTGAACGGCTGGACCCATTCCACTCTTTTTTTGTTGTATTTGTTATTGTTAGGAGAAAGTTCTTATGAAAGAAAAAAATCAAAAAATTGCGCGGAAAATTAGAAAATTTAAGAAAACTTAACGAAAATAATAATTTTATATAACTGTCAATTGTTTGAAATAACTGTCAGCGATGGACAGAATACGCGCTGCAAATTCATAGTTAAGACGGGACAACGTCTGTCGGGTCAGCTAGTTTGTTACATATATACTGTTTTATTATATACTTATCTGCCGACTGGACTCTTGTCATGTCTGATGTCATCTGGGATTGCCAATGAAAACCAGCGCTGCAGTATTACTGCAGCATATAACTGAATGGGGACCTATTATTGGTTCAATCATTAGAATTTACATCAGTTTTATTTATTTTTTATGTTCTTTAATCATAATTATTATTAGTTAAAATTGTTATTATTGTTCCCAATAATAAACGTCTTTTTTTCTTTAAACAAGACTGAGCTATTAAGTTTGATCTCTAGATCTCTCTTCGATTTTTACTTGACATATAGTGATATTAAATTCTTCTGTCAGAAAATGCCGTATTGGAGTATAAATTGTGTCATAGCGTGATTTGATGTAGCCTATAGCCTTCCTCGATAAATGGGCTATCCAACACTGAAATAATTTTTCAATTGAACCAGTAGTTCCTGAGACTAGCGAGTTCAAACAAACAAACTATAGCTTTACATAATAGTAATTAGTATAGATAGATATTCAAAACGCACATGGAATATCTCTCCATAATTGTTTATGTCTCATCCTCTCTCAGTGACCGTTCTGAGCCAAGGTTCGTAACCCGGTTGTGGGTTGCCCTCAGCATGCTAGCTTAATCTTCACGGGTTGTAAGCGCCTAAAACGCCCACCTAAAAGTCCGATGTGTTTGTATAAGCTGGCCCTTGGTAGGCTAACAAAGTAGTCAGTAGTTTACTGGTGGTAGGTCACTCATATGTGAGAGTCCGCCTGAGTAGGTACTACCGCAATGTCTATTTCTGCCGCTAAGCAGTGTGTAGTCACTGTTTTATTCCGGTTTGCAGGACATTGTAGCCAGTGTAACTACTGGACATAATAAGACTTAACATCTCATGTCTTGATGGCGAGCGTAGTGGAATACCAAACAATACTTTGTAATTCATGGTGTTAGATGGTGTTTCTACTGTTTATGGGCGGTGGTATCACTTATCATCAGGCGAACGGCAAGCTCGTCTCATCATACAACAAAATAAAAAAAAAGTATGGTAAAAAGAAATGTGGAATCTCTTGGTACTGTTTATTTAATAATAAAATCGGTTATATAATCATGAATTATTTGGATCCGGGCGTCCAATGCGCGTTCCTCACGCCTTCCCTACAGCACTTGCCTATTTCCAGAATCAGCATGCAGTCATCCTGGGGAAACCTCATGGTTTGATAACAAGAATGGTACAGTTCTATCAAATGTTTTGTCATGCTTTCATCTAAAAAAAATTAAATTCGTTAATATAGTACCTACTTAATAACTATCTCGAGATAGAAAATAAACCAATCATTATTAGTAATCTATACATATTATAAAACAAATTTTCTGTCTGTCTCTTTGCTATCGATTTTTTCGAAATCTACGGAACAGATTTTAATGAAATTTGGTATGGAGATTGTTTAAGACCCTATGAAAGTTATTGGCTAGTTTAGATCCCGGGAAAATATATAGCAGAACTTTTATCCCGGAAAACTCCGTCACGCGGGCGAAGCCGCGAGCAAAAGCTAGTTAATGTACTATAATATGAGCGTTGCGATTTTGTCAATTTCAGCGATAGATTCTGAGAATGCCAATCAATAATTAATTTCATTTGATAAAAATTCCAGTGACAGAAGTTACCCCTTCCACCGGATTTAAATTTCTTCTGTGTTATCACTACATAGTATAAAACAAAGTCGCTTTCTCTGTCCCTATGTGTGCTTAAATCTTTAAAACTACGCAACGGATTTTGATGCGGTTTTTTAATAGATAGAGTGATTCAAGAGGAAGGTTTATATGTATAATAATAACATCCATTAAATAGTGGAGAAATACTGTTATTTTGTTATGTTATACCCGTGCGAAGCCAGAGCGGGCCGCTATGTTTTTATATACAACGTTCATAGTTTTTCTGTAGTGTATTTAGTATCAGCATTGCACCCGTTCGAAGCCGGGGCGGGTCGCTAGTAATTTATATAACGTAAATATTTGATAATAGTAAAGAAAATATAAAACAATTCGTTACCCTATTTGCTCTAAGAAATGGAATAAGATGATTGTCAAACATTCGAAATGAGAGATCACATATACCCATTTACATTAAACGATCCCAATCGCCATTTTCGATCCTTCGTGAAAATGGACCAATCAAAACGAAGTTTTTTTGAATTTCGAATTACTTATTTTGATTGGTTTATTCTTACGGTCGGATCGTGGATAAAGGTTAGGATTATTTATTCATAACTAATAGTGATTGAAATTAATAGATTTCTATTTACCAGCGCCATTAGCTTGGAAGAATCCATCTGCATTAGCATCAATGAGTCTGCCATTGTCATTCACAAGTTCCAGCTTAAGTAGAATACATCTGAATATGCAGCCCAAATCTCTATCTTCTAAAGGTTGACCTTCATGCCAATATCTAAATATATCATTTAGAATCCCAGAACCAAACTTCATCTAGAATGCCAAAATGTTATTTAAGTCAATAAAAAATGAAAGATAATAAATTATGACAAAAGAGATATTATTCATGTTTACATAAGTAAGTTTACGTATGACCTAATATCTCATGTCTCAGGATGGCGAGCGTAGTGGAATACCAAACACTTTTAATTCAGGGTGTTGGATGATGTTTCTACTGTTTATGGGCATTCGTATCGCTTATCATTAGGCGAACATCAAGCTTGTCTCGTCATTTAAAGGAATAACAAAGAAATTAGGTAAAGACAAAATAGAAATTTATTTAGCTTAATGAATAGGAAATGTTCCGAATTTCATTAACATACGTATTTACATTTATTTTTATTTTCTATTTGACATAATGGTTATATTTATGATCCTTATGTCAAATAGAAAATAAAAATAAATGTGTTTTAATTTGTCCTCGTCACCCTTAACGCTAATTTCTTCAATGACAATAATAAAATTAAAAGTTACAAGTACCTCATTTTGACACTCAAAAACAGTCCGACCAAATGTTTCGGCAACACTTCTCATGATTTGTTTCCCTTTGAAGTTGCCCGTGACCACAGGAAAAATAAGAAACAGTAATATTTTAAAACGTACTCCTGCTTCTTTCATGTTTTACACGTGATTAAAATATAGATAATATAATTTAAAGATAAACATTTTAATACAGTGTATAAATTTATAATTTTATTTGAAAATGGAATACGAACTGTTACTATAATGAAGTTAGTTTAAAAACAAAATATAAACACGAGAAAATGTTCATGTATTATTTCATTACGGGAAAGTAATTACTGTTTGTTAATTAAAAAATGTAGTCATTTTCTTTTTAATTAAGATAATATGCGGTGATCTGAAAATACTTTTCAAGTCTGTATTATTTAAAGTTATGTTGTGTGTTGAAATTCAATGGCAGGTAATGCAATATTTGGGATGTTTATAAAATTTTATGTAATAAATAATTTTTCAGTTAGGGCCTTATGTTACAACTGAAATGTTCATCACACTAGAACTGCCAACATTACAAATACAGTGGAATTATTATATTCTAGTATGGGAAATTAACTTGACCTAATAGAGTACAAGTAGTCCGTATTATGAAGTTATATAAATTAAAATAAAATAATTAATAAATCTCATATAATAAATATAGTAGAATAAATATTAAATCTCCTATGATTGAAAATTTAAGCAGGCTCCAAAATGAGGTTTTTGTTGAAAAAAAAAACTGGACAAGTGCGAGTGTGACAATATAAATTGTCTTTTTTGTTATTAAATTGCATATTTACCTTTTCCAGATATTGCTTCCTGCCAAATTTTATGATTCCAGGTCAACGATAAGTACCTTATAGTTTATATTTATAGGTTTTGATTTCTAGTCAAATCACAAATTTGACACATTGTAGCCAGTGTAACTACTGGACATAATAAGACCTAACATCTCATGTCTCAGTATGGTGAGTGCAGTGGAATACTACACAATACTTCATAATTCAAGGTGTTGGTGTTTCCACTGTTTATGAGCGGTCGTATCGCTTACCATCAGGCGAACGGCAAGCACGTCTCGTCATACAAAGCAAAAAATAATATGCAACATAAATGACCGTATCTTTCGATTGCGTTGACTGACAATATTTGATTTTTTTTACAGCTGAAATAGACTATAGACCTGAGTATTTGATATATTTTTCATCTTGATACCACTACGCGTTCCTTAGAATAATAGTCTTTACAGACAGACAACAAAATAATCCTATACTGGTTACTTTTTGAGGAACATTTATAATGTATCAACTCACTAGGGACGAAACTCGGTCTAGGCATTATCGTGTGGAAGTACCTTTAAACTAAGCCTAATTGTTAGGTCAGTGTTTACCTTAAAAAAAAAACTTAATTTTGAAATAAAAATGTTAATTCCATTTGACTTAGGCACGAATGTTACAAAAATATAGCGTATTTTTATTTTAAGTAGTTTTCTCACATTATAATTATAATAAATAGTTTTGATTTACGATAGTAACGAATTTAAAGTTTCTTCGTATTTTTAATATGTTTTACGCATGGGCTAGATTTTTTTTTATGAAAAAAAAAAGATACAAAAATGTGATACTGGATAAGGCACTGCGCCCTATACAAATTATAAAGTAAAATTAAATATTTCTTTTAATAATGCTCTGTAAATCTTAAATTACTATTTATTTTCAATATAACTCTCGCATAAGATAGATGTGACATCACGGACATAACGAAGATGTCTTTCTACAATCGTTAACGCTAACGTTATGTATACGAATGACATATCCTAGCGATAGACTTTCGATATGTTAACTTTTTTATTTGTTTTCCATAAGTACCGTTTGCAAAAAAGCTAGAGATAAAATTGACAAGATCTGTTTTTGGTTCCATAAAAAAGATATCTCGGGTAAGATTTATACATACATAATTCAAAACAGCATCACGCCATTTCCCTTTAAGGAGTTGGCAGAGGTATAAAACAATGACATTTTGCTATAAAAGGTTATATGCTATAGGGGGTGATATTGACATACAAAAAAAGATTTTTCAAGAATGCTTTATTAATGTAAATATAATACATTTTAGGAACATATTTAGCCCTTCCCTTGAAGAAATATAAAATAAAAGAGAAACAATAAATATACATATAGTAAATAGCTAGCACACGGCGTATAACTATTCTGCACTTTGCGTATTGCGAAGGTTCATATTATGCACTTAAAATTCGTATTAAACGCACTTATTAGTAGTCGAACCTCTTTTCCATAATTAGTTTATGAATAAAAGGTGTAGTTATACTCCGTGTAGTATCTCAAAAAGAATATTTTAAATCATAGTCCGTTGAGCAAATAAGTTTTCCTTTGTTAAAATAACGGTTCAGAAACCAAAACGTTTAGAAAATTAAATGCTACATTGACCAATCCAGACCTTATTGGATTGATATGACGTCTTTTATAATGGATATTGATATAATGAACTGCTACTTTAACAAAATGAGTTTTTTTTATCTTAATAGAATTCGATTGAAGATGACGTACAGCAATTTCTAATGCATTAAAGTTGCTGTAGTTTAAAGCTAAACCTTCCAATCCAAAAGCAGCTTTAAATTACTGTACATTATCACAGAGCCTGCTTTCTAAACTTCAGCGAGGACCTCGCCGACTACTAGGTCCATGTTGGGGGCCCAGTTCAACTTGTGGATCTCCTTCTTGAAGCATTTGGCGATGTCCAGGGTCTTCAGGCAGGCGTCATCGTTGGGTGGCGTAGAGTTTTCGCAGTTGTGGACTATGTCCAATAGTTGCTTCGCCATTGCTTCGTCTGGTTAAAAAACTTATCTGTTAGTATATGGATCTTTATTTGCGGGTATAAACGCATTATCGCTACCATGGCTTGGGGGGTAAGTGGAACGGTTATGTAAGTTTCATCGGTCTTACGGAGCATAATTGAGAAGTGATCGAACACACCAATTTTGAGGGCCAGATCGGCTATCACCAGATCTCATAAATCTCAAAAACAGTTTCCTCGCTGCGGAAAGATAGGCTACATGGAAAATTTGAATCTTGAACTAGATTTTACTCAGCATCTACATGACTACATGAAATATAACTTCGAGATAACACTTTAAAAATGGCTACAGAATATCATTTCAACTAACCGGCGCCATGTTTCTTCGCGAATTCCATGGCGTTGCCGTGGTGCAGTTTTCCGTCAGGGTCGATCATATCCAGCTTTTTGGAGAGGCACAAGATGGCACAGCCCGTATCCCTGTTGCTGACCTCATAACCCTCAACCCAGAAGTTAGCGAAGTCGTCTTTTATTGAGTCACTTAGATTCATCTGCGGATACACAGGGTATTGATAACTTAAAAATAACGGAACTTATTTAAATTAATTATAGTATGTATACTTAAAATATAATGGCGATCAAAGGAATTCGAAAGTCTTGAAGGCAATCAATACATTAACAGATTTACAACTCTAGTGCAGGACATAGCTCTTTCCTAATAGCGGCAAGCTTGAGAGTGACTCGCCCAGATTCTTTCTTCATCCATTCGTTCATAAGTTCATTCATCATGACAAATATACTACACTAACAACAAGAAAACATAGTGTCTCATTGGATAATTATGACACCTGGTCAGAACAGCAATTTAAAAAACAGAATAAATACACCAACAGCAAAACCATACCTCCGCCTTACATTCATCTAGAGCCTTCCCGAAATTCAGGCAAAGGTTCTTCATAACATCTGGAGAAGAATCCACATTGCCAACTGCCAAATATACAACTATTGCCACCACAGCGACCTTCATTTCGGTAGTTACTAGTTACTAGAAGCTTACTCGAATACTTTTCTGGAGTGTTAGTGCATCTTTATATACCACTTTTAATTACTCGAGGCGTGATGATACATGTTTGTTTAATTAGTTGTTTTCCGATTTGAATTGGTCATTGGAATTAATTAGATGTTCTTCGTCACCTGCTGCTGTAATTACTCTCTGTGCTGACAATAGGTGTAATGTAGTCAAGCCTATAGATTATTCTTTAATTATAGAAACGATTTCGTCCGAGTGGAATTTATTTGTTTAATAAATTTTTGCCTGTATTATTTTTTCTGAGATTGCATAGAGTAATCGTAAAGCCCAGCATCGTTAAACAAAGTCAAGTTTCCTGGCTTAAGTGGTCCGTCTTCTTGAATTGATACTTGAAATTCCGCCGATGTTAATTCTTGAGCATCCTTTTCAGTGAGATGATATGCCAACAAATTGTAAGTAGACTGTATTGATAAATTATTTTTGTCTATCATTAAATAGTTTATACAACTAGGTTTCCTTCAGCTTCGACTTCATTAAACATCATCAAGGTTATGTATCGCCTCGATGGGGCAGAGGTCTTCAGTTATCCCATTTCGATAGCTGTAACTCTTCCCAATAATCTTCGTTTCGTCGATCACAGTGCATATTTAGATTTGTTTTTACGTCCTGCTTTCGATTTCCTTGGGGAAACCAATTATTTCCTGTTTACGTCAACTGTCGGGACTTCTCTGAACAAAAATCCAGCGAAATTATCAAAATACTACTCGTGTTAATACATAAACTAATCACAGTGTTTTTATTAGTCACATTGTATACTTTGTTCTGTATATTCGAAACTGTAAGCTACGTTACAAGGAAGTACAATTGGAGCAAACGAATACTATATAGTAATGATGCATCCTTATTTTTTTTACGCAATATATTTTTTTATTTATATTTAGCAATTATATTTATATATATCCAAGTTCTGAGATATACTTAGTATTAAGCAATCGTATGGCCCGTGACAAGGACGCAAACCTTAGAATATTTGTTCGCGGTGTTTGAAGGCGGAACAGTGGTAGGTGGCGCCGAGTGCTGACGCGGGCGACGCTATATTCTATCACCAGCAAATGTTGGATAACTAGAATCGTAATATCTCAAACGTTATTCATTAGTGAAAGGACACTAGCTCACCCAGTACCACGACTCATGAACTATGACGCATTATATCCATGAGTAATGTAATGTGTGTTCTCTGTTGTAAACTCTCGAAATAAATAAATGAGTATAGTGATTTCTTATCAATTGGGTGCAAATAATATATTATATCCTCTTGCCGGCGTCATCAGTTAGCCACGAGAGGTTAGCCAGTTTTCCGCGTGCTTCTACAGCAGGCGTTAATATTTCAACGTGTACTAAATTCAAGGGTTAACAGCGCCCCTGCCCGATCGCAAACATATACCACTGCTATTGTGATTAAATAGGAGGGTAAATTTATTTGGACTTGCATTCGAAAATTTATAGCGTAGACGGGCCCTAAAACAAAGTAAGAGAAATAAAACAAAGTTAAAGAATATCATTATGTAGTGAAGTCAATATATTATATTTTCATAATATTGACTGTCTGTTTTAGACATTTGTTTCTCACATTAATTATTGTATGCCTGAAGCGTCTCTTTTGTTTATAGAGGGGTTAGTAACATTTGTGGGGTGCGGTTGAGGTGACTTCATTTAAATCGATTATATGATTTAGTTTGTGACGTTTATACGTCACGTACGTAATTGTTCTTGATATTCTTGATCTGAGAATACTTAACCACTAACACGATGAAGAAAACATCACGAGGAAACCTGCATAATTGCATACTTGAGAAATTATAGGAATTTTGAGGGTGTGTGAAATCTACTAATCCGCACTAGGCCAGCGTGGTGGACTAAGGCATAATCCCTCTCAGTAGTAGATGAGGCCCGTATCCAACAGTGGGACAGTATATAAGACACGGCTGATATTATTATTATATATTTTTTTCGTTTTTGTCTCAAATTGTTTAGAATACTTCGACCGGTATTATGAAATCATGGGCCTAGGCCAAGTGAGTTTCATGGTCTGTTACAGTATGTATTATTATTTTCAAGATTTTTTCACGAGATTTGCATTCTTTAATATATTTATGTTTCAAATTTGCCGTGCTATGCTACTTACGATCTACATATAAGGTTTAGTTTTCTCTTTATCATACGCATTGCGCAGGTTCTGTGATAGAGAAGTTATCAGAGGTTAACCTATGCTCGAGTTGCTCATGATTCGAAAATGTACCTGAAGTATTGGCAGGCTAATATCATACATGGGGTTTAATGATACGCACGATGAACTACGAATGCACTAGTTGCACTTCTGCCTACCTCTTCAGGTATAAAGGCGTAAGCGTATGATATTCAACGAGACGCCCCATTATTTACAAAAAAATATGTGTTTCGCGATTTGTGTCTCGGAAGGCATCAGATTATAAAAGTAGTTTTAAAACTACTTTTGTATGATTTATCAAAGGTTAAGATTCTTAAAAAAACGAGACTCAAAACTTAATTTTATAATAATAATATTATTGCAATCGAAGTTAAATATATGAATCACATCTTCAGCACTTCCTATTGTAAAATAACAAACTGATCACAAATAAAAACAAATTGAAAACATAAATCATTTACTCAAATTGTGATATATTTTTTTTTTACTTTTTTCATGCCATGCTTAACTTAAATCAGTGTCCAAATGCGTTGTGGTTAGTACTTCTCGATGACAGCTTCTATCATGGCCACTTCTGGAGCAATTCCTTCCTTCTTCGCATCCTTCTTGAAGCAGGCTGCAACCTTAACCACGCGGTCACAATCGTCCGCGATGTCGTCGTATTGCTTCTCGCAGTTGTGAATTAGCTGAACCATCTTCTCTGATAGTACTTGGCCTAAAATAAGTGGTAGTATGTTTACTTCTAGATGCCTCACAATGGCTTTAACTTTTAAAGTTATGTCCGTTTATTGCTCAGTGTAACGGTGAAGGAAAACAGAATTTAAGAATTTTGAAGGTATATGAAGTGTACCAACTCGCATTAGCGTGGTATATTAAGGCTTAAATTATCTTAAAATATAATATTATGTGACGGCCTTAGTAGTCATTTCCATAGTCTAGTTTGGATCTGGGTTCGAATGTTAGTTCGGAGAACACCTTATGAAACTTTTGTCTTATACCATTGGCCCGTTACTGGATCTTACTGAGAGGCGTTGATATCAGATAATCGGGCGATAATTAAAACAAAGCCAAATCTGTTTTGTTTTAAGTTCTAAATTAGGATAAGGCAGGTGGAATTATGATCTCAGTAGTACAAGAGGTCCACGGCTAGTGGTGGGATAAACCAGTACTAACATTATTCCTATAATATAGTACCTTATGAAAATTAAAACTGACCGTTGGGGAAGCTCTTGATATAATCATGCATGTTGACGTGATGGATGCGTGTATCATCCTGCAGCAGCTCGAACTTGTTGGACATACAGATGATGGCGCAGCCCAGCTCGCGGTGCACCACCTCGAAATCCTCGCGCCAGAAGTGTTTGAACTCATCCATCACCTCCACTGGCAGTCCTGACTAAACGTGTGGTGTTAGTTATGCCATGAGATTTAGAACAGCCTGAAGGGTAATTTTCTTAGATTAGATATCCTATTGATTTTAGGGTATCTTAGGGTAAAAGTTGTTTTTTTTTTTTTATTGAAGATGCCATGGTTATTCCACGAAGGTAGTTGCTGTGGACACGATAAGACTATTGCAGTAGGATATAGAAGACCAGCTTAATGAGGCAAATTGTTGCAATCTTATCTCAATGATTAAAATTATAAAAAAAAACGTAATAGCTAACATTTAATATTAAAAAAAACAAATACATCTAATACGGAAAATACCCCTGACCATTCTTCCATTCTTGTAGGTAATTATTGATGATAATCGTCTATACTTTTTCGTAACCTCTTTACCAATCTTCTCGTTAATGTCGTTACTTGAATATTTTTTTTAATTATGCCAATCTTTCTATTCTTCTATGTATATTGGAATTCTCACCTCTTCCCGACACTCCTCTAACGCCTTCCCAAAATGCGCCGTAACATGGCTCATCACCTCAGCAGTTCCCATCACCGAATCGGTGATGAACACCACCACGACCACCAATATCAGCCGGTTGACCATCGCGACTTCAGCACCCTTCTGGCTTCAGCCTCGAGCCTTCTCCTCATTATATCTTTGTATATTTTTTTTAGTTATACAAATAACAGGTTATTATGGAACATAATAATATGTGCGGATTGGATCACCTCTATTTCTGACGAGTTAAGGTTTGAAACCCAAGATGGAGCTGTAGATGGAAGTGGTAATGTAATAAGTTGATGATTTGTCGCAAGGTGTAATAAGGCATGTCGAATGTAATTATGTTCTCGCCAGTCATGAACAACTCTATAGTTTAGATAATAAATGCTCTTTAGAATGACCTTCCTTGATATCAAATGTTATAGAATTTAATGACATCATTCCAGTACAATTATTTCGGGTTGTTTTGAATACATCGGTGCGTGTGTTGGTGCTTCCTGTAGGTATATCCTGGCTGGCAGGTAATGTTTACTATCCTTAATCATACATTTTCGCTCACTTGAACGAAAATATTCGTAGTTCAAATTTGAATATGTAATTTCGTATAAATAATAGTCCCCCTCAAGTAAAAAGTTTATATTATTTTGGTTTTCTATTTAGGCTCGTATTGTGCATAGGACTCCCAGCATTTAAAAAATGCTATTCGGAAACCGAAATTTCTTGTACGTACTAAAAATTAGAGGTCTGGGTATTCATCACACAATATCGAATTCCATAGAAAACTGACAAACAAACATACAGGCTTTCCATTGTGATTCTAAAGCTATATTATGCAAAAACACCACTAACTTCAAACATCACCTTAAAAAAGCCACTGGAATTCACACGTACACACAACTATTAAAAAATTCCCGATGTTAATAAATCTTTAGGGCCTTAGGGCGCTAATCCATACATTAAGCGAACGCCGCGTTCGAGACGCCGAACCGGGCGGGTCGCGTGACACCGACCGTGTGATGGGATACGTGCACCGAATACACAAATTGAGCGTATTTTTAGGCTGAATATCGCAATTATGGTTGGTAATAAAGATGGGTTAAGATAAATGATACGCAGGTGCTTGGTCGTAAATCATTTGCGACCATGGTGTCAGAATTACGCAGTCAATTAGGTTCGCGAAATTCTTTTGGGTATTAGTAACAAAATTATCGACAGTGGTAACTTATATTTTATTAATCATGCAACAACATACAAAATGTCCCACGTTCTGATAATGTTCTATTAGAGGTTAAACGGTTTCAATTCAGAGGACCAAGCCGACACAATTCTAACTGCTCAGAAATACTGCAATCGTTGGTATTGGTTGGTATTAAGGGCTATCAATTTATTATGATTGATTCCTTCCTACCCGAATTTTGGCCACGGCGGCCAATGTCAACGTAGTAGACAAGTACACAGGAGATATTATGGTGCACAAGTGTGTGCACAATACACAGGTGCACTCTCTGTTCCTTGATTTACATAGTTCAGTGAGACGGCAATCCGACATGACCGGTTTGAGATCAGGCATAGGACCAACAGCTTTATGTCCTTTCCGAGGCAAGGGCGTATCACACCACCAATTTCCTGACTCCGAGCTGCAACTGAGTAATTTTTAAGATGGAAAAACCCAGTTACAATTATTTTGACCTGACCCGGGATTCGAACCTAGGACCACAGCGCGTTAGTCGTACTCGTATCATATACAATTACAACTTCGCCATCGAGGCAGTCTCAAGTTATACTTATTATATTTATCGTAATATTTACCATCGAAGACAATACAAAAAATCGTTTGTATGTAATAAAACACTAATAGACAAAGGCCCTTACAGTAATCGGTAATGACGATAGTTTTAAAACTATCATTAGACGAACTAAGGAACTAATTTCCCCAGACACGGAAACTTACGATACCATTACAAGCTAATGCATCATCCATCTCGGGGGTGGGCAGGGAACAATCCGTCAAACCTTACTGTAGGTGACAGGTCGGGGCAAAAGAAAAATGATTTTGCAGCGAACTTTTTCCTGCTTTATTTGAATATTTTCTCAATTTATCATTACTAATAAGAAATAAAATGGATATAGATTTGATATCATAGTGTGAATAATTATGTACAGTCAACCACCAAAGAAGCTGAACCAAATTAAAACTTTAAAACTCTTTACACATTAACTTCAATCGCAATATCATTTTTTTCATCAAACATAAAGTAAACCCTTCGAAGTTTATATTAGTCTAGTTTATATTAGTTTATATTACCCCTTCAATTATGTTTCGGGGTTATTGGATATTTTTACTGAAAACTACATAGAGTTATGAGATAGAAGTATATAATTCAATTTGTGACATTTGCTTGTATACGTTTTGTTGGTGATAGGATATATTTTATATCCGCCAGGATAGTAACCACTGTATTAAACAACAAAGGTATTAAAACCCGCCATGGCGGCACACGTAAGTGTGTCGCGTTCCAGGGTCAGCCTGTGTATGTCCGGTTCCAACAGGCCGGCATAATTGTGTCGACTGTCGAGGGGTAATCGTCTCTCGTCAGTCGACATTCTATTGGACCCCACTCCATTCCATCAGGTGCAGTTGGATCACTTTGCTGTGCCTATATAATAAAATAAAATTGAGCCAGGGATTTATTCGGTCATGTAGAGAGCTCAAATATTATTTCCTATATATTTTCGTTATCAAAGCGGATACTTCAACTACCATACCGATATTTCCTCAAAATTTAAAGCAACAAACGCATTTCCATTCCACCAACACCTGATCACGTTCTATTTATATGGCAAACAATAAAATGCCGCGCGCGACACCCGGAAAATTCACTTTCAATGGGAAAATATAAAAAATTACATATGGAAAACAAGTTCTCGTGGAATATTTATTGTTCCCCTGGAACGTGAGGCGAATGTAAGCTGGCAACACTATAACTCATTGTTTTCCCTTTGGAAGTTGCTGTGATTTGAGATAAGGTCTTGGGAAAATCTAGCTGGAGCATATTTACATATTTTACTGGATGGCGACCGTGTACCAGTAAGTAACCAGTCGTTCATTTTGGCGAGTGGAATTTTGGCACATGATGTATATAATAGGGTATTTAATTATGTTTCATTTTATGCATTTTTTAATATGTAATCGCAATTAGTAGAAAAAAGAATTCCTTCTGAGAAAACAGCATTAAAATTCGATAAGAATTAAAGCAGTAATTCAAATTTTAAATATTACTACGTGTTTCAAATTTTGGGCGTGGAGTGGGGATAGCGCTTCATCTATTTCTTTAGCACGCATTATGATGCCCGCTGACGTCAAATGCAAGTATTTCGGCTCGTTTCTGTTTTTTGACACTCCCCTTACTACCAAACTTCAATGGCTTATAAGTTATAGATTTTTCATCAGATTTCAATGATTTCTTCCTTTTTAGAAATTATACGACGTACATATATATTTTATAAAAGTAATAAAAAAAAAATTCAAATATCTTATTAGTGAAGCGGTCATGTCATGTTGTCGAGATACGTGATTTTATTGCAACGACTACAGTGTGTCCCCTACGAGACAAGTAGCTTTTGGCGGACCTTTTTGGATTTTCCAGATTTTAACTTTCTATTGATATTTGTAATTATTCTGTACGTTTTATATAATTAAATATTTTCGTCGTTAGGCAATCGAAACGCCAAGTTTTGGTTATATTCGTCGTTTGAACCAATATCGTCTCTTAATCGAATATAATATGCATGCCATTTGCATACCAATATTAATACAGCGCCATCTAGTATCAACATTATGAAAGTCATGCAATACTAATCGCAGCCAACTAATGCAATTGAATAGATAAAAAAAATCGTCATAAGCATGATAAGACCTTCAATTTTATTCGAACAGCTCTTCTTATGTTAAATGACAATGATTATGTTTAAAAAAAAAATATTGTCTACCGCTTCATTATGAAGTGTAAAGATATATTTCCAACTACTTTGTATTTTTATTTTTTTTTGCGGATTAAGACTAATTAGTATTCGAATCTCAGCAAGCTTCAGCGCTCGATGTCATGAAATGCGTGCAACTGCTGATCCTGGCTTACAGGAGTAGCAGGGGTGGGTGTGAGAACGGGATAACCTCATGTAGATCAGTCATTGTATCTGGAATACAGCCCTACACTTACTAAGTATATAAGGCAATATATTAAAAAAAAAAGAAAAAAATGTTGTTTAGACAGTGTAAAGTACCCCAATAGCACGAGAAAGGCGTACACTAATATTAACTTTAAACGAAACCCTGACTGCAACCATCCATCAACCTGTCCGTATACCATACTCCACCACCAACTTACATTTACCGCCAAAAACCTTTAAAAACCATACAAAATATTTGAAACAACTGCAAAATTAACTTTGCAGGATCGCATCATTAAATACTTCCTTTACAAATATTTGCAAAGGAAAACATACCTTATCCCTGGGTAATATGTTTTAAATTAGAATAGAGAAAATATAACGTAAATAACTTAACTGCAGTATAGATGCACGCGCGACAAAATTGTATTTGCGTTCGCATAATCGAAATTTAGAATGAAAGTGTAGGGGTGGCAAGTTTAGGGAGCGAAAAAGTTATCTTGGTTCCGAAGCAGTGGATTCCGCGGGAGTTGAACCATTTTTCAAGGAAAAACAACGCTGTGAATACTAATGTTAAGGAAATGGAGTTGTTAATGAGACGTACTCACAAAATACGACGTTTTTATTACTTTTTTCAGCAGTTACAAATGTACGAACTTTTTCTGTGTTAACCTTAATTATGCTGTTGTATTTGTAAGTAGAAAAAAATAAGATCGATTGTGATTGCCTATGAGCGAAAATGTTTTAAAGAATAATTTTACAATTCATTCCATTAGTATTAATACCAAGGTAACTTAGACATCCAAAAACTCAAAGGAGCTCTAGCGTATAAGGGGCCTGGTCCTACCAAAAAACGGGCAACAATAAACACTAAATATAAGTAAAATTCAGCGTTCCAATAAACTTTGTATTAATTACCCAATGTTTTTGATAAGTGACATTTAACATCAGAGGAAGTGAGACAAATTATTCGACTATATCTTTGTAAATATACAGACTTACTTATAAACTTGTTTTAGCGTTAAGAGGTGGTTAAGAATTGCTTAAATAGCTGTCAAAAACATCACCGGTTTCCTAGTTTAAACCTTATTAAGAGGAAAAATGGCGGGTTTTGACTTACATCTTATCGAGTAAATTTGTGTTTTAACTAAGCATAGCTTTGCGAAACTTTATAAGTAAGACTGATAGTTCTCGTGTTGATCTTTACAGCCATCAAAGAAAATGTCTTAAAACAACCTCCAATAGACGCTGTTTAAATTATCTAAATAGATGTAACAAGCCAAAGATAACAGTTTCAAACTATGGCATATAATGATGGCCGTTTTGATGTTTTATTAAGTTTCGTATTAATTCATAACAACATTAAAGGAGCTAATTGCTGTCCATTATCGTCAATAAGTGCAGTAAAATTTATTAATTTTAGCGCCCTTTTTTCTTCACCTCTTATAGAAATTTGTTACTTATCAACAAACAAAGTGTAGGAGAGTAGTATTAGAGCGATTAAATACAGCATCTCTAAAGGCGTGCCTTAGAGGTGTTGTATTATGTGCGCGGTATGGCTTCCGTTCTGCGATCTCGTATTAGAATCCCGGGTCGCGAAAACAGATATTAGGTTTTTCTTCTTTGTACCAGCCCAGAGAATTTTGGAATTCAGAATGATAAGTTAGGCACCTATCACATCACAGGACGGAACACGAGTAAAAGTGAGAGTCCTAGTTGCACCTCTGCTTTCCGAGATGAATGCATGACGTCACAATGTGTGTATGTTTTCTAAAGATAATCTTACCTGGCAATGGTGTGCAGATGAGCGCTGGTGGCAAGCTTCACGAGAGGCCGATGCGGAGGCCTGCTCGGCCTGGTGGGAGGGCTGTACGTGTACTCCGCACTCTCAGCGCCAGTTAGCCAAGACCAGTGCTCCGTCATGGTGTTATAATTATTAAGCAATTTTGACACTTCTGACTAGATTAGTTTGAGGTTATTTTTCGTTGTCACTTAACGATTTTGACACTTGTTACTAGATTAATTTAAGGTTATATTGCGTTGTCACTTTATAATTTTGACACTTCTGACTAGATTAGTTTGAGGTTATTTTTCGTTGTCACTTAACGATTTTGACACTTGTTACTAGATTAATTTAAGGTTATATTGCGTTGTCACTTTATAATTTTGACACTTCTGACTAGATTAGTTTGAGGTTATTTTTCGTTGTCACTTAACGATTTTGACACTTGTTACTATATTAATTTAAGGATATTTTTCGTTGTCACTTTACTTTAGAATTTTGACATATCTAAGTAAATTATGTGAAGGCCATTTTTGTTTTAATTTTTTATTAGACTAGTTTCAGGTAATTCTTGTTTGGTTTGCAAATTGTTGATTGTCTTTAATGCTGCGTTTTTCCCTTGCATTGAACAGTGCTTTTACTGGACCCGTTGGTAAGTAATCAACGGACAACTTGTAACAGAAAACGCCCAAATTTTACGTCTATGCGCAAAGTCATCATTAATTCCTTCAAAGGAATTATAACAAACTAGTTTTCGCTCGGGGCTTTGCCCGCGTGCAAGAGTTTTCCGGGATAATAGTCCCGCAATATATTTTCCCGAGATATAAAGTAGCCTATAACCTTTCCAAAGTCAACTATCTCCATACGAAACTTCATAAAAATCCATTCAGTAGGTTGATTCCCTATGCTACTCGCGATAACACACCGTAAACGCGTGTTGTCAAAACAAGCTCTAAACACAAACGCGTTTCATACACGCGCCACGATGTGTAATTGATAAATAGGTATTGTGTATGCCATACGATAGGTTGTCTATGCTTAATATTTTTATATTACGATGTGTTAATGCGTTCAGAAATCTTTCATCCCCTCGAATCGTCAAGTATCGGTTTTTGAAAAGGCTTTTTTTGTTTGTATTCGTGATATTAAATGATGTAACTCGAATAAATCACTGCCAAACTTTATTTAATCCCATTTTTGTATATACTTAAATGTAAGAAACATGAAAGGAATATAAAAATAATTTAAAGAAATTTCTGTAGATTGTGATTGTTTTCAAACGAAAAAATATAACTTCAAAATTATTGTCAAATGTCAATGTCATTGACTTATTTACTTGATTTGTTTACTAAAGCCACATTTTAAAAATTGAATTGAATTGATATATTGAATGCTACTGAAGATTTTACACGAATGCTGTTATATGAATAATAGTAAATGCTGTTGTGCTTATGCAGTTTATGTTAAATTAGCGCTAACAACGTATAGGAATTCTACGGACCTTCCATTATAAAATTTGTTGCAAAATCGACAAGGCATTAACTCAAATTCTTTTTTATTTAGTTAAATAATGTGACGAGGATGCCGTTTACCTGATGATAAGCGATACGACCGCCCATAAACAGTTACAATGCCATCCGGAACTTTGAATTGTAAAGCACTATGTGACGTTCCACAGTAGGTTTTCAGAATGAGACAAAGATTTTAGGTCTTATAAAGTAATTACGCTAGTTACAATTTCCTCTAAACTGGTACACATCAGTGCATGGACACAGTTTAACTTGGCTATAGAAATAGACATTGCCGTAGACACCTTATAACTATTAAGACAGACACTCACATATAACAGACTTACCAACAATAATTAAAATAAGTGTATATTGCCTATTAAACGTTATTTTTAAAAATTTATAGCTCTATTACCTAGTAACTTCTATTTGCCGCTCAACCGGCATTAATCTTTTTGGAATAAAAAGTACTCTATTCAATCCACAGCTCACTGTCTGAGTACCATATTTCATACACATTCATTTAGTTATTAAGGTGAAACTGATTAATTAACAAACATTCAAACTCATGTATAGAAATTTTACTTAAGTATATTATGTTATCTAAGACTGAACAACAAATAAAAATAAAACAAAAATAATGTGTTGTTAAAACTGAGTATATTTTACTATTATTTATTTGGAATATCTTGCATTACATTCACTATCCTGTAAAAGAAATTATTTTATTATTACATTTGATATTATCAGTTTTGTTAACATTAGTATTCAATGTAAGATGCCTTTGGTCTCCTAAAATAAAAAGGAAGTGTTTGTACAAACAATTTTAGATTTAACATGATTACATACTTTTGTTTGTAATTGTGTAAAATTATTGGGATTACCTACATGAAATTTTTGCTTTGTTTCCCTGGATCGATATTCACATTTAGAAGATTTTGATATTTAATTTAAAGCTGGCTAAGCCCTTGATTAAGACGTCTACCAATTACTTATAACAACAATAATGTATAACTAGTAAAAATTTCTTCAATAATCTTTATTGTTATCAAACTTTATAGGTACAAAACTTTCACCACAAAGAAACTACATAGTATTATTTGTAATGTACATAATTAAGAAAACATTGTTTAAAAAGATACCTTCATTAGTGTTTTATATTTGTTTGGCCTATCTATTTACTAATAGAAATATTACATCGAAGTAATAAAAATAAACTTGATTGACCTCAATTGTTGTCAAAAGTCGGGTTGCCAGTAGTAAAGCAGCTTATTTTTCACCGCTGAGCCCATAACACAAATTTGACTATCAAGATACAAAAACATAGGTTTGAATATTAATTCGATCATTTAGGATTTATGTTTGTTTTGTTTCTGATAAGGTAGAATATTATATTTGAGTTTTCACGATGTAAAGAGGATACTATCGTCAATAGAAATTATACAGTCGTTGTATCTAAATAATTAATTTGTCTAAACGCGCATAGACGCGCTGGATTGCCGCACGTTATTTTGACAATTCGTAACATGCCCGTAAGGCGGATGTGTCACACCTCATCGTGTTCATGAAATGTCAAATTAGCATCCAGAATACTCTTACACAGTCATAACACGAAGTTAACGAAACACGCCGTGTTACAAGTTCGACATTGTCGTAGAGAATCATGCCCCAGTAGTTATTTCGAGAAAGAGGAGCATACATGCATCCATCTTTACAAACTTTCGCTTTTATAATATTACTAGTATTTGTGTAAATATCTAAGAAAGGTAAATAATTTTACAATTTGATAAGAGAAATACTCTCTATTTTTTTTTATTGTTGCTATCTCATAATATTTTAACCTTCATGAAACTAATAACAGTGTAATTCAGTTATGAGGGTTAATAGAAATAAAATTACCCTTAAAGTCCGACTATTACGGTATAATATTTCAAAAATCTGAAGCTTTCATAGCCACTCGGTGACGCCATCTGTCATCTTTCAAAACTAAATACATTTCCAGAACAATGATTGATGAATGGCTGTTGGACACATGATGAGAAAGTAAACAAATTTGCACTCTAAAATCTGGGAACTACGGTTCAAATTGAATCAAAAATTAGGTTTTAAACGCGTCCCACACTTAAAATCTCTAATCATACTCAATTTAACCTTAACGTGATATAATAAAGTTCAAATTCAATAAATCAGATATCATTCAGCCCTATGAAATAGCGCTGCTCCCCTCCAAACTTCTAATCAGGATTACAGGATCAAGAACATTTTCAAGTCTCAAGACATATCTGTCCCTCTCAAACCTTCAGGGTGTGAAAGAGAGGTTATATTTGAATAGTTGGTAATAGCAAGTAATAAATCTCAAAGCCCTTAGCGTCGCATCGTATAGAAAATGTTCAGTATGATTGTTATGGGATGACGTCATGCTGTTTGCAGAGATTTTGAGGAAAGTTACCGTATTATTTTATCTATTGTGTGGTTATGATGCTTTGTATGATACATTATACTAATGTGATTATTAAATATAATATACGAAGAGATTCTAGCATGTTTTTTTTATTAATATTGCGAAAGGAGAATGTCCTGATTTTATTTATTTTTATAGGAGCATGCTAAAATAACCACATAGTACCTGATGATAAGTGAAGTAAGGTATATTCGTTTAACCTTATAGGTACGTTTAGCCGGTTTTTGGGGTCAAAAAAACAAAAGATGTTTTAAAAACGAATCTAAAGATCTAAAATATAAAACATTAAAACAAAAAAGAACTATCTGGATTAAATTATAATTATTACTTTAATGATAAAACAGTCTCAAACCAGAAATTATAGTCAACTAAACGATAAATAATTTATACAACATATAAATGAACATCAGGCAGAACAAACCCACGGAAGTTTGACAGTTAAACCCCCGTGTAACGCCGCGGGCTATGCGCCTGCAAATACGGCATGGAATCTAAATGAAGCAATTGTTTTAATAGTCTCTAATTACATTAATAATGTCTGTATTATTATTTCTTTTTATTCAAAAGCTGTTGTTAAGGTTTATATTAGGGTGTGGATTTATAATGCGACTATTTTTTGATAAACAAACTCTTCATTTTAACAAAAATATAGTTTTTAAAAATTCTTATAATCCGTCAAAATCAAACATTGCAACGAATGGAAATTATAATGTGTTTAGGAATGTGAATAAAGGAAGAGAAGAATTGATATATATTTTTTTTTGTAAAATTATATTCTGTTTAAAGTTAAGGATGCCAGTATTAAAACTCGAAAAAGTTTTACTAAATTAAATAGTCGTTCTCTGCCACATATTTGAAAATAAATATCGCAGGGCTAATATTATATGAACCTATCGCCATATCGTAATAACTCGTTTAATTCAAAATTCACAATATAAACACGGTAATTTTGTTGCGTAATATAAAAAAACGTACACCCCTAAACCAGCAAATTCAAGCACACTTGTGGGTAAACACATACAAACCTCGTTAGGGTTGTCACGCACCCTGAGGTGCATTGATACATTCGTCTCTCTCAACCTGATGCAATTTGAGTTTAGAACAAAAATGACAGTTGAGTTGACCTTATAAAACAAACATTTTTAAGGGTAGGCATGTTATAGACATTTGTGGCTACGGCATAAATCCATTGAGGTACTTACCTATAGTAAAGTATCTCAAAGTAAATCGACGCGTTTTTTTTTTTAACATTGACATAAGTTTGTTAGCCTGGCAGGGCCGGCTTATACAAACACACCGGTCTTGCGGGTGAGTGCTGTAGGCACTGCGAGCCCTTAAGTGGCTATGCTGAGGGCAACCCACTAAGGAGTCACGAACCTCGGCTCAAGACGGCCGCTGAGAGAGGACGAGACACCAGCGATTATGGAAACCGCCGCGAAGTCACAGCTGACATTTAATAAATACAGATAGAGGCACGAGTCGTGAGCACTCTCGTGATTGGTCGGTTTGAAGTCAAATGTTTCGCATGATTGGTTCCTTAGTCAATACTTGTTGTTCATTGGCTTGCACGTAACATACGACTACTATACACCTCCCCCACTACTATTCAACTGTTCTCATGACTTGTTTACTGTAATATTTTCTCTTCCAACTACAGGCACAGATCCCTTCTCCTTCCCTAGATACCCCTATGCGCTTGTTTATCATGATGTAATTATAAAACCTTAGGTCATGAGTCTACAAGAATTTGTCAACACCTCGACATTAGGTGCAAATAACCGGTTAAGTTCAAACGGGCGTCGCTTCGCATCACGGAGGGCTGTTAATCCTCCCTCGTGAGGGCGCGTACCCTTTATTGCCAACGGTGATTTATCGCTAGATGCTAGATAGGGTACGTAGGTTCAATTCTCATCATCATTGTTGAAATCAATAAAATCATTCAGTAGGGCTCTTGCAAGTCTGTTTAGATAGGTATTGCATTGTCAACTTCAGCCTATAAGTCCATAAGTCCGTGTATAGAATTATCTATTTTAACTTCACAAAGCAAGTATGTATACATTGCTGTGACTTGATTGGATTGTAGCCAGTGTACAGAGAAATATGAGATGTAACCATTTGATGTATTTTTTACTTATTTGGCCACCACCTATTGCTTTTACTAATACTTATTAATTAAATATAAAAACTAATACAATTAAATTGCACGAATGTAACAATTATTTAATGGTTGGCACAGCATGCACACGCATTGCATTATATCCTAATAATTTGATTTTGAATTATTTTTTTATCTGCTTTTATAAATAGATGTCGCTGATGTCCTAAATGGTGCAATGAATCAGTAATTTAAAGACTTTTGTAACGAGAAAGGCTTTATAATCTAACGATGCTGCAATCATCATCTAGAAGTTCATATTTTTAAGATCTTGAATGATTCCTCTACTATTGTGCGCAATTATAGTTGGACATCTTTACCAACGCACTTTTTGCGTTTTGAAAACTACTGACCACTCTTTACCTACTGCGCCACCATTTTTGGCAACAAACGGACGAGACAGATGCATTCGTCAGTAATTAATAACACCTAAACATACCATACTTCATTATCTCGGACAGGGTCGGGGAAAAACAAAAACACACGCCACTGTAACAACAACTCTACGATGAAGGCATGGAGTGGGTTTCACAATGTAGAATGAAAGAAGGGGATGAAATCCCCAATTTACGTGCAGTCTACGCCGCTTTGCAGATAGAATTAAAAAATCTATTTTGTACTACGCAGTTTTTAATTGTTTTGATGGATGAAGTTTGTATAATTTTTTTTCTACTCCATTTTTTTTTAATTTCGTTGTAAATGTGTTGAAATATGGTTTTGGTCCGAGGAAAAATATGTGAGAATAGTTTTAAAAAGCAATAAAATGTAGACATTTGCCGTAATAAAATGTAGAGAAGCAGCCAAATCATATGACCACAATGAATGAATGAATCCCTCCTGGGCGAATATCGGCCACTGCAGCCAAACACAACGGAGATCCGCTTGGTACGCAGGAGATATTATACTGCACAAGTTTGTGCGCAATACACAAGTGCACTCTCTGTTCCTTCACTCTCATAGTTCGGTGAGACGGCAATCCGACATGACCGGAGAGAGATCAGGCGCAGGACCAACGGCTTTACTTTCCGAAGCACGAAGTTATCACACCGCCAACTTCCTGACTCCGACTTGCGACTGAGTATTTTTTTGGACAAAGCCAATCACAGTAATTTTCGTCACTTTTACCAATTTTAAAATTCACATTACAAACCACAATTAAAATAAAAAGCCCACAACAAATCTATCGATTCGCGAAAATATTTCAATAATATTCACGTATACCATTAGCTAATAACATAGACTAGACGCTAACTCTAATAAACAACCTAATCTTCGAAGATGGGGAGTCCGCTCCCGATCTGAGGTGAGAAAGGCGCCGGCTGTCGATGCGAGGCATGAGTCACGGTAAAAGCCCGGCGCGAGCTGCACCAGTCTGAACGCTGAGTGACGCGAGTAGCGGGTTTGGATTGGATTTGAAATGACCACAGAACACAGATTCATAATATTTGTTGTGAATATGACACTCGCTTTGCTCAACGGCGATTTGAATATGCGGTGTTCTTTTTTTAAAATTCAAAAGATGGTAGTATCGATTTGGCGATTTTTTGTGTAAAATATTTTTAACGGTTTTTAAGTCAGTTATTTTTTAAATATTTATTTAAATTACTCATTTTTTTTTTATTTTTACGTTAATTCTTCCTTTATTATATTCTGCTTTATACTTGTAAATTGCATTAAGCTCCGTACATTATTATGTACACATGGTACACATCAAACAGCACTTTTATAATCTCAAGAATCACACGGTCCCCACAAATTCCAACCCTTATTGTATTTGACATAAGGTCTATAATACCTAGTGTTTTCATTCCTGTCTCGGTGAATTTTAATACTTTACCACCCTAATGCTAGTTTTAATCAATGAAATGGACTCGAGCGTCGCGTAGCGTTCACTGAACTGAGCATCTCACGTTAGACAATAAGCACCTTTTGTATTAAACTATCTGTATTTAGTGAATGGAAAGTTCGCATACCTACCTTAAAGGTATTACAAGTTTGGGTCTGCCGATCCCCTACTGGCACTGAAGTAGTGTTCTCTATATTGCTACCTATTTATATGGTTGCATTACTATTTAATAATTACAGTAAAAATATTAGCAATGTTTACTGAATACAAAGCTCCAATGTCAGTAGAGAGCTACCATTCTGACAGCTACCTAATGAATCTACAATAAATCAATATTATAACCCGCTAATTTGATCCCACCATATCCCACATGCAGTCAGGATTCCGCGTCCGCTCACCCCAACGCCGCCCGCCTTACCCGGGTGCCAGTTTATGTGAAATCGATGCACGCCTGTTTGTAAACACTTGCATTTCTACTCGCTGTGTTTATTTATAGAGCGAAAGAGACGGCAGTATATGCCAAAATACTAGACCTGGAACGCTATTTTGACAATCAACAAGTTGCATTTTTGTTTGAATTATTGATTTTTCGCAAGTGACACTTATTTTAGTGCAATAGAGATAAGTATTCAAAATAAACAAGAAATCACTAAGAACTTTACCACTGTAAATTAACGGTCTGGTAAGAAACACACACACTGATAAGTTCACAACACTGTCGTTCCATAAACGAATAATTTTGTTTTTAAATTTTTGAATTTGGAACGTGAAAGTTTTCTTTTTTTGAATATATTTCGCGGGAGGTGGCGCGCCCATGCGGCCACGTTGCAAACTAACCTAACCTTGCCTCATGCAGCCGGGGCGCGATCGTAAAACCCCAACGTTTGATAGTCTTGATACTTGGCTAATGTCTAGAAACATGTTATTGCATAACTTTTACAACCGCACTAAAATAATCTGTTTATGTTAATCTCGACTTATAAAGTATTTTGCAACAATTAACTAAGACAAATTTACGATGTCTAGTCAGGCCATAAACGTTGGAATTGGGACTAGTTTTATGTGAAATCTAGTTATTTTTGTCTTCGTATAAATTTTAAATAACCTGCCTTTCAAACATAAATAACACTTACAAACTCACCATAACAGGAATGAATTGTAAATAATTAATACACAGATCATAACCTTATTATACACAAATTAAAAATAAGGATAATGAACTTTAGCACCTAATAAAAAAATGCTCAAATCCTCTAACCAAATTACAATCATCAGCACGTTGTTAAACTCAAACAAACCAAAATTTTTTTTCCAACACATTTTTTAAACCTCAGTATCAAGGATCAAGCGTCATAGTCGTAGTACGCACCGGAGCAGAGGGCGGCGAGTCCGTCGCACCCTCGTTCATTCATCGTTTACTACTAGGGCTGTGTTGACCTTGTGTTTACTACAGTGGCGGCCCTAGCGGCTATGGTAAAAATTACAAAATATTTCGGCCGCATTATGCCGATGGATTTAGGGTTGTCAAAAGTTGATGTATTAAAAGACTGTCGTTAAGATCTATTTTATAATAATAATTGCATTGACTTAATTGTAACTGGTTGTGATGGCTTTCGCTTAAGGCGATATTTCATTTTTCATTTTCATTTAATCTGTTTATTGGCAAGTAAAGAATTTAAATTCACGTCTAGTTAGTGATTAGTTCTCGCAGTTGAAAGAAAAACGTAAAAATAATTAATAATCATGGATATTTCTGCCTTTAATATTTCGTCATATTAAATTTTAAAGGCCGAAATATCCATGATTATTAATTATTTTTACGTTTTTCTTTCAACTGCGAGAACTAATCACTAACTAGACGTGAATTTAAATTCTTTACTTGCCAATACTTGTTTAGTTACCCAGATTAAAGGTGAAACAAAATGTATGAAAATGGACCTTGAGGTATCGCCTTAAATATAATTAAGAATGTAAAATTTGAAAATGGACGCTCGGGTTTCTGTCAAAAATTACGATATATTAAAGAACAATAACTAATTATAAATTAACATAAGACGCCATTAATTTATTATTAGAAAATATATCACTATTTTCTATTTACATCTAACGAATTGTGTTTTGTGAATGATAAGATCCAGCCAGCAGTTTTAAATGTAAAAACTTAATAAAAATATTTGAAAAATAAATTTATAATTATAAATTAACATTGAAACAATGCATGACTAATTAACTCACAAAATTACATTCAATTAAATCCACGTCACAATTCCCTCTATTTTTAAAATTGTAGTCTTATGAAAATATTTCTTCGCATTTTATATGAAAACTCAAGACTTCTTTTTTCAAAGTTTATTTACATTTATTATTAACGACTAAGTCAAAATGTATCCCTCGAACACATCTCTAGGACTACCCACGAAAATGGCAGATAGCCATATAATTCACATTCTCTGGTCCGTGGGGATAAGTATTATTTCTCTGGTTCGGGGTGGCGAGTGATTACTTAGACCCTCCATTTTCGACAATGAAAATTATGGCTTCGTAATTATTTTCACAATATTGATGCAATATTAAAGATTACGATTTTATTAATGCCTTGGTGGCGTAGTTATATTGAGGGCGCAGTACGACTACCGCTACGAGGTCTCGGGTTCGAATCCCCGGTTGATATTAGGTTTTTCTGCTAACTATCATCCCGGAGTCCAGATTTTGTGCCCGAAATAACGATAGACTCGCTCTCCCTATCACATCATGGACGAAATATATATGACGAAAAATGGTTGCACAAGTTGCGCTTCTGCTTACTCCTTCTAGGCTAAAGTGCGTTTGTGTGTGTGTGTGTGTGTGTTTGTTCTCGCGATTTAACTAGCGTCCAGAAGGAAAAGTTAAACGTTTCACTTTTCAAAAAATTGTGTAGACATTAATCGAGATTAAATATTTATCTGATTTAAACATTATCAAAAACTTTTACATTTATATTATACTAAAACTACTACTAATATTGCTAAGAAAATATAATGTAATTTTCCAAATTATAACAACACCAATCATAAAGAGATGAAAATTAAATTCTATAATCAAATTCGTACTTATCACAAACGGGACAGTATTCGGCTGTCCCCCTACTTGCATGTCCGGATTGTCCCCTTTGTCTGGGACGTGGCGCGTGTGTACGCACCCTTATATAATACTGTTATTACTTTCATTGTGTTATACATTTTTATATTATGACAACCTTCTGTTTACAGAATTGCAGGGAGATTGGTTGGTATAAGTAATAATAATATCAGCCCTGTATTATATACTTGCGCACTGCTGAGCACGGGCTTCCTCTACTACTGAGAGGGATTAGGCCTTAGTCCACCACGCTGGCCTAGTGCGGATTGGTAGACTTCACACACCTTCGAAATTCCTATAGAGAACTTCTCAGATGTGCAGGTTTCCTCACGATGTGTTCCTTCACCGTTAAAGCGAAAGATAAATTCACAAAGAATACACACATAATTTTAGAAAAGTCAAAGTTGTGTGCCCTTGAGATTTGAACCTGCGGACATTCGTCTCGGCAGTCCGTTCCACACCCAACTAGGCTATCACCGCTACAAATAAATGGAAAATACAATAAAAAAATTACCCTTCGTCACTGAAACATGCTGTTGCTTGGCGGTAGAAATAAACATTGCGATGGTACGTAAACAGTCCTCGCATACGAAGGACCTAACACCAGTAAAAGAGGGAAAATTGAATGCATAATGATTTCTTATTACGCGAATGTTAGATATAAGAATAAAACTAATTTACGGATTTTATTGCAATTTTTATAATATAATTTTACTCGACGTTTCGAAGACTTTTTAACCTTCGTAGTACGCCCCGTGATCAAATTAATTTTAATTTAATAATTCGTATATTTTTACTTGTAATAAATTTCAATTTAAGTAAAATATGTTAATTATTATCCGTTGTTAAACTAAATTGCACCTTATTTTAAAGTATCCTATCTGCTAATTTAGCGAAACGAGAGTAATTAACAAGGCGCGTTGCGGAAGAAAAGGTCCGAGTGTAAACCAATTATTACTAACAAGATACGACGAGATAGAAATCAGACGAAAATATCAGAGAGAATTGCACTTTGAAAGATATTAAGGCTATAAGTCGGAATATTGGATTATGAACAATTTTTAACTCTTAAGCCATATATTATGTATTAGTCGAACTGGGAGAAAATAATAATATAAATAAACATGATTTTTTATGTTTACGAGTATGTTATAAATTAAAATTAATAATTTTTCGGATTTCATCACGGTTTTTATACCTAAAAACTCCCAGACTTCTAGACACTGTGAGCTCTTTCTGCGAAGATCGGACCACCAACAGCTAAAATTTAAAAAGTTGTATAATTGTAAAATGTGGGTAGATATTGTAACTTTGACTTTGCGGATGAACAACACCTCAGTCTTTCAAGAAAGCTACAAAGTCTTCGAAACGTCGGGAGAACAAAATATAAAAACCGCGATACCATCCGAAAAAATATTAATTTTAATAAATAAACATGATAAAATGCGAAATATAGTTTTTTTTTTGCTGTGAATGACAAGACGAGCTTGCCGTTCGCCTGATGGTAAGCGATACGACCGCCCATAAACTTTAGAAACCCCATCCAACACCTTGTAACACAAAATATTTTTGGTATTCCACTGCGCTCGCCATCCTGAGAAGTGAGATGTTAAGTCTCATTATATACAGTAGTTACATAAACTACAATGTCCTTCAAACCGGAACAACAATGACTAAACACTGTTGCTTGCCGGCAGAAAAAGACATTGCGGTGGTACCTACCCAGGCAGACTCTCACATATAAGAGGCCTACCACCAGTATAATATTTAAATGTCTAACGCGTATACATAAATCATTATACAAAAAAGACACCATTTAGCGGTATAAACAAACTCTACAGGACCATAGAGTGGAGTGCTCGTGACCGCTCTTATCTCTGACCCTTCACACCTTGTTGCCGGTGACAGTGCTAATTGTTATACCCGGTGTGGAAATTAGGGCTAAGGGCTTTGTTTTTTTTTATAAAAAGGGAGACAGCAAAAAGTGACAAGGCGTTGAGTATTTTCAGTGAATTTAGGCGTGTGTAGTATAAAAAAGTAATGATCTTAATAAAAAAGGTTTTAGAGATGTATTACTGAAGGAAAGGAAGAAAAAAATGACTTAAAAATCTTAGGAACAATCATTTCAGCTTGTATTAACATCTAACGCCGGATTTTATACTTTTTAACTTACGCAACGCAACAGCCGGCTCAGTAGGTGATACACAATTTTACACGTAAATCATTGTAAGCCACAATGTAACTGACTTTGCGAATGCCCAACACCTAAGTCCCCCCTGTGACCATGAAGGCTGCAAAGTCTTCGAAACGTCGGGAGAAAACTAAAATATGAAAACCGCGATAAAATCCGAAAAATAGTTTAATTTTAATATCTAACCTATAAACAATCTATATAATATATAAAAACGAATCTCTATTTCCCTTGGTCACGCCATCACGCGTGAACGGCTGGACCGATTTCACAATTTTTTTTTTTTTGTGTTTGTTATTATCAGGAAAAGGTTCTTATGAAAGAAAAAATTCAAAAAAATTAAGAAAACTTAACAAAAATATTAATTTTATATAACTGTCAATTGTTTGAAATAACTGTCATCGATTGACAAAATGCGCGCTGCAAATTCATAGTAAAAACGGGACAACGTCTGTCGGGTCAACTAGTCATAAATAAATACAATTACTATCGATGATAGCACGGAAGAACTCACCGCGTTTATAATTGCATGAGTAAGAAGAAAAAGCTGTGTATGTTTTGACAAATATTTAAAAATAAAAAAAAGATAATTTGGAGATTGAAATCGGGTTTAAAAGCGTTAAAATTTTCACATTTTACTTTAATATTTGACTGCCTCGGTGTCATAATTGTATTACGGTGCAAAAAAATCATTAAATAAATCCGCAAAACCGTTGTTTATACTTACAATATTAGTTGGGACCACGAGGTAGCCCGATTGTGACCTCGCATAATGCGGCTGTCGGTAAGGATCCGCAAACCGCCAGGAATTAATTAACCACCGCCAATTGACTTACCTGGAAAAAAAGGAATATAAATTAACAAAAAAAAAATTAAAGCACGACTCTTCGAAGAGAGCAAAAGTATTTTTTTTTGTCCGCGGATCCGCCCGCGTATACGCGGGCGGATCGGGCGAGTAAGTTTTTGCGTGATAAATATTTCCCGAGATAAGCTTATCAGGAGTTATGTAACTTCCTATCAATAAAATAATTTTCGAAATCGGTTCAGTAGTTCCAGAAATTGGCCCCTATAACCCCACAAACAAACAAACTCTTCCTCGTTATAATATTAGTATAGTTTTCGGTAGTTCGTTTTAGCCCGGTTGAAAATATCGCACACTTAATAAAATAATGACCTATTTCAAAATTGTAAACTCGTGGGAATCGTCAAAAACCACATTTCTGTTTGCTACCTTTTTTATTTTTCCTTTTTTTTCTTTTATAAGTTTCATTTTGACTTATCTTTAATAAATTTAATTTTATAGCAACTTAAAAAAAAGGTCGTGAACAAAAACAATTTTTTTGAAAATACCTACAAGTTAACAATTTTGAAATAGGTCATTATTTTATTAAAAGTGGGAATTATGTCGGATAACTCCTGTAACATAAATGATTTATTAAACAACAAGCCAAAATCATGGAGAAGGGGGACCAAGTTTCTCACATACCTGGAACACCAGAATACCGAGATAATTGTGAGCAATTTCATCGGCTTTTATTCAACGTGAAGCGAGTCGAGCGATTGGATTAATTGTTAATGTTCAATGGACGGAAACTATTTGTGGTTAGATGTTGAAGGCTTTAGGGAATTTTGAACTTGTTTTGTTGTTTTTTTTTTTATATCTACGCGTATAGGGCATTCATTCAAGATTTGTTTAAAGCAGTTTCATATATCTTTGCTTTTTTTATATCTCTACTGCTATTAAAATATAAGTAGAAATAGTAAGTAGTCGCTATCCGGATGAATATAAAATGCATCCTTCCACAAGCAAACCACGCACACACATAAATACATATAGGTACATAAAACAAACCCGCAGTCGCAGCGTATCTCACCCCGCCACTTGTCGGTGGCCGTCTTTTTTCAATCTGTGACAAATCACTTTGAATAATATTCATATTTTCGCACCGTCAGGGGTCGTGGTGTAGACTTAAAATGCGGTAGACATGGCACCGATATTTACAATATAAAAATTATAAGGAGTTTGAAAAAATAATGTGAATGTGATTTTTAGATGTATATTTGTTAATACAAATAAATAGAAAATAATAAAAAAACCCTCATAGTCGCTCTTTAGAGAGTAAAATTATTAATACAAATAAAAAAATAACCCCCAATAATTAATCTAATCTAACCCCTAATAATATATCTCAGGGGCTAAATGCAAACCTTATGGTTAAAGTTGTGTCATAACACGCCCTACTAGGCTCGACAGCAACTAAACTCAAAACAAGTAATTCTAAATGATGGAAATATTAAAATTGAACACTGTACCTCATATTGCAGAGTTGCCGCACCTTCAACTTAACCACAGGAAGAAACAACAATCACAAAACAACATAATTTATTGCATTAAAGTATGGCCTACAGCGACCGGCTAATTATATCAAGAGAAATTGCGAGTCCCCGTGTGGTACTTTTATAACACGAATAAAATTACAAACACACGTCCACCTTTATCCCTAAAGGGGTAGGCAAGGTGCAACCAGATCACCCACTTTTCGCCATGTCATAAGGGGCCAGCCTATCGCCATATCGAAGAATAAATATCACATGATTAAATACTAAAAATAAAAACAATACATGGTAATAAAAAAGAATCATCAAAATCAGTTCACCCAGTCAAATGTTCTGAGGTAACAAGCATAAAAAAAATACAATCGAATTGAGAACCTCCTTTTTTGAAGTCGGTTGATAATTTTTTTTTGTGCCATGTCTATACTTCTTTAACCAAATCCTATATCTCACGTTGACAGATTTCAGCGGATGACGAAAATATTGTCGGTGTCACAACAAAGCAGCTATCTTAATAGAAAATCGAGCTTTTCACTGCCTACCTCCGTCCCGCACCCCGCACACAACCAAGTGATTTGCATAAAGAAATACCTTTCATGAGTTTACACAAGATTGCCACTTTGGGTTATGGTGCCTTAGAGTATAAACTGAATTACTTCGGGCTGCCGTTTTCAACAGCACCCGGTTTGCTTCAACGAGGTTGGTTATTAAATAGTTAGGATAAGTTTGGGCAGATGAATGGTCAGAACATGCTCAGGTTTTAAGTTTTAAGCTTCGTGGTTATAAAAAACATTTTTTAGGAATTAGAAAGAATTTTATAAATCATAAAGTACTTATATTGAAGTATTTACTAAACAAAGATTTTAACTAAAATATGCAATTCACACAAGAAGTTGTCAGGCTTATTTTGATATTGCGTTAATAACGTTTACTGGTAGTAACTACTGGACATAGTAATAATATAATAATATCAGCCCTGTATATATACTTGCTCACTGCTGAGCACGGGCCTCCTCTACTACTGAGAGGAATTAGGCCTTAGTCCACCACGCTGGCCTAGTGCGGATTGGTAGAGTACACACACCTTCGAAATTCCTATAGAGAACTTCTCAGATGTGCAGGTTTCCTCACGATGTTTTCCTTCAACGTTAACATAATAAGACTTAACATCTCATGTCTCATGGCGAGCGCAGTGGAATACCAAACATTACTTTGTAATTCTAGGCGTTAGATGTGTTTTTATTGAAAATGGAAATTAGTAACGCAATGTTAAAATAACACTGTATTAATTTCTACATAAATTATCCTTCAAATTACAAGACCGCAAGTATCATAGCCGAGGTTTTTATGTTCATTTAATAGTAAGTTTGTAATATCTTGTATGTGTAAAAATAAATCATTCTTCAAAACATTGCACTTAGAGGCTCTACTTCGAAAAACGAACGTCGAAACGTCGGTCCAAAACGAAGAAACGACGAACTTCGAATTTAACTCTACTCACAAATAACTTCGGATCCGTCACCGTTCTGTAGCTTACCTTAGTGGTAAGATCAATTTTCGTTTTTTTTTTTTGAAAAATGCAGTGGATCTTTATTCTCGGAGATACTATTAAAAAGCATAACTCTAAGTTCTTAGAAATTCCATGTCTGAAATATTGCGATGAACGGATCGGATCCGTAACACTTCGTAGTAACAAAACCTGCGATCCATCATCCGAAACTACGGATTTCGTTTTTCGAAGTAGACCCTCTGTTCCATTCGACGACTCAACTATTAAATCACTACTAAGATGATAGCGCATTTCATGTTAATTCACAAGTGTCCTATTCAATGATTTTACGCCGAGCTGTTAAATTTAAATGAAAATTCCACGGAAGAGGGTTTGAAGCGCGCAGTCATTGTTGTTTTGGGACCGACGTACGTTACTAGTGGATGATACGGCACATTGTTTAACAAAACTGTTTTAAACGTTGAATTATTTACTGGGAACAAAGGTTCAACTCACAAAGTGGTTTTTCCACGGCGAGTTGCTCGTCCTAAATATATCTGATGCATGTAACTACAGAAAGTACTAAGTTATTAAGTTAACGGACTACTTCATTTATTTTTTTAATTTTTATCGGTATCGTAAAAAAATATAGAAAAACATATCACTACATAATATATAATCTATATACTTAGTCTGGCCATAAATACTGTTACACTTAATTATAAAAAAATATTACATTTGAATTTCGAATCTGTCATTTTTATACGATTGTTCATTGTGTTTTCTCATTTTGGCGCCAATACATTGTAAAATATTTTGCGATATTAAAATGGTGTGGGGTGATAAAGAGAACCGAATCGCTGTGATAGCATTACACAAAGTAGGTATGGAGCCAAATGCAATTTTTAAAACTCTCCATACACTTGGTATTAGTAAAATGTTTGTGTACCGGGCTATTAATAGGTACAATGAGACCTCCTCTGTTTGTGACAGAAAAGATCTGGCCGTCCACGTAGTGTTCGTACGAAAAAGGTGGTCAAAGCAGTAAGGGAAAGAATTCGAAGAAATCCTGTCCGAAAGCAAAAGATTTTATCTCGGGAAATGAAGATAGCACCTAGAACCATGTCGCGTATTTTAAAAGATGACTTAGGACTTGCAGCCTATAAGAGACGCACTGGCCATTTCTTAACTGATAATTTAAAGAAGAATAGGGTGGTAAAATCGAAACAACTACTGAAGCGGTACGCAAAGGGAGGTCACAGAAAAATTTTGTTTACGGATGAGAAAATTTTTACAATTGAGCAACATTTTAACAAACAAAATGACCGTATTTATGCTCAAAGCTCTAAGGAAGCTTCCCAATTAGTCGACAGAGTGCAACGTGGACATTATCCGACTTCAGTGATGGTTTGGTGGGGTGTTAGCTATGAAGGAGTGACTGAGCCATATTTTTG
Organism: Manduca sexta; assembly: GCF_014839805.1. Taxonomy (NCBI): domain Eukaryota; kingdom Metazoa; phylum Arthropoda; class Insecta; order Lepidoptera; family Sphingidae; genus Manduca; species Manduca sexta. The sequence goes on from NC_051130.1 coordinate 2,117,677, forward strand.
TGAAAAGGGTATCAAAACATCGGCACAAGTGTATCAAGATACCATTCTTGAGAAGGTAGTTAAGCCCCTTAACATCACCATGTTCAATAACCAAGTATGGTCCTTCCAGCAAGACTCGGCGCCGGGTCATAAAGCTCGGTCCACGCAGTCTTGGTTGGAATCGAACGTTTCGGACTTCATCAGAGCTGAAGACTGGCCGTCGTCTAGTCCCGATCTTAATCCGCTGGATTATGATTTGTGGTCAGTTTTAGAGAGTACAGCTTGCTCTAAACGCCATGATAATTTGGAGTCCCTAAAACAATCTATACGATTGGCAGTGAAGAATTTTCCCATGGAAAGAGTGCGTGCTTCTATTGATAACTGGCCTCATCGTTTAAAAGGACTGTATTGCAGCCAATGGAGACCACTTCGAATAAGCTTTTTATATTTTTAATTGTTTTATATTTATGTATTAAACTGACACACTGTAAAAGTAATAAATGTTATTTGCAGTTAACAATTTTCTTTTTTCTTTATTACAATATTTATGGCAAGACTAGGTATATAAAAATGATTTCCCTATTTCCCTCGGTCACGCCATAACGCGTGTACGGCTGGACCGATTTCACTATATTTTTTTGTTGTGTTTGTTATTGTCAGGAGAAGGATCTTATGAAAAAAAAATTTAGGAAGTTGAGCGGAACGTTAGAAAATTTAAGAAAAGTTAATTTCAGCGATTGACAGAATGCGCGCTGCAAATTCAAAGCTAAGTCGGGACAACGTCTGTCGGGTCAACTAGTTGTATAATAAAATAACTAACAAAAAATCGTAGTACATTTTCGCATTATAACACAAAAAAAGACGTAAACATGGTGGGCCGTTTTAAGACTCGGGCTATCTTCGGTCACACTATCTACTCTAAAGTTTTTAATGAACTTGAAAAAGGGGAATGTTCTTATTTCGACGCGTATGTATTTTATTTTGTTGGTTAAAAAGTGAAAAATTGTATAGCCTCTCAAATTTTTATAACATAGTAATATTATGTAGTTAATACAATATTTATATTTAGGAATAGCCTTCGGCGAATTTTTTTTTCGAGATATTTATTGTGCCAGCATAAAACGTAGCCTATAGGACTCAAGAGTGACGTAGCTTCCTATAGTGATAAAAAATCTAAAATCTATGTAAAAGCTCCTGAGATTAGCGCATTCAAACAAACTCTTCAACTTTATACATAGTATGTTAGTACAGATATATACAAGGTAAAAACAATGTTATTTGTTCCTAATTTCCCACATTTACCTTTCTACAGCGAAACGGCCTAGTTGGTTGTGGAATGGACTGCCGAGACGAATGCCCGCAGGTTCAAATCCCAAGGGCCACACCTCTGACTTTTCTAAAACAATATGTGTGTATTCTTTGTGAACTATCGCTTGCTTTAACGGTGAAGGAAAATATCGTGAGGAAACCTGCATACCTGAGATAATCTCTATAGGAATTTCGAAGGTGTTTGAAGTCTACCAACCCGCACTAGGCCAGCGTGGTGGACTAAGGCCTAATCCCTCTCAGTAGTAGAGGAGGCCCGTGCTCAGCAGTGGGCAAGTATATAATACAGGGCTGATATTATTATATTATTATATTATAGCTTCCTACAGGATCGAGTCAAACGGGAGTAAAGGTTTGCGCCTATTTATAAGACTATGCCGATACAGTGAATGGTGAGTATCCGGTGCACAGCGCCACGTGCGCTCGCGTACTTACGGCGCGATGAATTGGGCTAGTTGACTAGCTAGACAGTAATCGACAGTAACTATACTAAACTCAATGATATTTCTAAATACTAATGTATATAATGGTTAATTTTAATAAATGTATTCGGATCAATAGTGATAAAGATCTATTGTAGTGACACATATTGTATTATGTACTGTTATACCTTATGGAAGCTACCTATAAAATGAGATGTATTCCTTTAATATTTTAGTGTTAACGGCATTAGTTGTTTTACTCGCCACAATATCCCGCGATTGCACAATAATAATTTTTATTATAAAAGTTCTTATATTTGTGTGATGCTTGAAAATGACTTGTTTTCATTAGTTTAATTTTGATATTAATCCAAAGAATTTTTATTGAAATGCTGGTGGTAGGATAAATTCGCCCGGATAGCGACCACAGTACCCAAGGTGTTAAAACCCGTCATAGTAGTCCACGTATTCCAGGATCAGCCTGTGTATATCCAGTCCCAACAGGCCGGCATAGTTGTGTCAACTGCTGAGGTGTAATCATTTCTCATCAGTCGACATTCTATTGGACCGCACTCCACTTACATCAGGAGCAGTGGAGTAACCTTACCATGCACGTACAAAAAAAAATCGGCTTTAAACCACGCTTTTTTCAATTAAGCAATCGCTGTCATAGGATTTAATATATGATTTTTTTAATTAAATACGTCAGCAACCTCTATGAAATCAAACATGATTTTTATTATAAGATGTAAGCATATTTTTTTCTTTCCAAAGACGGCTATTAATTCCCTTCGGCATTTGCCTATTACTGTATCATTAGACATAATTTATAAAATTATTTTTATAGACAGTTGTAAAGTTACCACCTGATATTAAAATGATCATTAAATAGTAATTAATTAATATAGTAACGGTTCCAGAATGTCACAGGTGCGTACCTTCTTTCCGATTAATTTACATAAAATCTTGCGTAACAGTAACCAAAACGATTTGGATACAAAGATTTGGATTAAAATCGTTAGTAAACATGAGTATAGAAGTATTTTATTTTTTTATAAAGTCCAGACTTAACATTTTATCTCGGAAAGTGTGCAGGAATCTCAATTCCGTGAAGGACTTCCATGATCTTTAGAGTAAATCACATGCACGCCGACATAATTGTATCATCTGCCGAGGAGTAATCATCTCTCGTCAGTCGACATTCTATTGGAACCCACACCTCTTACATCAGATGCAGAGGGATTACTTTGCCGTGCACATATAAAAAAAAATAGTAAAGTCCCCATTATTTATACCACGCTGTCTGCGACTTTAAGACGATGTATCGCGCACATAGCTCATTGCAATCGCGATCTTCACCGCTATATTTCAATGTTGATTGTTCGATACAGGTAAATAATGAGCGTGTAAATGCATGAAGCATACGAAATTATGAGTGGGTGGTTGACAGAGTTGGGTTTCGTTTTCACTTGTCTACTGTAAAATGTTTTCTTCCATTTTGTCTACCTTTGTCTCAGTAGGGTTTACAAAAACAGTTTATTTTACGTCCTTTGGTTTGCAGTATGACCTACTTGGAATTCTCAGTTCCATTTCTCCTAATGTACACATTACATTACAAAAAAAACTTGGCTCTTTTTGTTTATTTTCGTAATATTTTTTCAACATATTTCAGGCTTACTGCTGTGCTTTTTTACATTGAAAGTATCAAAGATTTTCTTAACCACAAAATTTATTTCGTTCCAAATACTTCACATTTAACGTATTCACGTTTATCAGGTTTTATACGAGTTAATACGCAAGTTCGTCGATTATATTCAAGTGTAAATCCATAACACCATACGAAACTCATAATGAGGGTTGCTTTTTCGAAAACCCTGGGATAAGGGTAGTGAAATATATACCTACCAGATACAAGCCAGGCGAAAGTGTTTATACATACAATCGTATCGTAAAGTCTAACATGTGTTAGACATTAAAATTCAACTATTTTGCGGATTTTATCGCAGCTTTTATAATTTAATTTTCTCCCGAAGTTTCGAAGACTTTGCAGCCGTCGTGGTTACCGGGCGAGCGGTTACATACGAGTTACTAGCCAGGCGAGTGCAAACGCAGCACCACAGTGTCTCGCCGTTGCGGCGACAGATTTAACTTCACTTTGTTTATAGGTTTATTAGCTCCGGTTATTTCTGTTCGTACAAAGCCGTTGCACGCACTTACTGATTCTTTCATTCACAATATTGTAACACAACTATTTTCACTCTTTGAAGGCGATACCTCAAGGTCCATTTTCATACATTTTGTTTCGGCTTTAATCTGGGTAACTAAACAAGTATTGGCAAGTAAAGAATTTAAATTCACGTCTAGTTAGTGATTAGTTCTCGCAGTTGAAGAAAAATGTAAAATAATTAATAATCATGGATATTTCTGCCTTTAAAATTTCGTCATATTAAATTTTAAAGGCCGAAATATCCATGCATATTAATTATTTTTACGTTTTTCTTCAACTGCAGCTATCACTAAAACTAAATTCTACTTGCCAAACAGTTACCGATTTGAAACATAATTATCGCGATTTCTTCCGAGTGGAATCTAGTTTATAAAAAACCCTATGTCCTTAAAGTCCAAGCTTATTCTATATCAACTTCTTCCGAGTAGAATCTGGAGTATAAAAAATTACCCGATCACAATACAAGCTTATTCTATACCAAATTTCATTAAAATCAGTGCAATGGTTTAATCTTGAAAGCGTAACAACCAGATTTCGCACTTGTATACATATGAATAAGGAGGTAATTATGCTAGCCTACTAAAGATAGATTTGTAGAGTAGTGTATTAGTTTTGCAATTTGCATACATTTAGTATGTTTCCACACCTTACTGTTACAACGGACAATGTCACAACGTAAATTGACTTATAACGTGCATAAAATTAAAGATTACTTTTAAATGTCAGTATTGACTGATGGTTGGGAAAATAGCTATCATCTTTCTCACGACTTTCATAAACCACTGACCATAATAATGGAACTGTCTTTATAATGGAACTAACATTATTTTTAAGTAGGTTACTTTGCACGTCTAGTTTCAAACTATTGACAAATGTAAAACAGGTTTAGATTACAAAGAAAACTTGCAGAAGTTGACTTCCGTAAACAATTTTTATCATGCAAATAAAGCAAGCTGAAGTTTTGAAGTGATAGACTTTCCCGCCCTCACACCCACCACTACAACTCCTGTAAGCCAGGATCAGCAGTGGCACGCATTTTGTGACACCGAGCAGTGAAGCTCGGCGAGTCTCAGGAAAACTAATATGTCATTATCCCGCAACGAAATTAATCAAATAGAAAAAAATAGGGAGGAGTTGGAAATATTAATTGTCCACTTCCCTCCAGAGCAATGCGGGTGACAAAATCATGATGTAAGGAGGCGATTTAACCTCAAGGATAGGGACGTTTACAACTAGATAAGCTAGTTATAAAGCACCACGGATAAAATTAAATGAAAGGGTCCTATCACATGAGCTGTTAGATTTGATTACAATAGGCATGGCAAAAACGCCGGAAAGCACGGAAATTCCGTCTAGTCTCAACAAGGTCCATGTAGTATACAACCCCAGATGTTATTTGCATACTGTTTAACATGATGTTGCGCTCTTCATGCCAGAGACCACACTCCCAAAGTACGTGATGAGCAGATTGTTCAACCTCGTAACCAGGTGTAGAGCATGGGCACGCAGGAGAATCAACCAGCCTAAATGAGAACAGTTTACCCTTAAAATTACCATGGCCGGTAAGAAATTGCGATACACAGTAATCTATTTCTAGCCAAGTTTTAATTAGGCGATCGCGAACGTACGGAAAGTATTTATATAAATGACGCCCTTTCGAAGACGAGTCCCACCTACATTGCCATTCATTTAATAACTCGTTGTGTACATCAGTGTGCGTTTTAAATAGTCTATCGATTCTTAAGAGCTCGCGAGACGTAAGAAACTTTTTCCATATCCTCTCTGGTTGAGTAATACATAGCGGCGCGACGCTGTGCCTCCAAATCGACAGGGAGTACACCCGCGAGGACAGGCAAAGCTTCTGTACTAACAGTTCTATACGCCTTGCACAAGAATATCAACGCCAATCGTTGACTCTGGAGCAGTTTCCTGCGCACAGCACCGATAGTTGCCCTATCGGCCCATACAGGTGATCCGTATGTAATGCAAGCTAAGTAAGTCGCTCCATAGATGATTTTGAGCGTAGTGAAAGACAGTCCCCACGTAGAGGTCGATATCCTTGTCAAGGCGTAAAAGTTACGTTTTGATTTTTCCCCGACGTTTTTATATGCTCTAGAAAGGAAAAATTTCGTTCTAAAATCAAACCTAAATAACAAACCGATTCTTTCCTTTTTACAACAATATTATTAAATTTTATTCGCGGCGGTGATTTTAATATACCTTTTAAAAGCAGTTGGAACGTTTTGTGAGGTGCGAATGTAAGGCGATTTCTTTCACCCCATTCAGATATTAATTGTAAACACGTATCCGCCAAACTTTCAAGCCCCGATCTACTATTAGATTCTATTAGTAAGAGGCCGTCATCCGCATATCCGGTTAAAGTGCATCCTACAGGTAAGGGAATTGAAAGAAAATCATCGAAGCTCAAATTCCATAAATAAGGACCTACAACTGAGCCTTGTGGACATCCCATACTCAGCGACTTCGACACGGCATGGTGGCCGAGTTTCAGTTTGGATGTTCCGTACGAGAAGTATGAGTAAATTAGGGAATATATATTCCTATAGCAGCCTCGTATTTTTAACTTAAGAAGTATCATAGGCCACCAAGCATTGTCGAAGGCACCGGAGATGTCTAAGAAGATACCGAGTACATATTTATGTTCCGATATACTTACTGTTCTTCTAACCGATATTGCCGCGTCTGTAGTCGACCTACCTATGGTAAATCCGAATTGATTTTTGTGAAATACTGGTCCGCCCGGTAGCAGACGAGGGACAATGAGGCGTTCTAGAAGTTTACCTAAAGATGGTAACAACGTAATAGGTCTATATGACTTGGGATCATCGGGAGCCTTGTCGCCACTTTTAGGTATTATTCGAATGAAACCGGAGCGCCATATTCGCGGAAATATACCTTCAGCAATACATCGGTTAAAGACAGATAGTAACGAATCTCCGGCTGATTTACACGCTTCTTTAATCATCTTGTTAGACACTTTATCCTCGCCGGAGGCTTTGTTTAACGGCAGAGATGCAACAATGGCAATAAATTCATCTAATGTCGCAAGGTTTGAGACTGGAGAGTTTGGCAATTCCGCGGCCCACATTCTAATTTGGTTGTGATAATTGTTGTCATTAATAATATCATCGGGTATAAGTGAATGCAACAGTGCTTCCGTAGTCTCCTCAATACCAGTCGTATAGCTATTATTAAATTTAATATTATCGATGTAAGATAAATTAATTGGTCTATTTGCTTTAAACTCTTGGTATAAAGGAGACCACGGGCCCTCCTTATCTAACCGCGCGGCGATTTTACGCAATAAATTACCTTTCGATTTTTGTACTGCTGCTCTATAGTGCGACCTGGCAATTTTAAGTTCATTAAAAGCAGATGTAAAATTGTCACCTGTGACACAACGCTTTTAAGCCTATTAAACCTCCTGCGCGCCCTACGAAAAATTCGGCGTAGGTGGACTAGATTTTCGTTCCACCAATCACATCTACGAGTATTTGTAATTGAACCTCGACCGATAGCAACATCTGCACAGTATGTGAACGTGGCCGACATAAGTTCAGCACATGTTTCAGGTGAGAGATCATTGCGAGTAAAATCTCTGGCATGTCTAGCAAATAAAGAGCTAAAAAAGTCCCAGTTAGCCCCTTTAGTTTTATATCTAAAATCATAGTTGTTATGAATAAAACCTTGTGTCAATCTAGGCAAGAATTCGTACACAATCAGGCGATGGTCACTACATGACGCATCCGGCAGGACACGCCACCTATCAAGTCGAACTTCTCCACTAGAAAGTGTGACGTCAATAGAAGACTCGCCCGTAGGGCTACAGTAAGTTGGTGGTGCATCGGGAGTATTGTGAATACCAAGATTCATCTCTGCGATGAAATCTTCGACGGCGCAACGCCGATCGGTATCGGTGGATTGATATTTGCCATACCAAAGAGTAGATGACGCATTAACGTCAGCGCCTATAATTACTTTACGACCTGCAAGTGATCGTAAAACCTGGCGGAGATGGTGTATATGTGGTCCTACCGGGTCCGAGTATTGAAAGTAACAGCTCACTATGAAAACCTTACAGCTCGGATTTGAAACCTCCGCGACTGCACAGTGTGACGTCATGAGATTACGCACTGAAGTTACAGTGAAATTAGAGTTCGCTACATAAATGCCAGCTCGTGAGCTGCTATCAAGCTGTACGACTCTGCTACGCAATCGAGCGTGTTGATATTGTTCCTGTACAAGTACAACGTCGAGTTTATAATCCCGAACTAACGTATCTAATTCCGACGTCGCCACCCTATCGTTGTGGAGATTTAATTGTCCGATAATAAAGTTATCCATATTAAATTTATTTAATAATTAGTTGACAAAATGAGGGTTTCTAATTTATGTTTGTATGACGGACATTCCTGAGACCCACAGCGATGGTCGTGGGGTTTCTTAAAACGTTTGCAAGTTGCGCATACGGGCTTAAAATCACGATTGTCCTTATGTGGACAAGCCTTGGTTTCATGTGCCTCGGCACAAACGGCACAAGTTGGTGTTTTAATGGTGCAGAACTTATGCACATGCCCGTATTGTTGGCAATTGAGGCAGCGGACTATCTCCACGTCATCAATAAACCTGCAAGTTGCCCAATCTATAAATAGTTTGTCTTTGGTCGCAACTAGATGTTTTCTCACTTCCGAATCAATTTCCACGCCTATCCATTTACGTCCGTGTTCCAAACTACGTCGCCGAACGATTTTTACGGATTTAATGAAATCGTCCTCCTTAATTGGCATTTCATCCTTAATATTTTGCCGATACAAAGCTGTTAAAAACGGTTTGTCTTCCATTGAGGATGGGACATCTTTAATTAAAATTCGCGGACGTCGACCTTTTGGTTTCTCTAAACGTAAACCAGCTGATTTTAATGCATCCACCGACTGGAGTTTGTGAATCTGACGTTCGTTGGCAACGCGAAGTACAACGCCAGCTTTCGCGGTTTTTAACGCCTACGATTTGAAACCCGTCGTCGCTAGGTTTAATTGCATTAAACAGCGCCTGTTTCGTGGCAGACGATGACGTGAGATCAGCTGTCCGCTCGCTAGTCGGGTAAGCCACTACGCACGGGAGAGGCGCGCGAGGCTCCATTGCCGGGGCTTGTTTTGGCAGACGGAGCTTAACGGAACTCGCGTAGGTCATTTTGCCGTCCGCTTTGGGTGGAGTAGGACGGGGACAATTCTTGATACCTTCTAGCTCCCGTTGCGCATTGGCTAACTTGGTTTCGTTGCACGATGACTTTAGGGCCAACACCGAAACGATTGCTGTGATGCGCTGAGTAAAGTCCATTATCGCAGACTTATTCGCGACGTTCATACGTGAACCCTGATCATTCACGAGTTCATTTATTTTGGACAAATAATTCGCGGCCTCAGAAACCAAATCGCAATAATTATCCTCTTTTTCAATGTTATCGTCGGACCTAGGCGAAACCGTATTTTGAGATGCGGATCGATTTATTTCCGGTGAAGCATTGATTGACGGCGAATTTTCACTAAAAGTCGCTTGGGTTTTGCGGAAGAAGGCGATCTCGATATTATTCCGCTTTTACGAAAAGGGTTTGGACCCCGATCAGGCGGGTCGTCGTTATTATTTGGCATGTTAAATTGAATTAAACGCTATTAAAAATACTAAGTTAAATGGCAAATACACGGAATAGAAATACTTATTACCTTTACGGCAACCGGCCAAGTACCCTCACAATAAAAATAAAAATAAAAGCACTTACCGATGAAACAATTTGATAATTATTTCAAAAATCCGAAATAAAACACCCAAAACTTACGGACCGTAGTACACAGAACAACACCACACAACCAGAAACAGCCCACGAGCCGATAATCAAACCCTAAACGCAATTTGCACAATTTTAATAATCAGTGCGTAAGTACGTCACCGCACCGTGCGCGCGCGCGGAGGGAAGTGAAGTTTTGAAGTGATAGCCGCATGCTCATAAATAAGCAAATAAGGGAAAGTTAGTAATTATAGAATATTTCAATGGATAATAAATAAAATCATCTATAAAGCCCATGCAATCTGAAACTCCCACCAAAATTCTCATAATAACCATTTATAAAGAAATAAAATTTCCTTCAATATTAAATAACAAAAACCTAATGATCAACCAATCAGATACCGCGCAGTAATGTCCACAATATTGCAGCGCTTGGCGGCTGGTGCAGTGTTGTCAGTTTGGAGGAATGTCCCCAAAATTTGGGGGAATTACAACGTCATTGGTGAAATTAGTCAGAGCGAAATGTTCAGTTTTATGAGAAAATTTAACATAATTAGGAGTGAAACATACATAGTTTTTAACAACATGAGCAATGACATATAATAGCAAAGTTTAAATAAGCAAACCAGCAAGTAGTCCGCCTGACAATAAGCGGATAGCACATGCCTTATGCCGATAAGCACAATTGTCTAAAAACTTGTTTGTGATATGGCAAATCACTAACCTCTTTTAGACGCTTTACATTTTTTTTCTAAAATCCTAGTTTTGGAGTTTTCATAATTTAGGGAGTTATAAGACAGAGACTTGGCAACACTAAGCAGGCGCACGCTGCGTTTTGCTCGTTAGTGGACCGCTTCTACCTTATCAGTGCATCGTTATGGCAGCTTTTAATGTTGCGGCATTTTGTTCTTACTTAGAAGGGAATAAGTATTTTATTGATATTTTAAACGTTTCCGCTTGGAATTTGAAATGGGATGCGAGAGTCAGAGAATTGTAAAGTTTTTAGCAATTAATCTTTTTCCCTTAACTTTTAGTCCTTTACTGGGGTTATTTTTTTATTGCTTTTAATGACGCGACCAGCTTGCCGTTCACCTAATGGTAAGCGATACGACCGCCTATAAACAGTAGAAACACTAACACCTTGAATTACAAAGTATTGTTTGGTATTCCACTGCGCTCGCCATCCTGAGACATGAGATATTAAGTTCATTACAATCCAGTAGTTACACTACTGTCTTTGCCTCGCGCGGGTGTTTATGGCCTCGCCTGGCTCGAAGGACCATTTGTTGAGATATCAAACCAGTTTTTTGTATAGAGGACTGTATATTTAATAGAAAGTAAATACAAAAGACAAAACTATAATAATGGTTACGTTCGGTGGTCTAGAAGTCAAGTCCAATATGGCACCCGTCCGTCCTTCCTGTCATCGGTGCTGCCATCGCGGAAAGGCCATAAGCACCCGCGCAAGGCATAGACAACTACCTTAATACTTAAGTAAAACTCAATACAAAACATCATTGCAATTTATTGACATCATTGTTATTTACTTGCCTACATAATTAAGTCATTGCCACCTTTATAGGAGTCGGTATAATTATACACAATAAAAGTGTTAAACAGTAAATTCACGCCTTCCTTGATAACGTTTTATCGCCGTCAGTAATGCGGATATGTTGATTGTCCAATTTATGAACTTTTCTTCCTACGCAACTGTTAAACTTGGATGACCCAATTTAATATTTCTACTGCATAGTTTTACACACTTATGTAAAATATGTATGTAATTAACACGTATGTAATTTAGTGTATATGGAATAAATATCTTTTCGTTACCTTTACTCGCAGTTTTATTGCTGTTTGAAAGGCTGATTGACATAAGCGAAAGTTATTCGAAAAATTTAAACTAAATTCAATAACAAAGAAAAATGTACTGATTACTAATGTAAATAAAACTTAATGTTGAATAAACTGGCGTTTAAGGCAATTAACCTTTTAACTGTCTTCTTATTTACTAGCTTTTGATCGCCGCTTTGCTTGCATGAAAATGTTTCCCCGGAATAAAAGACCTGCTATAATATATTCTCTCGGAATAAAAGTAGCTAAACCTTCCCAGGGTCTTAAACTATCTCCGCACGAAATGCTATCGAAATCAATTGATTCAAACAGATAGACAGATACGATGGAGAACTATTTTTTATTTAAGGAACAATATGCGAAACACAATGCGTGATTCATTAAAACAATCACAATACACACATCAGTAATTAATTTCAATGGATGCTTAACAAAAACGTATACAATAAGTGACGAGAGAAGTCAAGCTCATGTTGAATTTATTTATTCTAAATGAACTGAAGTATGATTAAGTTTTTGCGAATGGAGTGTAATGTCCTACGATTTTGTAACCTTGAATTCGTCAAATTAATATTTTCATAGACTAACTCCTGTCCGCAGTTTATCTCGTGTGGTTTAACATGTTATCAAATCAGGAAGCTTTTATTTTTAATTCACGTCGCCTCTGGCTTTAATTTAATATACAAATTACGTGTAAATATGTAAAGTAATTAAAAAAGCTATTTTTCAAGCTTTTAAGCTCAGTCTAGTTAATCTTTTAACAGTTCTAATATCATTCAAAATTCTTCGAAAATCGAATTGATTTTATTTTATCTGACTGCAAGAATGTAGGTGAATGTTTGCCCTGTTCCTTACTATGTTTAACGCCTAAAATTTATGGTGGGTTCAATTTGTAAACACGTAATTCTAAGTAAAACCGCGGTGCTAGGAAATCTTTAACCAGAGGCGTAGACAAACATTTATAATATAAAAATGTTATGAACTAAAAATACATCACCCTCGTCATAACATTTTTAAAGGCTAACTTTAAAACCATTACATTAGTTGTACGGACAATGAATGATTGATTAAATGTATAAGTTAAATAATTGAGCTATTTTATTTCTAAAGCTTTGTTTTTTGTTCTTTATCTATCTTCATCCTATGAATATTATATTGCCGTGAGTGAAACTTTGCTCTTACATTTCCAAGAATAATTCAGAAATTTCGAAGCTTACATGTTACTAAATAAAGATACAATGCCTTGTTTCTATCAATACACTTACCTTAAATATACACTGCAATATTCAGCTTAAAAATTATCCATAACACTTCATTTAGACACTATAAAATGTATTATTATCAACTTTGCACTAGGAAGACAACATCAGTCTTTTATTAAGTCAACTTACAAACGAATTAAGTCATGTTTCTCAAACACATCACCAGCGTACAACCTAATTAAAACTTTATTTATAAAAACATTAAGTCACAATTGCGATAGTTAAGTGTAAAAAGCTAAGTTCGTATTCGTAAAGTTCACGAGCTCGGGAAAGTTGTGCTGGGCGGGCGCGCGGTTAGGGCGGGCGGACCGTGCGGCGGCTCGGGGCCGACTGACTGTGACGCAGGGCGGCCGAGATGAAAATTGGAGACGTAGATGTTTCGGTGAAGGAAACTTATATTTCGTGGGAATCATATTATGACGTGTTCCCACCTTCGCACAACTTGGGGTCTTTTAAGCGGTGCGTGCAGAAACAAGCAGGCCGGCATAATTGTACCGACCGTCTGATGATGTTTATCTCTTGCTGGTCGAGATGTTTTTGGCTATCTATTCTCTTACTATCAGGCGCAGTGAGCAACGTAAAAAACCAAACCCTAATATCGTTTCTCACGTCGCTAATGATTTTTAGAAGGCCGACAAACAAACAAAGTTAATGTTCAGTGTTAATTTGAAGTGATATATCTACTGCATATATAAATCCATAGCACTAGAAGAATCATGAATGTGGCGTTGACATAGTGGTTCTTTTATAATGAACTGGATGTTGATTGCGGCTTTGCTCATTAGTTTAGTCTTTCCAGATCCAAGCTTCTATAACACTGTAGTAATTTATAACATTATTTTCCTTTGGACCAAATACCAGGAATAAAATTAGCCTACCTAAGTATATGGTATATTCGTGAACCAAATTTCATCCAAACCTGATCAATATTCGCTTTAAAAAAACATCGTATTAAATACTATGACACTTACTTTATTTATTTTTCAATCATGTAAGGTTGTATGATGGAGAATTCCAACGATAATCCACCTATATACTAAAATAATATCGTTGGAAACAACAAAATTATGTTTGTAAATGTAGGCGTATGCACGCTTTACACTGATTCATAGTTTTTATGGATGTTAAATCCTTTTATTTGTATTTGCTTTCCATTTTGAAGGTTATTTGCGTGTATTAGCTTATATAATTAACCTAACTTTGTATACAAAAGATTTGGATTTTTTTTTACAAAAGATTCAATAGACAATTAATGACAAAAAAAGCCTGGAGTTTCATTCCGCCATGCTTCTTCGGGTAGTCATCGCTTAGGTAGTTAGTGAAAGGCTGGTAGGTTAGCTAGGTTAGGGCTTTTATCGTCCTCACCGGTGTGGATCACAACCCGTTCCTCCCTTTATCTTTAATGAGATTATGTACATCATTGTATTTCTTCTTTCCCGCCAGCCCGTGCTTCTTTGTTTATTTTATAGTCGTTCATTTATTTTATGTCCAATATAAATTGTCTTAAGTTATATGTATTAGCGACTTCATTTAAATATTCTCATGTACCTTGACTTATCATAAGTGCAACTATGTTCGCCTACGTGATGAATAAAGCATTTTATTTATTTATTTTATAAATGCAAATAAAATAAAAAATATAATTATGTTAGGGGCCGTTCAAGTATTACGTAACGCAATTTTTGAAGATTTTTGACAGCCCCCACCCCCTCATGTAACGCGCCGTAACGTTTTCCCGTACGCCCCAACCCCCGCTCCAAAAGTTACGTAACTCTAAAGTGATTTTTTTTTTGTAATATTCACAATTAAATAATAAATTATAATATCAGTCCTGTATTATATATACTTGCCCACTGCTGAGCACGGGCCTACTCTACTACTGTGAGGGATTAGGCCTTAGTCCAGCACGCTGGCCTAGTGCGGGTTGGTAGACTTCACACACCTTCGAAATTCCTATAAAGAACTTCTCAGATGTGCAGGTTTCCTCACGATGTTTTCCTTCACCGTTAAAGCGAACGATAAATTCACAAAGAATACACACATGATTTTTTAGAAAAGTCAGAGGTGTGTCCCCTGGGATTTGGACCAGCGGGCATTCGTCTTGGCAGTCCGTTCCACACCCAACTAGGCTGTCGGCGCTATATATTATATTCACAATTATTTTACGCAAAATACCGGAAAGTCGCTAAAATACCTTTGTTATTGATTTAAAATTAAAAAACCAGTTACATAACGCTTTGTACGAAAACCCGCTCCCGCCCCTGTAACGCATCGTAACGTTTTACAAGATCCCCCAAAATTGCGTTACGTAATACTTGAACGGCCCTTTGAGCCTACTATATCTCGGGTCCTTACAAAGTCCTAACTTTATTCTAAAATACTTAGAACCAGCAATTCCTATGTTAATACACCGCAATCATCCAATTGTAGGTACAACATTATCAGGCATCAGGCGGTATCGAGCGAGGCATTGCAAGGTGCAATTAACCGCGCCGGGAACTGAACCGGCGACCGCGACCGGTCCGCGCCGCCCTCCCCCGCTCTCCGTACATCTAGATTTAGCTTACTAGTACCACTGTGATTGTGGACTTGCGCCATTGTTTCTTTTTTATTTATGTGGATTTTACTCGAAATATCTAGATTACGTGGGTTTCTATAAGTGATCATTTTTTAAAAATTATGAAACATTTAAGCCGCTTGCCTAATGATGCATGAATATTCATACATTACAATAATTGACGTATATTCTATATACACAAACGTCTATATAAACTATTTGTTCAAAATCTGGAGTTAGAACTAAATTTCGCTGCAGCGCTAAAACAACAACCTACGTATAAACGACTTTTTAAACATTCAGTGGTAAAACGCCTTAAATAGAGAATAAGTAAAATGGCAACCTTAACGGAATTACAGTACACTTCAGTTAAACATAGTACGTACTAGTACGTAGTACATATATTGATGATTACAATACCATTCGGTCTTTGAATGACAACAGTGCGTGGAATGCATCTTGGCGACACAAACAATAACTTAGTTATGTACTCACCCGAGCTGTGACATATTGGGTAAAGCCGCACCAGTTTGAACGACATTCTATCTATACTGATTTAGTATGTTTACGTGAATTTTCGACATCGAAATAAAACCAATTTTAAAATTTTAGTGTAAGATTTTATATTTAAATTGTCTGCCCACGTTTCGAAAACTATGATCCCCGTGACCAAGCAAGCTGCAGTCTTCGAAATTTCAGGAGAAAATTTAAATATAAGAAGCCGCAATAATATCCGAAAACTAGTTTTATTTGTATGAAATTCTATCCGCTAAAATTGAGCATTTATGTATCATATAAAAGTGACGAGATCATATTAAACGAAATGTCAAACAGTTTTGGATAATGTAGCTTTTATTCATAGGTAGTCTATCGTAGCGTTTATTTTCAATGAAGCGATTTTCTTTTAGCAATGCGAGTGTAACAAAATCTTACTACTTAATTCCTATGTCTTCCACTCCTACTCTGCTAAAAATAGACATAAAACTAAAATTGCCACGTTAATGTAACTTTTATTTATATGTTGTCTATCATAGCGTTTATTTTCAGTGACGCTGAATTTTCAAAATTTACTTTTCGCAATTCGATTGTAATAAAATCTAACTACTTGACCCCAATGTGTTCCACCCACACTCTCCTGCAAAATAAATAGACATAAAACAAAAATTGCCTAACTCCACACTATACGGAGTGGCACAACACACTACAGCCCGCTGGTGGTCAGTACGACATATTTATCACTCGTCAGTACATTACAGGCTTGTGGCGGACACGTCGCGTCCACAATGCGTTACTGTTCACGCCGCACACTGTCCGATACTGTCAGAAGTTCGTACTGCCTTCGTGTCCGTTATCTTGATATATTGATTTCCTTTGAAATGCATTTAGATAAGATATATTTAATGTATGGCCTCGTTGGTTTAGTGGTAATGGTAACAGGTACGATTTCTAGGGCGGGCAAAATACATATAATAAATACATATAATTTTAATTTAAAAAAAACACATGAGAGTTGTCCGGGATTTGCATCCGATATGGCGATAGGCTTCCCCAATATAACAATTATGGGACGAAAATATGTTCGCCAAAATATAATTCTTTTCTCAGCGAAACTTTTTGGGGATAAAGACGTTAACTTATGTATTTATCTATACATATTATTGGTATGGAGATAGTTAAAGACCCTGGGAAGGTTATAGACTATTTTATACCGGGACAATGTATAGCGGGATTTTTATCCCGGAAAATCCATTCACGCAGGCGAAACCGGGTGGAAAAGCTAGTGTAGTATAAAAGTAATTTTATGGCAGTGGTAGACAGGTCCCAGGTTCGATCGGGTTAAGCAAAAAAAATGGGTAAAATTTTCGTTTTTTTTAAATTTTATTTTACATTTTATTTATTTACCGCGATTGTCCACTACACCATCATTTTTCCCGTCAGAAAGTCAGAAATACACTCACGCACACGCCAAATTCGCATTAAATTACAAAATGAAAATAAAACCAAAATTTTTGGTCAAAATGTTCATTATTAACTTATGAGTTACGACACAATGACAACAAGGGTAAAGACTAGTAAGTATGTGGTTTCACGTAGTAACACAATATCTAGATGGCTATGATTACTATAGGTATATGTTAATTTTAATTAATAACCTTGATATTTATCTGAAAGGCTAATCAGTAAAAATAGTATGGAAAGAATTTACGTCATATGGTAATGAGTATAACTAATGATAATTTTTGCATATTTTTCGTTTAATATATTTTCTCAAAACAATTCCGTTTGACGTGACTGCATGCTTTCATGCTTTTAAGTTAATAATTATAATAATCTATGTAAAAAATCAAATAAAATCAAATCAAAACTAGTCCGTCGCGCGTCACACAATTTATCTGTTACTAAGATTGAATAAGCGGCGATAGCTTAGTTGGGTGTGGAACGGACTGCCAAGACGAATGTCCGCAGGTCAAATCCCAGGGGCAGACACCTCCAACTTTCAAAAAAAAAATCATGTGTGTATTCTTTGTGAATTTATCGTTCGCTTTAACGGTGAAGGAAAACATCGTGAGGAAACCTGCATGCCTGAGGAGTTCTCTATAGGAATTTCGAAGGTGTGTGAAGTCTACTAATCCACACTAGGCCAGCGTGGTCGACTAAGGCCTAATCCCTCTCAGTAGTAGAGGAAGCCCGTGCTCAGCAGTGGGCAAGTATATAATACAGGGCTGATATTATTATTATTATAAGACTGAATATGAGGCAAATAGATGCAGTATGGGACTTTGTTTTATAATATGCATTTTAAAACTTTTTAGGGGGAACAATTCCGTTATACATGTTTTTTGCGTAAGTTTAACCTTTTACTATACTATTAACATGGTTCAAATCTTCCCTGTTCATGAAACATTTTTCATAAATGCTCTGCTCGTATTGGCCATAGCGTGATGTTATATAACCTACAGCCCTCCTTCAAAAACGGGCTACTCAAAACACAAAAACTCGTCAGTTTGTACCGATAGTTCCTGAGCGCGTTCAGACAAACTTATATAATAGCTTATAGTATAGATAGATAGAAATAAATTTCGATACAACTTCACACTTTATCGATACAGTAAAGATCAAATACCGACATCAAATCAAATTAATAATACCGCCATCTATCGGTAACGAGTGCGATAGATGACACAATCGCGCTGATAGCATTTTATTTATTACTGAAGTTCAAAAAATTACAAAAAAATATATTCGCTCAAATGCTCCCGGATTACCGGCGTGGTAAGCCTTTCCCGCTACAAAAGCTAAAACACTGAACAACGCAAGCGCCATCTATTTAAGATATGATCATCTGTTTTAAATTAACATTAGCGAGGTAGAAAGTAGTTTATGTGTTAAGACAGGACATGGTCTACCCATGTACAAAATGTCATCCAAATCCGTCGAGTTGCTTACGTTCACTTCTAACAAACATAAACAGCCAACATTTTCTTAAACTGCATTTATAATATTAGTAAGAGTAAGATGACCATAACACAATAAGAGGTATCGAAAGACACCTCCTTTGTCCAAATCAGCCAAATAGGAGCCAGAAAGTATGGCAACATGCATACATACATACATGATAAAGTGTTAAAATCATTAGAATCCCTTCCTTGCTTTGTCGTAGTCGGTTAATAATAAATGATGTTTTGAAAACGATGAATAAATTGTATGCGGTCGGAGTCACATATTATGTAATACATCATTATATAGTAATATTTTCTAAACTTTGTAAGCTTCATTAAAACGTACTATCTTAATATTATCTTCAAACTTCAAATTTAAAATGTTTATCTTGTACTAAAAATATAAGTAAAATTTAAAAAAAATACACATTCAAAGACGTATAATCTGATAGAGTTACTTGGTTACAGTATTCAGATGCGCTGAACAGACCACAATCCCCAAATACATTAAAATTTTGTGCTCCGAAACTAATAACCATTTGGTAATAAATCGCTGTCTTATTTGAAATGTCCGTGTGGCAAGATGTCACAACATCCTTAGATATTAATACTAAAATAACATATGTAAAGAAAATATACTAATGTGCGTATTAACTTGCAAATAACAGTAGTACCCATAGGTATAATATGAACTGTTTTACACTGGTATTTTGCTATTTCACAGTACATTGAGTAACCATCTCATGAGTGCAAAATTGTTGTATGACAATCTTTCCAATGTCCGCTCTATATAATCTTAGAAATCTGACTATCACAGTTATGAAGCCCGCATCTTTGGAATTTAAAAAACTTAAATTGCTGACTGCCTTTATGGCGTATTATTGCCTGCTACAACAAATGCTCTGAAATCTCGGATTTGAATCCCAGATCAAGCAGCAATACTGACTTCTTCTGCTCAGTATCAGCCCGGAGTCAAGAATTCGTGTCCGATAGGGTAATAGACTCGCCCACTATTATATAATGGGATGGTATATACACTTAAAACTGAGGGCGCTATTTTAATGGACCATCATAAGATGACCCTTAGGAACAAACCCAATTATAACCGATGCACCACAACGAGTTCCCACATACCCGCGGATGCAAATTAACGCGAAGTGGATAGCATCACTGCGTGCGCGCATTACCACACAAACCGTAACGTCGGCCATTGTGGGCAGGTGTCGGCCGCTAACAATTTGTTTGGGCCTCGATAATTTTCTATTGTTTTCGTATTGAATGTGAATATTTTATTGAAATGTAAATCGATGCGAATGTTTGAAATTGTTTTAGTTCTGGTCGGTAAATGGTCGTGTAGTGGCGGTGTGTGGGTTTGGGTTAGAGTTCTAGGATTCGACTTTTAGGTCGGGCACAGTAGCGGTTCTTCCATAGAAGCCCAAAAGCCTGGCTTGCCCTAAAATTATTTGCACAAAACGGAATATGGAACAATAATCATAATTTTACGGTCGGTACAGTAAAGATAGAAAAGGGGTAGGCAGGGATGTAACTATGGCACCCACTTTTTGCCAAGGGCGTTTAACCCATAATGGACAGGAGACGAACCTATCGCCAAATTCGACACAAATTTGAGGCCTCAGGGTGATACTGAGTAGAAAAACCTAATATCACTTCTCCCTACCCAGGATTAAATCATAGGACCTAGAATAATTTCACGAAGACGCACCCCACTACTTTCCCTAATCACTTACAGTGGGGGGACGAGGGACGAATTACGTATCAAATAGCCGAACCTCGCGCCTCCTCCTCACTCTTATGCGAAACACTATTATCAAAACAAATGCGAATCACGCAAAACCCTCATGTGAACCATATGGGGAAAAAAATCACTTACAGTGTGCGTGAGTAGCATGAGTGCATACGCACACTACGATGCATAGCGCTAGGAAAAGTGCTTGGATCAGTCCTCTTACTCCACGGCAACCGGTAACACCGTCACTCAAAAGGTAGTGTGGCGCGTCTTCGTGAATGCAATGGTCTATAAAATATCTCACAAAATCAAACATGGAAAAATACCCAATTCCAGGATCTCGGACTGTACAATCTTGGTATAACGATGCAATCTGCGCATGCGCAACTATTTGCACACTGGACAATTGAGTGTTTAGCCGGCGCTGAGTTATTGAGTCTTTGTATGTAATGTATGAAGGCAGATGTTGCTAGCGGAATCTGCCTGACTTACTCTATTGTTCTTGCATAGATTCAAAAAGAATACAGAAAAAAATGTAAGGGTCAAAGTTACAATTGATTAAAATATGCCTTTAATGTATTAGTATATTTTATATTTATTTATTGTCTACATTTAATTTATTTACAATTCATATATGCCTACCTGCATATCAGGCACAATTTCCAGACTCCGGGATTCTAAGTAGAAATAGAAAAGAAAATTAAATTAATATTTGGCTCTCCTGTAAAGTTGATGTTTGTCTCTTATTACATTTAATATTTCCATCGTCGATAAATAAAATCACTTCTAATTTCAAAAAGTTAAACATCTGTATACCTAGGATTTGAACTGCGGACCCTTGGGGCAGCTCTTTAATTTACCGAAAACCTACACCAGCAGGTCGGTAACAAAGCCCAAACGCTTGCAGCCCATCCACACATTTGAAATCGTTCGGCTCAACAAACGTGTGGCACCGGCATCAGAATTAATGCAAACCAAATCTAATGCCCCATCCACATGAAATTGTTCAGCCATACAAACATGTGGTACCAGCATAACAATTAATAAAGCGAATAAACATCCTAACCGTTACTTTCGGTTACCATCTAGGCGCCACATAAATGGTAATTAGAAGTTGTACGAACTGCGTAGGGTTGGCACGCGTAGAAAATGCTGATAGAAACAGCAGCCCTGAATAACTGAGTAGTCTATCAGCAAAGCGAAGAATGTAAAGTGAATATTTTATGCAGATTTGGAAAATAAATATGGTACGAATGTCCCGCTGTGTACTGTTCTGGGATAAAAAATATTCCATATGTCAATCTAGGGCTTTGATTCGCAAAGTGGCCCATATGGACCCCACGGGAGACTCGGCCAGAGTGTACGTTGGCTGACAGAAAAGGGGGTTCACTATTCGTAAGCGGGGGTCCACGAAAATGTATCTGGTTTTGATAGTAAAAAACTAAAATGTATAACTTCGCCTGTCAATGTAGGCATAATATAATATTTTAAGAAGCTCAGCGACTGTTATATCTAGAAATTAAGCTGCAGAGGGTCCATCAGAACCAATAATATTAAAACTTATGCAAGACATATTAAATTAGTCGAAAACAACACGGTTTTACTCACATACTAAGTAGTCAGAATCACCGACCAGTTTCGACCTATTAAGTAGATCATCCTCAGGGGCGAGTGCTAAGAGGACGTCGCGTCGCGGAGGCCTCTCGGTCACTGCTCAAACCGTGTTGTTTTCGACTAATACATTAGAACCAGCAAAATTTTGAAACTGTTCTATTAGAAAAAAAATGGGAATCTCTGATGTGGGATGTAGCCTATATGTGTCCCAAATGTTATCCAAATCCGATCAGTTACGAAGTATACTGCTAATGTTCAAACATCTTATTCTTTTACATTTATAATATTAGTAAGAAGGACGATACCTGCAGTATTTGATAAAAAAAAACTTGTAATTACAGCGTTATAAATCATACATATCTATGACAATAGTAAATAAATGACTAGACACATTCCCAGCCTTCTTACTCAGTGACCATGAAGGATGCAGTCTTCGAAACGTCAGGAGAAAATAACAATACAAAAACCGCGATAAAGGCTGAAAAGTAGTTTTATTTCAAACATTCGCGTAAATATAATACTTCATTAACTGGACATAATTGTGAAGAAAATGATTCACCATACCATCTTGGAAACAATCTACTAAAAAAAAAAAGTGTTAATTGAATGTATTATATATACGTATCTTGTCACAACTTTGTATGTAATAAGGTTGAATGTCGTATCCTACTAATATTACAACTGCGAAACTTTGTGAGGATGGATGTATGGATCTATGTTTGTTCCTCTTTCACGAAAAATCTACTAAACGGATTTGGATGAAACATTACAGTAATATTGGTTATACATTAGAATAACACATAAGCTACAACTTATACTGATTTTTTGTAATTTGGTCATAATATAACGATATCAATTGCATAAGTCAGAAAAAAAATATCTTGGAAAACTCCTTCACGCGAGCAAAGCCGCGAGCAAAAGCTAGTGTTAAAATTTTACTACATTTTAGATAGGTCACTTGTCCATCTAGAATTGGCTTATACACGAAGTAAAGTGCAGACCCACCAGACAATGATTGGATCGTCTGAAAATAGTAACAAGGCTAGCTACTGCTTCTACATTAAAAATAACTATCAATATTATAAGCAAATAACATATATTTTCATTGC